>NC_064640.1:467058731-467658731 GCF_023864345.2 Schistocerca serialis cubense | reverse complement strand
CAGCACTGTATGAATAGTCGCAGATAATGCTGTTATGTGCCGTCGTTGGACCATCGCCAGAAATTGCGGAAAGACTTGGTTAACATTTCCTCTTGGTTTAACGAACGGCAGTTCTTCATAAATAACTATAAATTTAAGGTAAAGATTATAACAAAGAGAAAGAGCCGTGTAATATTTCTTTACAAGATCACTACTTCACGTGTCAAGCATACCACAACATGTACTTATTTTGGGGTACTACTGAGAACCGATAACGAAGGCGAAGATTATGTAAACTTAATATTAAACAGCACAAATAAAAGTGATAATATTAAACAGAAAGGTTATGGGGAAGGTAATTGTGTACAAGACTCTAGTTTGATCAACTGTATAATGTTATTTCAGTGTTTGGAGTCCCTGTCACTTATGCGCGGCAACAGACACCGCGGAATTCAGAGATGCGCTGCTAGTATCGGTGTGGCCCGTACCGAAGCGTAACAAAAATGCTCAGAGAACTAAAAAGGGTGTCATTGGAAGAAAGACGACGCAGTTCTCGAGAAAATCTGTTGCGTACATTTAACGAACCTGTATTCGAAGACTGTGCCACAATTATGGTACCAACAACATGTACCTCTAGTTGGGGTCATAAGAAGATGGTAAGACGGATTTGGGCGCGTGCAGAGGGATTTAGACTATTTCTCCCTCTCACAGTAAACGAATGGAATAGGAAAATACTAATATGGCATACCTTGAACCTTGCACTGTACAGCGGTTAGAGGAGTGTTTAGGTACATGTAGCACGACAAGCATACTTCTTCTAGTACTTCATTTCCCAAAAGAGGGAACCACAATTTTCGCTTGTTTTATCGTAACGTGAAACACAACAAAGATGTTCTTTCGTAATGAATAGAATTTACCCATTTCGTTCCTTTGTACTTACACTTTAATACTACGGATTTCCATGTCCTTGTCCTTATACTCCCACATTCCCTTAAGCAGCGGTGGCACGTCAGTTATTATCAAGTTTACCTTTGTTGATCATTGTTGTTCCTAATCACTGTCTACTTCAGACATCCTTCTAAGAGTATCTTCCACTAAATCAGCCGTTTCGGGAACATTCACGACGACGAAATTAAATGCAAGTTTACGCGCTGCCAATCTTGCTATGCGTTCAGTTTTTCTTGATCTGCCCAAGACCCAGATGAATGTCGGATTGTCTGTCTCAACGGTAATGAGTGTGTGGTAAGTAATATCGAATTTTTTCTGGTCCTAAGAGGACTGCTAATGCTGCTACTTCCTAAACGGAATATTTCTTTTCAAGATCAATAAGGGCCCTCGACGCACAAACTGTAGGTAGACGTTTCTCATCACTAACTTGCAGAAGCACTGCTCCAATAACATTCATTGAGACATACGTTTGCAAAATATTTTTTTTTTAAAAAGGTCAGGGAGCATCATAATTTGTGCCGTACTCAGTGGTTCTTTGATGTCCTGGAATGCTGTGCTTTGCGCTTGCTTCCATTCAAATTTATGTCCTTTCTTTCGGAGATCTTTAAATGGTGCAACTCTGGTAGCAAAATCCGAAATTACTTTTGTTAAAAATGAGCCAGATCCAACCGTGGTAATCGGCTGGAATCTTAAGAGATGGAAAGTGTTATATGGTCTTTACTCTTTAAGAGTCTATGATAACCCCTTCGGGAGTGATTATATGATGCGGCAATTATTCGGTGGAATAGGCTACTGGCAGTTTATCCGGATTTACATTTAGGTTCACTTGTAGTAAAGGCGGATATATTTCTTTCACATCTAACATACGTATCTCAGTATCCATTCTGTAGATCACCAAAATTCTAAAAAGTTATGTCCAAAATTAAAATTTATATCATTGAATATAAGATTCATCAACTGAGGAAGAACTGTGTCTCCATTCGACAATCCAAACGACACTCGATGAAATTCATAGATGTTCCACTCCGTAGTGAATGCAGCAAGAGGTTTGGATTTCTCATTTAATGGAATTTGATTACACGCTGATTAAGGTGTAATGTGGTAAAATCTTTAGTGTCTTTGAACCAGCCGAAGGTATTGTAAATCTGGAAGTGGAACTGAGCGGGCAAAATTTTTCTATTCGATACTTTATAATTACCACTGGCCTGCTTCCACCATTAGGTTTTGATGCTGCGTAATGTGACTTCAAAGGTCATACCTCCTCTTTTCCTGTTTTTCCAGAATTGACTGTTTTAGTACTTTCATACGGGGCGGGGTCAATCGATAAGGTGGTTACCGCTATGGAATTTTCTCGGTGTCTTCAGTGGTGAAAAATGGTTCAAATGCCTCCGAGCACTATAGGACTAAATATCTGAGGTCATCAGACCCCTACAACATAGAACTACTTAAACCTAACTAACCTAAGGACATCACACACATCCATGCCTGAGGTAGGATTCGAACCTTCGAGCGTAGCCGTCACGCGGTTCCAAACTGAAGCGCCTAGAACCGCCCGTCCACGCCGGCCGGCTCTTCAGTGGTGAACTCATGCAAGTATGTAACACTTGTTTTCGTTGTGGGTACGTCAGGAAAGTTTTGGCGTACTCATTCGCATAACGTTACATTTGACATACATCTGTAAGTGCTCAGATGGATCCGGTTCCTGTTGAGTTACACTGTCTACTTTTTTTGTAATGTTTTCTTCGGTTATTCTGTTCTCCAAGTCTTTCTTCTTATTATGTTAACAAAAGGTTAATTTTCAATCTCGCCTAAACCGATACCAAGATATATTATTTGCCCAATTATGAGTCAGACTGACTTGACCCATGAAATCAGATCCTAAAATACATGTAAAACTAAGCGCATTTATGAGACTCGCCTTACTGTTCCCTTTTTCCTGCCCTATTGCCCTATCCTACTTTTTCCTGTTATGTATTCAACTACTTCCATGCAAGTTTATTAGCTCCGTACACTTTACAATTTCCTTACTAACGCCAGGCCACTTGCTGTGTGTACTATTTGTCTTAAATCATTGTTCATCCACAGGTGTTATCGTGCTTCCCGAATAAAGCAATGCACAAATAAGTTATTCATTATTATCGCAACATACAAAAGGGAGATTCCACCGTTCTCTGGTAGGAATTGCCTGTATACTCATAAGTTGAGAGACACATTACATTATCTTATGAGCGGCCCTTTTTAGATACCGTCAGTCAGTTTTGCCTCTCATCTTATTTCGTCTACATGTACGTTGCACATGTCCTCTTTATCCACACCCAGCACTGCACATTCTGTTTAAACTCAGTAGTATAATTACTTAATTCTTGTTGCATAACACTATTACTCCTCGGCGCTAAATGGCCTTCTTGTCCACAATGAAAACGTACCACCGTGTTAGAAATTCTATGTTCCTTCTTACTTCGTCGCTTGTCATGGATTTATGAAGTGCGTTTGTCTTACTAGGTCGTTAAGTTACTGGAATGTCCTAGGTGTTGTACAAAAACCAGTCTCCTATCTTGCGGTTTAATCCCATCTGGTATATGTTTTATTATGTCTCTATGTCGAATTACCCTCTCGAAAATATCCCTTCGCAGCTCATCAGTCCTCCGATTGTGATTTAACACTTCTAATATCCATTTTCCCAAGGCTCTTCTAAGGTTAATGGCCCAGATTTGTATCATTTCCACTTGAGATAAGCCCATCTCCTTTTCCTGCTCTTGGACATCTAATAACTTTAAAATTCAACTATACAAGTTACTTAGTGGTGCGATAAGTCCTTAGACTGTAGGATTTATTCTTGTGAAAGTTAAGGTAACCTTGCAGAAATAGTCACCAGCTCCCCTTGATTTCTTGATAACCTTGCGCAGTCTCATTCTCTGTTGTAATGGGCCGATAACATTGTCTACAACTCCAATAAAATCAGCCAAACAGTCCTCATAATGTTAGAAACGCGCTAGCAATCGCGTAAGTTGATCAGCAGTAGTTCCTGATTCACTAAACAGCTCTTTCTGGATTTCAAACCCGCGAAGCAAAGCGTGAACAGATTCGATGCCCTAACGTACATCTCTGTGGGGAACTGTAATAACTCTCGGCCTTTTCCATACTTAGTCTTAATTGCAGTACCAATTCATCGATTGTTTCTTGTGAATTCGCCGGCCGCGGTGGTCTAGCGGTTCAGGCACTCAGTCCGGAACCGCGCGACTACTACGGTCGCAGGTTAGAATCCTGCCTCGGGCATGGATGTGTGTAATGTCCTTAGGTTAGTTAGGTTTAAGTAGTTCTAAGTTCTAGGGGACTGATGACCACAGATGTTAAGTCCCATAGTGCTCAGAGCCATTTTTTCTTGTGAATTCATACCGCTCCTAATTTTGTACAAGAACTGAACCTCCGCACACGTGTGTGGCCTCTCACTGTAGCCATAGTCAAACTGAAACAGAACAGCAAAATAACTGTAAGATGAATAATAACTTGTTAGCCTGCTGTACCCGACCCAATCATTTCGCACTGTTACCGTTTGGTACCAAGTGGGCGGTGGAGCGAGGACTGAGTCTCAAAAGGCAGACTACCACTTTCAAACATTTATTAAAACTAAACATTGATAGCACCTCTCTAGGTTTGTAAGTCCAAGTGGACGAATTAAAAGAAAATTCCTTTTAAACAAAAATTACTTACAATCAGTGGAATTTATAACCAAAATCTTAAAAAAGTCAGAAGAACAAATTTATCAAAAACTTCTTGTAAAACTTTGAAATTCTTATCCCACTCTTATAAAGGTACTCTTTTCCTTTTGTATCTGAGGCTACTCATAGAAACAAACTCCATGAACATTAAATAAATATTAAATAATAAATTTGAAGATATCATTTACGCACCTTATGCAAGCAAATATTCAAAACTTACAACAGAATCAAATGCAATGACAGTGGTGTAAACTGTTATAAAATGCATGACTTTGCCCTAGAAAGGTAGTTTCCTGTGACCGAACCTCAGTCACCACAATCAAGCGGTCCCAGTTCGCTGAGGTCCTGGTTTTGCTAACAGCCGTGGCTCCCCCAGTCGATGCTAACCTGATATCGGATCTTTTCAAGCCAAACATTTTCTGGACCTCCATCGCTCACCCAACACCTTATAAATCAGACGTTTCTTTACACGGTCTGAAACGAACAATAATTAACACTTGGAAAACAAAAGTGTCACAACTGATAGCCACCACGAGTCCCGAGTTACAATGTAATTACAGTGATAGCATTAATTAGAATTCACTTCTAATACATGAATAACTTAAACCTCCTAACGACTGAAGTTCATCAACATCGCAGAAGTATTAGATGTAGTAGTTTTGAAGTTGACTTACCAAATCAATCCTATTCTGGTTACGCGTATATAATCATATTACTCCTGTAAGGAGACATCTCCGCATGCAGATTAAGCCATTAGTCCAGGTAAGCACCAGGTAGTCCTAAACCCAAACCAGTGTTATTCGCCAAATAATTACTTTCGATAGCTAGCACTACTCGCATATGCCTACCGGGACACCACTGCGTTGCCGCACCGGTCTCCACCAGCAGACTTCTCACTGGCTGCGTACACCTCCCCTTTACCACTCCCGTTGGCGCTACCAGCGAGGGTCAAGGGAGGATAATAGGAGAATGTGCCACTCATCGGCACAGCATGGTACGCGTCTCTATGAATAATCTCCGTGATGTTCAGGTACTCCCACGGCCAGAAAGTTACAAAAGCTCTGTAATAATAAAACGTGTGCTGAATTAGTCCGAACGTTAAAGCATCAAGGACAGCAAGAGCCAGTTACAACAATTGTGGGGCAGTTTGTCTACAAGACATATACTTGGAGTAAATAAAGAAATTTACAATGTTACTAAAAGGAACGAATTCATTTTGTACGGACTCGATTAACCTTGTTGTCAATGGAAAATCTCTCCTTTGACAAAATGTCAGAAATATTGAGTTCCATTTAGAAATTTAATACACTTTTTATGATGACACGTTCAATTAAAAATCTTGCTTTTCAGTTGCTTATAATCTTCTGTAGACTTGTAGACAACGTTGCACATTAGTGACATGTTCAAACTATGCCTGACAATATGCAAGTTAATCAGGAAACTCACAGGTAAAATCTAGTAACTTACTACAATGATTCCTACGTCAATTTAAACTACAATGAATTTTAAGTCTCATTTGACTCGAAGCAGATAATTTCTCTTGTCCCACTGAAATCATACACTACTGGCCATTAAAATTGCTAGTCCAAGAAGGAATGCAGATGATAAACGGGTATTCATTGGACAAATATATTACATTTTTACTCAATTTGGGTGCATAGATCCTGAGAAATCAGAAGCCAGAACAACCACCTCTGGCCGTAATAACAGCCTTGATACGCCTGGGCGTTGAGTCAAACAGAGCTTGGATGGCGTGTACATGTACAGCAGCCCATGCAGCTTCAACATGATACCACATTTCATCAAAACTAGTGACTGGCGTATTGTGACGAGCCAGTTGCTCGGCCACCATTGATCAGACGTTTCCAGTTGGTGAGAGATCTGGAAAATGTGCTAGTCAGGGCAGGAGTCAACATTTTCTGTATCCAGAAAGGCCCGTACAGGACCTGCAACATGTGGTTGTGCATTACCCTGCTAAAATGTAGGGTTTCGCAGGGATCGAATGACGGGTAGAGCCAGGGGTCGTAACACATCTGAAATGTAACGTCCACTTTTCAAAGTGCCGTCAGTGTGAACAAGAGGTGACCAAGGCGTGTAACCAATGGCACCCTATACCATCACGCCCGGTGATACGCCAGTATGGCGATGACGAATACACGCTTCCAATGTGCGTTCGAAGCGATGTCGCCAAACATGGATGCGACCATCATGATGCTGTAAACAGAACCTGGATTTATCCGAAAAAATGACGTTTTGCCATTCGTGCACCCAGGTTCGTCGTTGAGTACACCATCGCAGGCGCTCCTGTCTGTGATGCAGCGTCAAGGGTAACCGCAGCCATGGCTTCCGAGCTGATAGTCCATGCTGCTGCAAACGTCGTCGAACTGTTCGTGCAGATGGTTGTTGTCTTGTAAACGTCCCCATCTGTTGACTCAGGGATCGAGACGTGGCTGCACGGTCCGTTACAGCCATGCGGATAAGATTCCTGTCATTTCGACTGCTAGTGATACGAGGCCGTTGGAATCCAGCACGGCGTTCTGTATTACCCTCCTGAACCCACCGATTCCATATTCTGCTAACAGTCATTGGATCTCGACCAACGCGAGCAGCTACGTCGCGATACGATAAGCCGCAATGGCGATAGGCTACAATCCGACCTTTATCAAAGTCGGAAACGTGATGGTACGCATTTCTCCTACTTACACGAGGCATCACAACAGCGTTTCACCAGACAACACCAGTCAATTGTTGTTTGTGTATGAGAAATCGGTTGGAAACTTTCCTCATGTCAGCACATTGTAGATTTGATGGAAATATGATACAGGAAGGTCTACAGGTCGGAGATGAAGTCGATATGAGTGACTGTGAAGAAGATGATAATGTTATATAGGTAACGAGTGTTCTAATTTTGTGCCTAGAAGTGGACTGATAACATATAACACGGTACCAACTGTTGCGCGAAAGCCGGTTTCAGGGAATGTAATATGTGAAACTGCGCATGTTCCACGACACCTTAGACCACAATTATAGATAAGTACAGATTGTTTCAGACTTATTATCTCCAATCACATGCAGAGTGTAATAGTAATGCATACTAATAATCATGCAAAAGATAATAAAATTCTGTACCCAACTCCTGAACGCTGGATGGAACTTCATTCTACAGAGCTGCTGGTGTTCTTTGATCGACTAATAATAGCTGGCTTGCAGAATGCACCTGGGAAACCTTTTAGTGAATTTTTGTCAGAAGAGTATGTCTTTCCTATTTTTCGAGCCTAAATGAGTTTTTGATGTGCCTCCAGGTCTATGATAAATTTACAAGGGAAGAAATAAAAGTTACTTCTGGATCAAAAGTTGAACCTATATGGGCCGTGCCTGAAATGATCGTTGATGCATGCATTTCGTCTTATGTTATTGCACACTACATTACAGTTGATGTGCATCTGTGTACTTGCAGGGGCGATTCAAGGTTTACATTCCTTCCACACCTGGAAAGTATGGGATAAAAATGTGGGCTGCTTTTTATTGTGAGACGAATTATATCATAAATGCACAAGTGTATACGGGGAAACATGCGGAAGGAAGGGAAATAGGTCAAGGGAAACAAGTGGTGCATGATTAAGTTGATCACCTTAAGGTAAGTGGTGGGAACATTACCAGTGATAACAAATTTACAAGTTTTGATTGAGGACAAGAACTTATTCCTAATAAACTGACACTCACCAGAACTCTCCGGACTAACCAAAAACAGATACCAAAAGATATGTTGACGTCAAAACAGAGGCGTCCATTATCGACCACTTTTGGGTATGCAAAGAATACTGTTTTAACTTCGTATGTTCCTGCACTAAATAAATCAGTAATCTTGTTCTCTGCTCTACACCAGACATTTGATATAAGTGAGCATGAGCACAAAAAACCTGAAATAATAATATTCTACAATTCAAAAAAGTCAGTAGTTGATACAGTTAATAAGATGGCTAGACATGATTCAGTGAAATGTGGGATAATTAGGTGGCAGCTTGCTGTATTTTTGATATACTAGATTTAGCTTGTCTCAATGCTTACGTTCTGTATTGTAAATTTTTACATGATATGAGAAGTAAAAATGCAAGAAGAGCATTCCTCTCCGAACTAGGAAAAGAACTAGTCAAACCTCACATTGAATTAAGAACCCTGTCTGCCCACTGCAGAAGACAACGCATTTGTTCAGCAATACATATCTTCAGCCTTCAAGGATATTCTAAAGGAAAAACACAATGTTAACCAGGAAGCCGATGTTTCAAATCTGAAAAGAAAATGGCGTGTCTCCTGCCCAAGGTCAGAGGACAAGAAAGTGAATCAACAATATGATGGGTGTCACAAGTTTGTAATGAACACGCTGGGATAGGTGTGTTGTGTAATGATTGTTCTTCGTATGAGACGGAGAATGAGTAGGAGTGTATTTCTAAAAAAATTCCATGTAAGTGATATTACACACAATATTAGTAAATTACAGTATTGTTACATTGCTTATGGCTTATGAATATTTTGTGTTAAAATAATTTTTGGAAGTAAAAAAAGTCAACAAAACATGTTTTCATATCTCAAAAAAATGCAGTAAATAATTATAACATATATGTAACTTAATTATACTAAGAAACTGTGGAGTTGTTATATCACAAGCGTAAATATGTTTCCCAATAAATTATAATTGCTTTTGCGGACATATTTCAAATTTTATCTGCATAAATTTGTCTGAATAAATTTGGTGTCAAAAAAGACCCCAGGCATACAATATCTTTTTCCACATCTGATACCGTGCGAGGTTTAATCTGTCCACTGTGATTGTGAAGGCAAAGTTGAATAAACTATGTAATACGAGATGAATTCGATACTTCAGGCGTGATCTGAGTAGGAAGTACGGAAGAGGGTGCTCGTTTACAGTCCACACAGCCGGGAACGTGTTTCCGCCTTTTGACGAGATTAATGCCGAAACCTAATATTAATAGTACAGAATATGCTTGTAAACCTGAGGTTTTTCCTAGATGTTTCCCACACATGAAGAGATGCATTAGTGACAGTTTCGTCCAGGTCTTTCAAAGAAAGAGTACCGAATTATTCATCTGATGTGACATCCAATCACCGATACATGCAGAAGAGGAGATAATGAATCCAGTGACCACAATCACGGATCGATTGCGTGCATGTATAGAAAACATAGTACGAAAACTTTCTTCCACTATATTTGTGTTTATGTATCAATATATACCAAAATTAATTTACTTTCTGCGTCTCTCTTCACTGATTGTAGTTTTCCATATGTCCCTTATTCTGCAATATTTTCTCGCTGAAACACGTGTTGTTGGTTTCGATCTCCGATTCAACCACGGTCAAGGAGACAGAAGAATCTGTCAGGTAACTTACTGTTTACCTGGAGACAGCGAGAGGAAACTACAGTTAGGACAGCTGTTCTGATAGTCTCCGTCCATGGAATTCCACCAGTCCATCTTGTTGCCTCTTTGACGTGGTTCTATTGAGGCTGACGTACCTACCCTTAATTAGCCATCCGCTACATGCTAAATACCTACGTAAGGAAAATCTTCAGTAAAGTTCAGTTCTCGGTTGTTTATTACACTATTCTGATTTGCTGATCATCTATAGCATTATGGGCGGCATTGACGATCCTCCCACTACGCCTTTTTTGACATGACCTCAGATTTCAAAAAATGGCACTAAGGAATTTGGTACTTAACATCTGATGACCTTAGAATTCTATGAAACAAACAATTGTAAAGTGCTCGTTGCTAAATGATTGCAGATGAAGCTGGAACACAGAGTACTGCACTACACAAGTCTATTTCTTTCTTAATTATAGTCAGGTATCAGTAAAACTGCAATAAAAGAAAGCGTGAACGACATTATCGGAATTTTAATTTTTAGGAGTTTTGTGAGGTAATGGAAAACAGCTCCTTGCCATGGCCACACATGCATCAGCAAACATTAATAACGCAGAACAAATGTTTTCGAGGTTTCCTACCTCAAATTACTGCATGTGATTTGTTTGGCACAGAAGTTCAAGTCTTCAGATTCCTGCATCGTGAAGCGAATTCTATAAGGTGTTTAAGCTCCTTAAATAGCAAAACTTTTCAAGGAGCTACCGTTGTGTGGAAACCCAGAAAATGTTACGTTAATACTTTTCTAGTAGTACTATGAAATATTGTAGAAGCCATGCCAGACTGTACGAATCTAAACTCAGGCTAACTGGTAGTTTTCAGATTTACAAAATAAACTAAGATGCAACTTAAGCCTCAACTGAGATAAGTCCAAAAAAATTCCATAAAATTTATCCATGTTAAACGTGAACTAGACTTTTGCAATATAAAGAGCGAAATCAGTCATCAGTACACCTGGCTAATAATTAGTGGCTTTATTTAGGGTGAAAAAGCTAATAAAATATATGCATAATTATAATGTTTAGTTCGCGTTTGTATGATCCAGCATAGTTCTGGGACACCTAGAGCAATGTCAATCAGATTCGGTACCTCCATATCATAGTACCAGGAGAGAATTCTTATGAGAATAAAACACCATTACCACTCCTATTTGTGACGTTGACGGTTAGAACATGATGACATGTAATGATAACGCCTGGAGCATCTTGATATATATCTGACTTATCTCGAAAAACATAGATGCCCACAGCAGCTTTTGGTGTCGTGTGGTATTCTGAACTGTTTGAATTGTAAATATAATTGAAAACGAACTGTATTAATGTTGAGTCTACAGTTTTCGTCTTTTCTAGGCTATTCAGTCAGGGCCCCAATAACACATAACCGCTGAAAGTCTGTGCGGGAGCAGAAAAAGGATGAATGTGTATTAACTAAGTTTATTTTTGACGTATAGAGAGAATCCATTGCTTTCCCTATCTAATACAAGAATCAATGAGTAAGTTTATTTGCAGTGGATGCTTGACATACCTTAAAATATTTAATTCCATGTATCGCGAATTTAACTGCAAATTTCTAGTGTTTTGAGTATATAGATGCAGGCGCATTTCAGACATGTTAAGTGTGTATCAATTCGCATTATATCTATCAGTCGTTGTTCATCTATGTGTGTTGACCTGGAGATGTATTTATTCGCACTCTATTCTCCAGATGTTCGATTTTCAGCGTTTTTTCGACGACATTTATATCAGCATTTGACTTGCACTTTGCACTGAGTACTGAATGCCCAACGTTTACATTCAGTACACAGCGAAAAGAGTAAGTGAGGCACTGACGTCTCCAATAGCAAGTAACATCTCCTCGAGGATATGCTACTAGGGTAACAAATCACACCGACAAGCGGTCGGAACACAGCTAGGTGTTAGAAGAACGTAACATCTCAGCAGGTCGACAGCAAGTAAGCTCCGCCTAGACCACGCCCTGTCCCGCCCACTACATGAAGTAGGGAATTAGAACATCTCATTGGTGGAGACACTCGTCTTCCTCCGTTTGCCAGGTCGGTGCCAGAGGAGCAGGAGGCTGTAGGAGGTAGACAATTCCAGCGGCTGCCTTATCGAAGTTCAGTTACGCGCACTTCAGCACTCTCTTGTGTTCCATAGTGACACCGCTTGTTATTTCTAAATACGGTTCTCCACATAATCTTAAACATCGGCCGTGTGGCAGTGACTGATATAAAATTTTTTTTATCAAACTCGATTACGTATAACTGCCGCCAATAGCGGATGAAATAAATGGCTCAAATTCATAATCACCTACTCCGTCTTTTCTAGTGGCAATTTAATAACAGATTATTACTAATTAAATAATTTTCAGTCAAGAAATATTTCATAAGAAATGTTTAACTTGTAAAATTAACAAGAAAATAGAGCTTGATATGGTAGAGGCAAATAATACAAGTGAGACCATATGCGGCAACGCATGAAAAAGCCTTCTGTGCATGTCTTCAAAGCACTGAGAGCAAAGCTAAAGCTGTTACCGCTTCTTTAAATCGTGATCATGCAGTATAGTTCCAAGCTTCTGCTCTCTCAATTGCAATCAAGACTTAAATAAAATGGCAAAGGTAATGTCAATCATAATACTGGGAGGAGTTGTGGTCTAAATAACAATATATTTATTCATTCATAACATCTTATGACAAAAGATGGCTAAAGAAACGCCACACAAACATTTCCTCCTGACAAACGCTTTCAATAATATGCAGTTTAAGGCGACCAAAGTGATCAGCTGGGGATCAACGCACCACACTAACCAGAACTAATCGCTTTATCTGACTTCATAATTGTTAATGCTTTGTATGGCCCAAAAACTACCTTACTTTCAAGGATATATACTCTGTTTCATATAGAAGAAATGGTTCCAAAAAACATGGTGCTGAGAAGCACATATTGGAGCCCTGTGCTGCAGCAGCGAATACTTTACCCTTCTGTAGCTCAGGACAGTCCACAACGATGCGCTCGGCGACTGCAGTCATGGATGGTGGCAATCTGTCATCAACGGCGCGCGCCCGAAAAAAAATGAAAGTACGCGGTCTGGCATTTGGCTGGCTGATTCGGAACTCAGATACTTCCCTATGAGTCTCTGAAAGCCCAGTGGATTCCAGTGTGCAGGTGGATGCGTTTGCTGATCTGCTAAACCAGTTTGACTCCATGACATGACTATGGGTGACGGAACATGTCAAACGTTTAGAAGGCCGACCTAAAACAAGTAATTACACCCACACATCAGCCATTGTGTGCATGATGCAAGAATCAGTGCCTCTGACGGTTTAGTTGGTGACTGGCACAGGCTGTAAGTGGAACACTAGCAGAGGACACAAGTCTCACCATTTAGGTAAAGACCTGCCATTCTTTACTAGCGAAGTGCCAGTACAAGGGTATGTTCTCTTTCTCTACAGCTTCCCTCCCCAGCTCAGTAGCATAGCACATTTACATGCTTAGACTACTCCCACTTTGGCGCAAGCCCATTACTAGCTGGAGCTCGGCATTCGAAGCTGGGAGACCGCCCCTTGCTCTGCATACACAGATTTGACCAATCAGTGAATTTAAAAATTAATTGGGAGAAAAGGAAAAAATATTCAGCTTCGCGGTCTCTTTCTCACATGTCTACGCTGTGTCTTTGCTAAAAGCATGACTTGGATGGAACCACAGTCCTCCATGAAATATCGTTTTCTCTCGTGTTGCGTCCATTTCGAACTTCCAAATAACGGCCATAAACTCGCTAAAAGCCTCGTGCCTTCACAAATAAGTTTTGCAACAGAGTCTGCACGCCTGGGTGCCACTGCCTTGTACCACGGCAATTCGTAGAAACTCACACCCGTCTCATCCACTTTCTCTACCTGACAAGGGCACATCCTCTGCTTTATTGCCGGTTGTCAGTTCGTACAAATCTCCGCTCATAGTTGAAGCGGCTCCTGTGTGCCAGTCAGCCTACCTGGATGCGACCGCCGGCCGACCAGCGCCACCCAACGTGTCTGCTCAATGAGACCGGTGAACTTGGCTGTCGCCAAACGTTTTCACCCAGGCTCTGCAGAAAAAACGCTCCCCCCGACCATCAGCCGCCTTTCGCTTTTACTGTAGTCGATTAACTAGGCACCCACCTCCTTTGAATGCCTTGATGACTGGGTGTTGTGTGCTGTCCTTAGGTTAGTTAGGTTTATTAAGTTCTAAGTTCTAGCGGACTGGTGACCGTAGATGTTAAGTCCCATAGTGCTCAGAGCCATTTGAACCATCTTTGAATGCAGGTAAGGTTTAACACTATGCTTTCACTGGAGCACACAAATAAGAGCATAAACTACTGCTAGCCATTTCATCATATGAATGAAGTCAGATTGTATCACATATAGCAACCAGCTAACATAGATTATTTTCCCTAAGAACATTAAGCAACATAACATCATATCAAAAGTGAGAGTGCCCTGGAATCTCTCACAGTAACGCCACACTGCAGTGTGATATTGAGTTTTTCATTTGTCTCTCATTGTTCATATAACTGAAAGGCCTGAAGATCACATCACAAAGTACAAAAGATTGATTTTATTAATGATTGTGCTTTAATTGAAAGTACAATTGGGGATTTTGTCACGTTTTTACAGTTGGAACTGGAGCAGTGAGAAACTGATACATCTGTTATTGCTGTATTGGAGGCACTGTGGGGGTGGCGGTGGTGGTGAAGGGAGATCGGACCAGTTGGGTGTGTCGTGTGTTCACGATGTGGCTAGGCATTATACTAACAATCGACGTCGAAGTCGAGTGCGATATAGTTGCGTTATATCACGGTCAGAGAAATTTGTACATGACGAACTCCCTGCTGAAGCCTTGTAGGAACTAAGCTTTTCATCTCCATTGTATTAAGGGTGAACTGTCCGATCTTTGATTCGGGAAGAGCAGCCATTGTCAGAATTACAGGCAACACCATGTTCATAACAGAGTCGTGCAGTCACTCGCTGGTTGTTATAACTAATAGGCAGGTTTCAGAAAGCAGGCAATCACGCCTCAGTATAACCTGAAGAGCAACAACGACTGAGGAAACTATCTTCCAGAAGAGCGTCATTTGTAAGCGATTCAACCACAGCAGCACATTTGAACCTCTGCTTGAGGCACTTCACTGGACAGAGGCATTAAAATTCAATCAGGTGCTAGTCCACAGAAAAAGGCCGGCTAGATAGGTCAGTCATGGAACATGATGAAAGCGCCGATGTTAAGGCACAAGTAAGACGAAAACCGCAACAGTAATAAATCCCGTTTGTGAACATCGTTTGGTTTAGACTGCTATTGAAGGTATTTCTCTGGGGTGAGAAGGTAGAGGATATTTATGAGAATCTGAATGGGAATTCGTCTGTCACGAGAACACGACAAACAGATCCACTATCCGCTCTTGAGCCTCCCTTCACAAACCATGGGTCCCTCTATCGGGAACCTGTAACATCTCAAGGGGATATGCTGTCCCATTCCTTCCGAAATTCTCCAGAATGGTATGATGAACACACCACAGAAGCTAGAATGCTTATGCTTATTCCTCGTCCCCTTCACACCACCGCCAGTAATCCAATGACTTATGACCAAAACGTTATCTAGCACATGTTGCGACACCATGGAATGTGGCGCCTTGAAGACAACTTTGGTCCATCACCGTAAGCTGTGAATGACATTCTGGCGATCTTTAATTAGGACTATTTTTACATACTCAGGTTGTTTCACAAAAAATTCATACATATTACAAAAGTGAATGTATGTACGTATGTTCCACATATCCACCTAAACCGATGCATCGATTTCAACCAAACTCGGTACACATATCACTTACTGTCTAGAAGGAAACAACGTTGGGGTAAGAACCACATACTTCTAAAAGGGATTGGGAGCAGGGCTGAAAAAAGAGTGTAGCTCATGACACACAAGTAGCCAGCCTTATTCATTCAGTATTTGGTAATGGAAGAATTTAGTGACGTGAAATAAACTTCACACATAATTTCTAACCCATACAAGACTTTTTCTCATTCACACTCCCCATCAAATTATGAAAGAAAAAATGTTTTCGCTTACTAATTCCCTTTGTCCATGCAGTAGAACATCGGACATGATCTTTTAATTTACTACTCCCTTAGTAATAATTCTATTCGCAACATATTTTGGAAACATTATTCCCATATAGCACTAGATGATCCTGCAAATTTATGTCAATTTGCAACTCATAGTTCAGGAGATACGACATCATAAACATTGAGCAGCGTTATACGAAACTGCCTGGCTAAACTCGCTGGAGATATAGAAGAAATATGTATACAAATAGGTGTGAAATATGCTAAATATATATGACATGTGGGTTACATGGGCAAAACATCAAATAGAAACGTCCTTCTAAACTGCTGGATCGACTCCGGTTACACTTGTTACACATATTACTAACTATGTGGAAAGAAATACGGTAGGCATAAGAAACAGCAGCCTTCTCTTGCGGTGGGGGTGATAATGTGGAGGGAGAAAGGGAGAAGAAAAATGTAGGCAGACTGGGAGGGAGAAAGAGGAGGTGGACACGGATCTGGAGCAGGAAGGATGGACAGTGAGAGGGGCAGTGGGAAATGCACAGACAAGAGGAAGAGAATGACATGGACAGAGAGAGGGAGGAGAAGATGCATGGATAGAGAGGGGGAGGGGGAGATAGACAGAGTGGGAGAAAGAGGAGAGTGATTTACTAGGGAGTGGTCCAATCCGACATAACGATTCATAAAATGAAATTCTATACGTAGGAAGAACACACCAAAAACTGCGATGTCAAAATTTTAGCTGCTAAGCGGCTCTGCAAATATTTTTTAAATGTGTTAGTGTTGCTCATTTCTGCCGCACGAGGATCAGCTCATAATAATGGCGTGTACTGCCTTTGCTGCCTTGCCCGCGAATCGGCAAATAAGCAGACGCCGTCGTGACCAGAGGACGTAGCACCACGCTACGCGAAATCCAAGTGCATACACGCAGATTTTAAGCACTTAATCCATTTTATAAGTGTCTCAAACCTCACAACTTGCATTTCATATCGACAGCTAAACTGTTCGAGATGTCAGTGGTACGTAAGTGACTAAAAAAATGGTTCAAATGGTTCTGAGCACTATGGAACGTAATTTCTGAGGTCATCAATCCCCTAGAACTTAGAACTACTTAAACCTAACTAACCTAAGGACATCAAACACATCCATGCCCGAGGCAGGATTCGAACCTGCGACCGTAGCGGTAGCGCGGCTGCAGACTGTAGCGCCTAGAACCGCTCGGCCACTCCGGCCGGCGTAAGTGACTAGTAGACAAAAAAAAAAGGCTGTGTGTGATGTCACAATAGAGGCGACTTCCACCAATCGGAACTTTAATTTATTAACATTAAATACTTTATAATAATATCTGTTGCACATTTTTTACGATAATTTTTGAGAAATGTAAATTTTGCTTGCAGTGAACAGCTCCTGGTTTGCTCCATATGGTCGTCACAAAAATAAGCGAAGAACTTTTATTGTTAGCTGACAAGTAGTCAGCCGTAGTTGTCAGCCAATAGATTTTGCCAAGTGAACCGAAATAGTTTAAGATTCATTAAACCCCCTTGATTATGTCAGCTATAAAGGAATTGATACGTAGGGATAAATCAAATATTCCACTTTTTAATCAGTGCAACTATCGCAACAAAATCTACCCTGTTCAAGGCAGACTACATCACTGTTCGTAAATATAACAGAGAAGTATTTTTTTGTTGTCAAATGATATTTTATTAAGGCAATGACTCGTACATGCCAATTGCTTGTAGATAGGTTATTTTGAATTTCACCAAAAATAACTACTTACTTAATAAGACGTTGCTTCAATCGAAAAGGCTCATGAGCGATGCGTCTGGCTTGTGGTCTCCTGAAAAATGAGCTTTTGCTGGGGATTAAAGTTTTTATCAGTTTTTCAAACGACTTCGATTCGTCGATATATAAAGGAATCATGTTCGTAACAGAGAATAGTACTACGCATAGTTCCACACTAGCTTGAGACACACCGCTGTCAATTGCTGCAATGCCAAAAAACTTCACTGCTTCGCTGTCGTATCCTTTTAACCGGATTAGTGTTAATGGTTCCGCTGTCGATATCTGAATACCCAAAATCGATTTCTTTTTCTTGCTTTCCTCGACTGAATCCTGCATTCTACATATACATGCATCTACATCTACATGGATACCCCACAAATCAAACTGAAGTGCCTGGCAAAGGGTTCGTCTAAATACCTTCACATTAATTCTCTATTATTCCAATCTCGAACAGCGTGCAGAAAAAAAGAACACTTGTGTTTTCCCGTGTGATATCTGATTTCTTTTATTCAACGAAGTTTTTTCGCATTCGGAGGAGAAAGTTTCTTACTGAAATATCATGAGAATAATCTTCCGCAACAAAATACGCATTCGTTCTAATGATGTCCACCGCAAATCCTGCATCATATCATGACACTCCCTCCACTATTTCTCGAAAATTCAAAATGTGCTGCTCTTCTGTGAACTTTCTCGATTTACTCCATTACTCTATCTAATGCGGTTCTCACACCGCGCAGCTGTACTCCAACGGAATACAGACAAGCGCAGTGTAGGCAGTCGATTTAGTAGATCCGTTGCATCTTCTAAGTTTTCTGCCAATAAATCTTCGTCTTTGGTTCACCTTCCCCACAACATTATCCATTCCGCTGAAGTTGTTCGCAATTATAATTCCTAGTTATTTAGTGGAATTTACGACCTTTGGATCTGACTGATTTATCGTGTAACTGAAGTTCAATGGATTCCATATAGCACTCAAGTGGATGACCTCACATTTTTCATTATTTAGGGTCAATTGCCAATTTTCGCACCACATGGATGAATTTTGTAAATCGGTTTGCAATTTTTTTTTGATTACTCTGATGACTGTCGGTAAAGGACAACATCTTTCGCAAACAACCTAAGACGGCTGCTCAGACTGTCTCCAAAATCGTTTATACAGATAAGAAACAACAGAGGGCCTATAACACTACCTTGGCAACGCCAAAAGTCAATTCTCTTCTACTCGATGAGTTTCCTTCAGTTACTACGAACTGTGACTTCTGTGACAGGAAATCACGAATCCAGTCACATAACTGAGACGGTATTCCATAAGCATGTAGATTAATTACAAGCTGATTGTGAGTTACAGTGTCAAAACCCTTCTGGAAATCAAGAAACATGGAATCAATTTGAAATACCTTGTCAATAGCACTCAACTTTTGTGTGAGTAAAGAGCTAGTTGTGTTTCGCAAGAAAGATGTTTTCTAAATCCGTGTTTACTGTGTCTCATTACACCGCTCTCTTCGAGGATTTCATAAGCTTAAAACACAATATTTGTTCCAAAATCCTGCTGCATATCGACGCTAATGATATGAGCCGGTAATTTAGTGGATTGCTTCTATTGCGTTTCTTGAACACTGCCTTCGTCCTTTCTTCAAACTGTACTTCCGGTGATTCATATTGTACCCTTATGTCTTATTTCAAATTGTTAAGGCTCGAAGTTTAGGCCATAACTGTTAATTTTCTAAGCAATCACAATATACGATCGAAAAGTATTTGTACTGCCGGTCTGGACACAAAAATATAAAAAAAAGTAGTACTCAACGTGAAGTCACTAAACAAATAACAATACACAGCCAACACCTAGTTACTCTCGCTCGCAATTAATTATTTACATCAATCGGTCACACCCTGACGTAGCCACAGACCTACGTAACCTGAGATTGTCAGAATACGATTTCCGAGGGCGGCCCGGTGTTATTTTTGTAGTAAGTAGTAAACACCTAATTATCAATTAACCAACTCAAAGGAATTTAACAGCAGACAAAGAGTCCCTTAACTTTTTTTTCAAATTTAACTTAGTTGTTAATCCTTCATTCGAAATGTTCACTTCGTTAAATAACGGATTAACGGTCGTGTGCCCAGCTATGCATATCGGATGGAACCCGGGTAGCTGCTAAAAGAACATGACATCTCACAAGGTCAACAGATATAAGCTACACCCAGATCACTCCTAATTCCGCCCACTAAATAAAGTGGGGCGTAAGGACATCTCATTGGCTGAGACACTTGTCTTTGTTCTTCCGCCTGTTGGTGCCAGAGGAGCAGAAGGCCGTACGAGACAGGTCCACTCTGTGGACTTTCCCGCTATCTTGTGTCCTGCAGTGACTGAGTTTGTTATTTCTAAATACGTATCTCCACACCGTCCTAAACACTACAGTGTGACATTGCTTGATTTTAAACAAGTTTTATCAAACTTTGTGATCGATTATTGCAAACAATACCGAATAAATTAATGTCTAAAACGTATACTTATCTCCTCCCTTTCTTCTGGTGACAATTTAATGATGTACTGTTACTAATTCTCTACGTTTCATTGAATCAGTACTCCCAGAAGATAAGTTTACCATGTGATATTAATACTAATATTGAGTCTGATATGACTGAGGCAGTTATTGCAAGTGAGACCACATGTAGGAATGCATGAAAAGTCTTTTCTGTATGTCTTCTAATTATTGAGAGCAATGTTGAAAACATTAGTTCTGCTTCATATCGTAAACATACATTATACTACCGCCCAAACTGGGTTGCAACGTTGAGTTTTTTCAATTGTCTCTCACTGTTGATGCAACTGAAAGAGCTGTAAGATCACGTCCCAAACTAAAAAACATTGATTTCATTACTGATCGTACATAACTGAACGCACAATTCAGGATTTCATCGCGTTACCACACTTGGAAATAAAGCAATGAGAAATTTAAACATTCAGAACTGCTGCATTGGTGACAGGGGGGGGGGGGGGTGAGGGAATAGGGAGGGAAGAGTTGAATAGTTGGGCGCGTATCGTTATGTGGCTAGGCGTTATACCGACCATCGGCGTCGGCATCGAATGCAATACAATTGCGTTCTAACGCGGCCTGATCCTGGTTAATTTGTGCATGGAACACTCGAGTCTAACACCTTGTAAGGACTAGGGTTTTCATGTCCTCTTTATTAAGAGTGAAGTGTCAATACTTAGATTCGGGAGAAAACAGCCACCGTCAGAATGAAATGGAACAATGCATCACAGTAGCACATGTAAACTTCTGCTTGTGGCGCTCCACAGGCGCAGGTATTAGAATCCACCCACGAGCAAGTCTGCAGAGAAACGCCGCCTGGATAGGTAAGTCATGGTACATGATGGAAGCGCCGATGACAAGGTATAAGTAAAACGAGAACCATAACAGGTAATGAAATCGGCTTTTCAGCAGGGCACAGGTTAGATAGCTGCTGGGGGTATTATTCTTTAACGGAGGAGAGGAGGGGTGGTCTTTTATTGTGTTTTGAAAGGAAAATCTTCTCTCACAAGGATACGATGGTGGAACCTATTATTCGATCGTGGATCTCATTTCGAAAAGTAGTGGCACACTACCGGTAACATGTAACTTCAGCAAGAAAATTCGCTGTCCTCCCCTTCCACCTCAACACCTATCGCAAGGCATAGGTCCTATACCACAACGTTATGTAGAACTTGGGACGCCATGGACTGTAGCCCCTTGAATATAGCTCGGTCCATCCTCATAAACTGTGGACGACGCTTGAGCGATCTTCAATTTCAATCTCCATGTACATACACTGATCAGCCAGAAGATTTTGACCACCAGCATTATGACCACTCACGGTGCATGTAGTATCAGTGAGCGTGCTGTCCGAGTTTGACCGAGGGCAGATTGTGATGGCCCGGAGGCTCGGCACTAGCACTTCAGAAACTGGATAAGTTGTCGGGTTTTCGAAGAGTGCTGTGGTGAGTGTCTTCAGCTCATGGCGACACTAAGGTGAAACCACGTCCAGACGTCATGGGGATGGTGGGCCACCATCATTACAGATGTCAACGTCGCAGGCTGGGTGGACTGGTAAAGCAGGACAGGTGGCCTACAGTGGCGGAAATAACATCAGACTCTCATGCTGGGCAGAGTGCTATTGTGTCTGAACACACAGTGTACCGAACACTCTTAACACTGGTCCTCCACAGACGACGGCCCATACATGTGGCAGTGTTATCATCACGACGTCGGTAACTACAAAATGAACACGTAACCATCAGCACGGGGCGTTGGCACAGTTGTAGAACGTTGCATGCTCTCATGCATCCCGACACCTTCTTCATCATTCCGATGGGAAGACGTGAAACAGTTTGTCTTCCGGGGGAAAAGGTCCATAACATCTGTGCTGTGAGACGGAGACAAGCTGGCGGCGACTCCATTATGCTCTGCGGAACATTCATGTGGCCTTGCATGTGTCCAGCGGAGCTCCTGCAAGGCACCATGATAGACAAGGAGTATCGTGCACTGGTTGCTGACCATGTACACTCTTTCATACTGACGGAAGTGGCATTTTTGAACAAGATAATGCACCATGTTCAAAAATGGTTCAAATGGCTCTGAGCACTATGGGACTTAACATCTTAGGCCATCAGTCCCCTAGACCTATAACTACTTAAACCTAATTAACTTAAGGACCGCACACACACATCCATGCCCGAGGCAGCAGCGCGGTTCTGCACTGAAGCTTCTAGAAACGCTCGGCCACAATGGCCGGCAATGCACCATGTCCCAAGGCCAGGAGCGTAGTAGAGTGATTCGAGAAACACAGTGGCGAGTTCCAGTTTATGTGCTTGCCGACTCAACACACCAGATCTGAACCCCATCGAACTCATCCAGGCTGTGATTGAATGTGGCGTCAAAGCTCATCAGCCCCCTCTCCGAAATTTTATGGACTTAGATGCCTTGTTTGCACTGATGTCGTGCGAACTCCCTCCAGTGACCTAACAAGGTTTCAGGTCTCGGTGCTTCCATGCCATGACACGTTGCCACTGTTATCCATACCAGTGGTTGACATTCCGGCTATTAGGCAGTTGGTCATAATGTTCCTGCTGATCAATGCTAACAGGGTGTTTCAGGAAGTATCCATACATATTAAAGAAAGTGCATGTAAATATTGCACCATCTCTCCATACACCACTTGATCGATTTCAATTGAACATGAGACACATATCACTTGCTGTGTGGAAAGAACCACTTTGAAGTAAGTACCACTTACCTCATAAAGGGGTGGGGAGTGGGACTGAAACGGTAGCATAGCTCACGACGCTCAAATAGCCAGGATTTAATCATTGCGTACCTGAGAAAGAGAGCACTTAGTGGTGGCTTGCGGCAAACTTTACACATAATTTCAAATCTTCACAAAGAAGTCTCTTACTCACATACCCGTAAAATGATGAAAGATATTGACTTAATGTCTTGCTACCTTTTCGCTGGTCACTCGATAAACTGCCGAATAAGGCTGAGCTTTCGATTTATTACTTATTTCTAACAGCTCTATTAGCAACCTATTTTGCAGACTGTTTTTACATGTACTGCTAGATATACCTGGAAAATAATAGTATCCCAGTACAACGCACAGTTCACTAGATATGACATCATAAAAATTGAGCCACGTGAAAATTAAACTTCAGGACGAAATTCAATAGAGAGAGAGATGAACTACGAGGGAGACTTGGTAAGTGACGCCCAATAATTTCTTTCTCCCTCGATATTGAAGCTGGAACGTTGAAACTTCACGACGAGTTTCCGATACAGAGATTATTTTGTTTTCATTTGCAGCTCCAGTGAGAAAAGACTTAACTACGAAACTAACATGGCGCGAATATTACAGTCATAAATTTGTGAAGAGCATTGAAGCGTTCTTCGATGAATTTGAGAAAAAGGGTGTAAACCGAGTGAACTTCACAGTGACAAGCGTGACGTGTATGGGGACGACTGTATGGAACACACCAAAGTGTCTAGGTGACATGTTTTTTCCAAGATGCCTGTGTGAACAATAGTGATTCTCTACGCTCCAGGCAGCCGGTTACAGCTGCAACTCCACGGAATGTCGGAGCCACTGAGGCAACAATATGCAACTATCAAATGCGAACCTTATCGTATCGGTACAACACTTCCACAAGTGACAGCAAATGAGGACAAGCTTGGGTAACTTAACATGCATTCCACAGGATAACATGACATTCTGAAAGAAATAGTCATTGGTAATGAGTGTTTGGCATACCACTACAGACCCGAAACCAAGCAGATTTCTATAGAATGGGAACATTCTCGTTCCACACTACTAAGAATTTCAAATTGACTCAGATTCCTGGGAAAGTGCCAGTGACATTGTTCTGGGATATTCATGGTGAATTAACGTTGGAGCTGAACACGAGACTACTGTGAATGCCGCTTTTGGTGTTGTGGTCTTCAGTCCTGAGACTGGTTTGATGCAGCTCTCCATGCTACTCTATCCTGTGCAAGCTTCTTCATCTCCCAGTACGTACTGCAGCCTACAGCCTTCTGAATCTGCTTAGTGTATTCATCTCTTGGTCTCCCTCTACGATATTTACCCTCCACGCTGCCCTCTAGTACTAAATTGGTGATCCCTTGAGGTCTCAGAATATGTCCTATCAACCGATACAGTCTTCTAGTCAAGTTGTGCCACAAAATCCTCTTCTCTCCAATTCTGTTTAATACCTCCTCTTTAGTTATGTGATCTGCCCATCTAATCTTCTGAATTCTTCTGTAGCACCACATTTCGAAAGTTTCTCTTCTCTTCTAGTCTAAACTATTTATCGGCCTTGTTTCACTTCCATACATGGCTACACTCCGTACTAATACTTCCAGAAACGACTTTCTGACAGTTAAATCAATACTCCATGTTAACAAATTTCTCTTCCCCAGAAACGCTTTCATGGCATTGCCAGTCTACATTTTATATCCTCTATAATTCGACCATGATCAGATATTTTGCTCCCAAATAGCAAAACTCGTTTACTACTTTAAGTGCTCATTTCCTAATCTAACTCCCTCAGCATCACCTGACTTAATTCGACTACATTCCATTATCCTCGATTTGCTTTTGTTGATGTTCATCTTATACCCTCCTTTCAAGACACAGTCCATTCCGTTCAGCTGCTCTTCCAAGTACTTTGCTGTCTCTGACAGAATTACAATGTCATCGGCGAACCTCTAAATTTTTATTTCTTCTCCATGGATTCTAATACTTACTCGGAACTTTTCTTTTGTTTCCTTTACTGCTTGCTCAATATACAGATTCAATAGCATCGGGGATAGGCTACAACCGTGTCTCACTCCCTTCCCAACCACTGTTTCCCTTTCATGTCCCTCGCCTCTTATAACTGCCATCTGACTTCTGTACAAACTGTAAATAGCCTTTCGCTCCCTGTATTTTACCCCTGCCACCTTCAGAATTTGAAAGAGAGTATTCCGGTCAACATTGTCAAAAGCTTTCTCTAAGTCTATAAATATTAGAAACGTAGGTTTGCCTTTCGGTAATCTTTCTTCTAAGGTAAGCCGTAGGGTCAGTATTGCCTCACCTGTTCCAACTTTTCTACGGAATCCAAACTGATCTTCCCCGAGTTCAGGTTCTACCAGTTTTTACATTCGTCTGCAAAGAATTCGCGTTAGTATTTTGCAGCTGTGACTTATTAAACTGATACTTCGGTAATTTTCACATCTGTCAACACCTGCTTTCTTTCGGATTGGAATTATTATATTCATCTTGAAGTATGAGGGAATTTCTCCTGTCTCATAAATCTTGCGCACCAGATGGTAGAGTTTTGTCAGGACTGGCTATCCCAAGCCTGCCAGTAGTTCTAATGGAATGTTGTCTACTGCCGGGGCCTTGTTTCGACTTAGGTCTTTCAGAGCTCTGTCATATTCTTCACGCAGTACCATATATCCCATTTCATCTTCATCTATCTCCCCTTCCATTTCCATAATATTGTCCTCAAGAACATCGCCCCTGTATAGACCATCTATATATTCCTTCCACCTTTCTGCTTTCTCTTCTTTGCTTCGAAATGGGTTTCATTCTGAGCTCTTGATATTCATGCAAGTGGTTCTCTTTTCTCCATAGGTCTCTTTAATTTTCCTGTAGGCAGTATCTATCTTACTCCTCATGAGATAAGCCTCTACATCCTTACATTTGTCCTCTAGCCATCCCTGCTTAGCCATTTTGCACTTTCTTCTCATTTTTGAGACGTTTGTATTCCTTTTTGCCTGCTTCACTTACTGCATTTTTGTATTTTCTGCTTTCATCAATTAAATTCAGTATCTCTTTTGTTGCTCAAGGATTTCTACTAGCCCTCGTCTTCTTACCTACTCGATCCTCTGCTTCCTTCACTACTTCATCCCTCAAAGCTACCCATTCTTCTTCTGTTGTATCTCTTTCCCCCATTCCTGTCAATTGTTCCCTGATGCTCTCCCTGAAACTCTGTACACCTTCTGGTTCTTTCAGTTTATCCAGGTCCCATCTCATTAAATTCCCACCATTTTGCAGTTTCTTCAGTTTTAATCTACAGTTCATAACCAATAGATTGTGGTCAGAGTCCACATCTGCCCCTGGAGATGTCTTACAATTTAAAACCTGGTTCCTAAATCTCTGTCTTACCATTCTATAATCTATCTGATACCTTCTAGTTTCTCCAGGGTTCTTCCATGTATACAACCTTCTTTCATGATTCTTGAACCAAGTGTTAGCTATGATTAAGTTATGCTCTGTGAAAAATTCTACGAGCCGGCTTCCTCTTTCATTTCTTAGCCCAAGTCCATATTCACCTACTACGTTTCCTTCTCTTCTTTTTCCTACTGTCGAATTCCAGTCACCCATGACTATTAAATTTTCGCCTCTCTTCACTACCTGAATAGTTCTTTTATCTCATCATATATTTTATCAATTTCTTCATCATCTGCTGAACTAGTTAGCATATAAACTTGTACTACAGCCTACATTAAAAGATTGGTTAATGTGTGTCGTCATAAACGCCACAACATTAGTGCTGACAGTCAAACTTCTTCATGATAATGTTCGACCCCATGTTGCTGCTGCTGTTTGTGAAAAACTTGCCAAATTTGTGTCGTAGGTAAACCAACATCCACCATACAGTCGGGGCCTCACGTTCCATGACTTCGATCTGTTTGATCCCATGTAGAAATTCCTGGCCATTCAATGCTATACGGCAGAGGCAGAAGTGAAATCACCAGTCCACATATGGTTATACTCCAAGCACATGGACTTCTTCGAATAGTGCATGTTAAAACTTGTACCACGATGAGAGAAGTGTTTGAGAACTTTGATGATTATGTATAAAATAATGTAAAAGATTTAAATACATTAGTGACCTTCCTGTTTTGTTTTCGGTTAACCAATTTCGTAATACAATTATTGTGTTTTACTTGCTGACCTTCCCTCGTATGTGTGCAAATCTGTATGAAATACATTAATTATACATATCACGTGTGCGTGCGGGCAAACCCATGGGTAGAAAGCTCCTGCTAAACACCTGGATCGACTTCAGTGAAACTTGGTAAATGTACCCCTTACTATCTGGATAGAAATACTGTGGGGGTAAATGTGGGGGTAAGAACAAGGAACCTCCTGTTGAGCTCTGGTAGATAATGCGGAGTGACATGGGGGAAGAACAGATGGACAGAGAGAGAGTGGGAAGGAAGAGAAGTTCACATATATGGTGGAGAAGGGACGGAGAGAGAGAGAGGGGAGAGGAGAATGGCAGAGAAGGGGAAGATCAAGAGAAGGACAGAGAAAGGGTTAGGACGTGGTCAGAGGGAGGAGAAGGAAGGTAGGGTCAGAGAGAGGCTGGGTGACATGGACAGTGAGTGAGGGAAGGAGGTAAACTGGGAGAGGGGGCGAACGAAATTGACGGAGAAGGGGAGGAGAAGATGGGCTGAGAGGGGAAATGAGGGGATGAAATGAGGGGATGCACTAATAGAACTGGAATGGAGGAATACCCAGGCAACGCAGGGTACCCACCTAGGAGTCAATATTTTAGAAGGTGGTAGTGTAGACCGTCCGCAGCTCGTGATCTTGCGTTGGTGTTCTCGCTTCCCGCTGTCGGGTTCCGGGTTCGATTACCGGCGGGGTCAGGCATTTCCCCTGCCTCGAGATGACTGGGTATTTTTGTGTCGCCTTCATCATGATCATTCCTCCCCATTAATGTCGGAGGAAGGCAATGGCAAACTATCACTGCTAGGACCTTGCCATGACGGCGATGAGGGTCTCTCACATCGTCTCCTACTCTCCTCGGAGTATGGAACCTCATCATCATTAAAAAAAATGGTTCAAATGGCTCTGAGCAGTATGCGACTTAATTTCTAAGGTCGTCAGTCGCCTAGAACTTAGAACTAATTAAACCTAACTAACCTAAGGACATCACACACATCCACGCCCGAGGCAGGATTCGAACCTGCGACCGGAGCGGTCACTCGGCTCCAGACGGTAGCGCCTAGAACCGCACGGCCACTCCGGCTGGCTCGTCATCATCAGTGTGGAACATTTTCACAAAAAGTTTCCATTTAAAGTGTGTATAGTTTTTATTGGTTAGGGTGATTAAGCTTTCAGAATGTAACTCACAGAAGGTGTAGAGTGGGGGGAAACGCAAATAAATAAGTTCAATATTAATTTTCAAGACTTGCACTTCAACGAATTTTTCAATTCCCGTGACAACACGAAATTTATAGGGCAGCACTATTCATAATCCGAACCTACAATCTGTCTTTAGCGTTTACTTTCCCGATAAAGAATTTTCCTTTCAACGAGTCTCACAGGAAAATCTAAAAGCGTAAAGTATGAGGACCTTGGTGGCCAAAAAAACTTGACTATTTCCGCTGAACCACCTTCTTTTGAATATTAGGTTTAGTGGCTGTGTGATCTGACAGCAACAATTTACATAGCCCCAGTCGTGCTGGAAGAACGTCACCATCCAAGTAATCAAAGGAATCTCTTCCAATAGTGCTGCAATCATGGCTTCAAGGAAGTCTCGACAAGGGGACACCCGATGACATACTTAAGGGGTATATACGTTTAATAATGTAAACGTGAGCACAGTTTCACAAGTAGAACTTCAAGATAAGAATGAAGCGTTGCAACTGGAGTGCCTACACGTTATATGAAACAGTTTACTGGAAATAATGCATTTCGAATTAATTTAAACAACCGCCTTCTAAAATACCTACTATTCCTCCTGAAACACCCAGTATATGCTAGAAGCCTCTGCACAGTGTAACTCGGAGGGTACGTCGTACCAATATTATGGATATACCATTCCACTTTATACGTGCACTGAACGAGGAGAAGTTGTAACACTATTTGTTTATAGTTCATTTATATTTTTACAATTTTTGGCTTTAATATTTTCGTCTGTGGGTACTATATTTTCCGTATATGCAAATTAAAGTGAGCTATACTGGAGGTTGAACATCTTTGCATTGTATGTGAGTAACATATGTAAAATACTATGTAAATTGTTTATTACGTTAAATAATATTCTGATGACATTTCTTATTTAAAAATGGTTGTGTGTATAAACTGTTCATATTGATGTAAATTTGACAATTGTAAGAAAAGGTCACACGTAGGAACAATGTAAGAAATAGGTGTTACGTAAAAGCCAATATGCTTTTGTTGGAAACGGAAGTGCCTCTGGGGAGAGGAAAAGGTGGCAAGTGATAACTGGCGCGCTACCTAGACCAAGCGCGGGAGGTACGTCACACAGTCTGTAGGCAGCAGTGATTGAGGCAACACCCTTGTGGAGCACGAGAATCTTTGCTTCCAAATTTGTACAAAAATGCCTCGGATGAAGACTGCAAACGGCTTACGGCGTAGCTGCTTGGGCTACTGTATATAAAATTGAACGACGTGAAGAAGAGAAATTGAGCCCATACAGCAACATACTTGCAGGCCGTACTGTGGGTAGTGTAGCCGTCATAATTGCTCACCACACCCATGTCTACAGAGAACAGATAAGATTTTTAAGTATTTTACTTTTGTACAGCGTGAAACATTAATTTAAACTTTTTTATTAGTGAACAATCATTCTTGAACTTTAAAGAAACTGGTGTACCCTGTTATTTCACCATAATCATACACGTATATTGTGTTCCTTCGTGGTGTTTGGTTAATCCGAGTATTAATTTTACAGACTTATGAAGTGCCAAGTTAATATAACGAGGAACTATTTCAATACTTTTGTGTAAAAAGTTGTCTTAGTTTTTTTACTGAAAGGCGTAATGAAAATCTTAGTTACAATATGCGAATCCCTATTATGTTCGGGTTCACATGCGGTTCCTCTTCGTCGAAATGTCTTGGCTCAAACTCGTCTAGGGGTTGAACGGCACGAGTCGCATTACACGCAGTAAATTAGACACTTCTGACCCTTTGGGTAGATTTTCTGGGTGATAGCAAGTTTGCGAAATACAAAGCTAATATGACATATAACATCAGTAATAATTATATCGGGAGCTAAATTCGTTACCTATAAGTGATGTAGGCCACACAGTTGCGATTTGGTTAGAATGACGTTTATTCAGAAACCAAACTAATAGCGAAAATGGTCATATTTAGAGTTACTATCACACTCGAGTGCATATCCACTTGACACAGTTCGATCATTCATAGTCTTATTGCGAAACACAAGTCCAATACTCCACCTCGATATTTACACGAAACGTTACGAGTTCACACCTGGCGAGCGGCTGCTCGACGCTCAGAAACTTAACTCCCGCCATACCACACAACGCGAAATTTTCTAAGTCATTTAACTTCCTAGCCGCCTAAAGACTGACTGTCCGCTTATGCGTCCCTATCCGAAATGTCCCCTTTGGTGTCTCCAGCCGAACTGTCCACTTTTTCGTCTGGAGTAGCACTGTCCCTGTGCCCGTCTCCTGCCGCGTTTCACGCGAGCCCAATAACCTCGCTCAACTGACCAGGGCAGAGCCCTTTCCTGAAGCATTCCATCTGATTGGCTACAGCTTATTCTACATTATTTTACGTTTTAACATATTTAAATAATCAAAGGTTTCCACTTCCACGTTCTAAATAAAGTAACAATAATATCCATTACATAATAAACGTCAAATTCTTCTACATAAAACCAATACAATTTCCTTCTTAAATATGAATCTTATGGCCAGTAGCCTTCCACCAATGTGCTTTCTGATAAATAAATAAAGAACAAAATTAAGGGATATGCACTAAGCTTTACAACAAGTATTCTACCACCTAATGATTAAATAAGGTGTCATGCTGTCATCGTTCTGTGCGTTTTGTGTCGAGGAAATGATGATATCATGCTTAACTGAAAATACTGACAATTTTAATTTACTATATGTTTTAAACAATAAAGATACAGAGTTCATATTTACATCAGTTGTCATTTTAATGATGTGCATCTGTAAGAAATGTCGATCGTTGAGGTCGACTAAAGCGTTCAGATTTTAGCATTCAGGTCTTTGTTACAAAACATGTGATTTTCACTTTAACAGTAAATCCTAAGCTATTACAGATGTTATTAATATTCAACTTTTATAGGGATCACCATGAAAATTTATGGAAGATGGTAGATTAAAATTACTGTGGTTTCATTCCATGCACTACTACAGAATTATATAGCTTTCATAAATGTTTCCCTTCATAGCCGATCTTAGGTCCGCCATACTTAACACTGCTCCGTCTCCTTGGCCACAAACGACTTCTACTGGGTTTCCATATGACGTAGGTTCTCGTCTGTCTCACTCGCACGCTGCGGCACAGTAGACACCTGTAAGTTTCCCCATTTTATGACGAAACTGCGCTCTTTGTGGCGAACAGTCCTGGACAACAGGGTTCGTTTCACATTGTCTGAAGGCTGACTCTTTCGGCGATCTACTTAAAGGAGAGTTTTCTTACCTATTGCAAAGTGTTATAGTAAAGATTTGCTTACGAAAAATTCAGTCTGAGTGAAGCAAAGTTATTAGAATCTGTTGAATGACTATACAGAGTTTGTTCAAAGAGTAGTAGCTTTTGAAAGTAAATTCCAGTAACTAGAAAGAGGTTTTCTTGAAGTGAAATGTTTAACACAAACAGTGTGTGCTTTAGTACCTAAGTATTTTGATATTTATGTTAGTTAGTTATGTAAAGTGCTTTTCTGAAGGTCCCCCGTGAGCAAATTTTTCTAGCTTCCTTGGAGTTATCCATTGGGCAATTTCTCTTTTAAAAACCTAATGTATACGGGTGTAGCAGTCAAAAAATTCCAGTGTCTGCACCAACACTGTTTACGTGGAGTAACATTTATTTGAAGAAGCCACATAAACAGCAGCAAGAAAGTAGGCAAAATTCATAATTCTTATTTTCCAATATTTCACTGTTTCGTTGCCAGCATAGGTTGGCGACCGTAAGTACGTATTTTAAACCACCAAATGAACTTGGAACTGAGTTGTCCTAGCTTCAATATAAAACTGTTCATACTGCATTTCTTTCTAACCGCTGGGTATATTCTTAGGAAAAGAACTGAACAGTCTGATTTACTTATCCATTAGAGACAACAAGCGGTCCAATGCCGTAAAAAGGGTAACTCTGTTGATTAGCTTTTCCTATAAACAGGACTATCCTCCCATAGTGTACTTTATTTTGCAACTAAACTAAATTTAGTAAGAGGTTTATACGTGGAGACACAGAGACCGTATTTTCAGCTATTTAGGTAAAAGCATACTACATTACAATAGAAGTGGTGTGGTGTCACCGTCAGACACCACACTTGCTAGGTGGTAGCCTTTAAATCGGCCGCGGTCCGTTAGTATACGTCGGACCCGCGTGTCGCCACTGTCAGTGATCGCAGACCGAGCGCCACCACACGGCAGGTCTAGAGAGATGTTCTAGCACTCGCCCCAGTTGTACAGCCGACGTTAACAGCAATGGTTCACTGACAAATACGCTCTCATTTGCCGAGACGATAGTTAGCATAGCCTTCAGCTACGTCGTTTGCCACGACCTAGCAAGGCGCCATTACCAGTTTATATTCAGTGTAATAATGTCTAAACAAGAGCGATGTTCTCCAACTGTGGATTAAAGTTAAGTATTCCAAGAACTACGTTCTTTTATTTATAGGATAATTACTTTACCTTGTTCCAGACCTCACGCCAGTCTGCGTGTTATTAAACGAGTGCATTTCGGCCTCCTCTAGCAACACGGTGTTGGCTCTTCTGCCAACACTTCAAGTGGTAGGATCATAAAGTGACTGTCTATATGTCCCAATACGTTCCCAAGCCTCTCGCACCATATCTTCATTATCCCCACGTGAGTTAAACGACGGTGGCAGCAAAATGGTCGCTCAATATGTTTCTAATACTGATTCTGTGAGTTTACCCAATACAGTTTTACGAGAACTAAGTTGTCTTTCTTTCACAGGTTTCGATTTCCATTCTTCGAGCATTTCTCTTACTTTTTCGCATGGGCTATGCTGACCTGTTCCGTACCTAGTAACGCATATATCAACTAAGTTTATACACTGAAAGTATCCGTGCACTTAGCTTAATGATTAACATATCTGACTTCCATAAAACGGGCCTGGGTTTGATTCTCAGCTAGACTGGGAATTTGCACCACTCGGGGACTGCGTGTTGTCTTTCATTCATCATCATCGACGTGTAAGTCACCCATTGTGGCGTCAACTGGAAAGACTTGCAACTCGACGGCCGAACTGCACCAAGCGGAGACTCACGGCCATCAATGCTGTATGATCATCATCGTCATCATTGAAATTGTACAGAGAAGAACAACACGAATGGTCAGAGCTTTGTTTGCTCCATGGGAGAGTGTCACAGACATGTTGACGAAACTGAACTGGGAGACTCTTACAGACTGACGTGAACCATCCGAAGAAATTCCAGTTACAAAGTTTCTAGAACTAGCTTTAAAATACGCTTCTGTGAAAATACTACAACACCCTACGTATCGCTCCCATAAGGATCATGACCAGATTAGATTTCTTAGAGCACACATGGAGACATTTAAATAGTTATTCTTGCCGCGCACCATACCTGAATGAAAAGGGGAAAAAAGCGTTGTAGAACATCAACATAAGACAAGACGTTTTTATTTCTTATTTATTTATTATTATCTCTATTAGTAACACTCTTCGCAGACTGAGTATCTATATAAATCGCTGAATATACCTGCAAATTTATATCATTATGCGATAGATATTTCAGGAGCTATGACATCATAAACAACGAGATTCGTAAAAAACTAGATTTTCTTAACATGGAGCACAAATTACCCATACCACAGTCATACAATGTATGAACACTGAACGACTTTCAGCAAACTTCAAGCATAATTTCTAACCTTTTGTATTCTTTTTCTCTCTTACACGATTAGTGTTAAACATTAACACATTATCTCATTTGTAAGGTGATCAGGCGCTCGAAATTTTTTTTCTTTCCTTTTTTTGAGAATTCGATCCCACGATACAGATTGTCGTACTGTAGGTGCAACCATAACGGAGGGGTATCTGCTGAGAGGCCGGAGGAACGTACGGTTCCTGAAGACGGGACACTGCCTATAGGAAATATAAAGAGACCTGTCCAGAAAAGGGAATCACCTATATGAATATCAAGAGCTCAGATGGAAAACCAGTCCCAAGCAAAGAGGGGAAAGCAGAAGGTGGAAGGAGAATGCAGGGTGGTCCGTTGATAGTGACAAGGCCAAATATTTCACAAAATAAGCATCAAACGAAAAAACTACAAAAAACCAAATTTGTCTAGTTTGAAGGGGGAAACCATATGGCGCTATGGTTGGCCCGCTAGATGGCGCCACCATAAGTCAAACGGATATGAACTGCGTTTTTTTAAATGGGAACCCCCATTTTTATTACACTTTCGTGTAGTAAGTAAAGAAATATGAATGTTTTTGTTGGACCACTTTTTTCGCTTTGTGATAAATGGCGCTTAACAGTCACCAACGTCTAAGTACGTGGTATCACGTAACATCCCGCCATTGCGGACGGTATTTGCTTCGTGATACATTACCAGTGTTAAAATGGACCGTTTCCCAATTGCGGAAAGGTCTATATCGTGTTGATGTATGGCTATTGTGATCAAAATGCCCAATGGGCGTGTGTTATGTATGCTGCTCGGTATCCTGGACGACATCATCCAAGTGTCCGGTCCGTTCGCCGGATAGTTACGTTATTTAAGGAAACAGGAAGCGCTCAGCCACAATGTGAAACGTCCACCACGACCTGCAACAAATGAAAATGCCCAAGTATTTGTTTTAGCTGCTGTCGCGGCTAATCCGCACATCAGTAAAGGACAAAATGCGCGAGAATCGGTGATCTTAAAAATGTAGGTTTTGAGAATGCTACATCAACATCGACAGCACCCGTACCATATTTCTATGCACCAGGAATTGCATGGCGACGACTTTGAACGTTGTTTACAGTTCTACCACTGGGCACAATAGAAATTATGGGACGATGACAGAGTTTTTGCACTCCATCTATTTAGCGACGAAGTGTCATCCACCAACAGCGGTAACGTAAACCGGTATAATATGCACTACTGGGCAACGGTAAATCCACGATGGCTGCGACAAGTGGAACATCAGCGTTCTTGGCGGGTTAATGTATGGTGCGGCATTATGGGAGGAAGGATAATTGGCCCCCATTTTATCGATAGCAATCTAAATGGTGCAATGTATGCTGATTTCGTACGTAATGTTCTACCGATGTTACTACAAGATGTTTCACTGCATGACAGAATGGCCATGTACTTCCAAGGTGATGAATGTCCCGCACATGGCTCGCGTGCGGTTGAAGCGTTATTGAATAGCAAATTTCATGACAGGTGGATTGGTCGTCGAAGCACCATACCATGGCCCACACTTTCACCGGATCTGACGTCCCCTGATTTCATTCTGTGGGGAAAGTTGAAGGATACTTTCTATCGTGATCCACCTACAACGCCTGACAACATGCGTCAGCGCATTGTCAGTTCATGTGCAAACATTACGGAAGGTTAATTACTCGCTGTTGAGAGAAATATCGTTACAGGTAATGCCAAATGCAGTGATGTTGACGGACATCATTTTGAGCATTTATTGCATGAATGTGGTATTTACCGGTAATCACGCTGTAACAGCATGCGTTCTCAAAAACGATAAGTTCACAAAGATACATCTATCACATTAGAACAACAGCAATATAATGTTCAAATGTACCAACGTTCTATATTTTAATTTAAAAAACCTACCTGATACCAACTGTTCGTCTAAAATTGTGAGCGATATGTTTGTGACTATTACAGCGCGATCTGTCACAAAGTGAAAAAAGTGGTCCAACTATAACACTCATATTTCTTTACGTACCACATGAATATGTAATAAAAATGGGGTTTCCTATTTAAAAAAAAAAAACGCGGATGATATCCGTTTGACCAATGGCAGTGCCATCTAGCGGGCCAACAATAGCGCCATCTAGTTTCCCCGTTCAAGCTAGACAAGTTTCGTTCTTCGTAGTTTTTTCGTTTGACGCTTATTTCGTGAGATATTTGGCCCGGTCACGTCAATGGATCACCGTGTATAGAGAATCTATATAAGAGCAATGAAATTGAGGGCAATAATAGGGAAAGAGAAGAGGACGGGGATTAAGATGAAATAGGAGGTACGATACTGCGTGAAGAATTTGACAGAGAACTGGAAGACCTAAGTCAAAAAAAAAAAAGACCCATGAGTATAAAACAAACCATTAGATCTACTGATAGCCTTGGGAGAGCCAGGCATGATAAAACTCTGATGAGCAAGATGTATGAGACAGGCGAAATACCCTCAGAGTTCAAGAAGAATATAATAATTCCAATCCCAAAAAAGCAGGTGTGGGCAGGTGTGCAAATTATCGAACTATCAGCTTAATCAGTCAGTCATGGCTCCAAAATACTAACATGATATCTTTACAGACGAATGGGAAAACTGGTAGAAGCCGACCTCGGAGAAGATTAGTTTGGAAATGGTGTTAGGACAGCAACGTGCCACTAATTTACTTTCAGTTCCTTTAATCTAAGGGTACCGTTACCGGTTTCGAAGCGTTGTGATTCATCCTCAGGTGGTTTACACGCTTTCTGTATGACATGTATTGTGTTTTTACAGATTAATTGTCCTAAAATATAAATGATACATAATTATAAACACGCCACACAAAGATGGTTGCGTTATAGATTTTCGTTGCATGTTACTTACGTGAAACGTCGGTTTGGATTGTTTGTTTTCATAACATTCGTCCAACAGTTATGAATACATTCCCACTGCATTCTTATTGTTGCACACGTAAATTTTTCCCACTGATGGTTCAAATTGTTCAAATGGCTCTGAGTACTATGTGAGTTACACTCTGAGGTCATCAGTCGCCTAGAACTTAGAAGTAAGAAAACCTAACTAACCTAAGGACAACACACATATCCATGCCCGAGGCAGGATTCGAACCTGCGACCGGAGCGGTCGCTCGGCTCCAGACTGTAGCGCCTAGAACCGCACGGCCACTCCGGCCGGCGTTTCTCACTGAACACTTTAGATTTGTCACTGAGAAGATTTCTAACACGCACCACATATTTTGATACATACAAAAAGCTTACAAACGTATGAGTATCAAAGACGCTATGATATATCGTAACATTTGACGATGCTGTCCTATGTTTGGAAAGGAACATATATTTATTTTCGCAACTGTAATGCCTTTTACACTAGTACAAAGACATTGAATTTTTGGGTTGATATTGTTACATTAATTATAAACCTTTTTTAATATATGTATGTATAGTACTGTGTAGGTAAAATAGTATATTATTTAATTACATTTAGCATCATAAGAATAAAGAATTATAGTAACATATAAATTTGCTACTTGACCAGAAGATATGCGTAATGATATTATTTGCTTTGGATGTCAACGAAGGGTGCAGTTGACACAGCACATGAAGAAGCAGTTCTAGCTTTTACGCTTATAATTCCTCATGGTAACACGAGACGTACTGCAAGTAATGTGGGATTAGCCAGACGAGTGTCATTCGTAACTTGCATCATCAATCAAATTCTCCTTTAGGATCTGTCACTGTCAGTAACTCTGAAGACGTGACTTCGAAGGTGATATAAAAATTTTATCGGTTTCCTCTCTCCACCTGGAACACGACTGTACGTTTTTTCCCACATGGTGCTCCATAACGACGAAGCAACGTTCACAAACATTGGTAATATCAATTTCGGTAAAATACTCGATAGCCAGCAGCTGGCTTCATGAGATACGACACCAATGACCGTGGAGCTCATATGTGTGTTGTGTCATCATAGGAAATCCCATGGTGCGACCTTACTTCATGCCAGTGCCGCTAAAGGAAAATATGTATGCACACTTTCTTACGAACTTTCTACCCGCTCTTCTAGAAGAAGTACCACTAGATAAGTAAGAGTGCATGTGGTTCTAACACGACGGCTGTCCAATTTGCTCTTCGTGTGTTGGAGCTCAAGTACTGAATGAAAAGTTTCCTAACTTTTGGACAGGATGGAATACTGCTCAACAACGGCCAGCAAGGTCCTGTGATTTTATTTCTTTATTTCTTTGTATGGGGAAAACTAACAGACACAGTATGTCATGAAGCTCCAACTTCCTCAGACTACATTCGCAGTCAACCGCCATAGCATGCAACGGCATATCATATAGTGTATTTGCATCTGTTCGTCCATCTCTCTGACGGTGATTGCAAATTTACCTTGTAGTTGATGGTAAACAATTGGAGCACATGCTTAACTAAAGCATAAAACTGTAATTCGTTAAAAAATATTTGTCTTGTAGGTGACATGTTGCTAGTCATAGGTCAGGTATTATTTTTGTTTTTGAAAATCTAAGAAAGTTGTTACTGTAGTTTCTTTTTTCCGTAAACAGAGCTGTTAATGAAATATGAACGACTGACGTTACTGTTTCGGCTTTGACAAGCGAGCAACAACGCGGTGAATTTACTCGTAAATGGACAACTGCCAGACGTAACCTTAGATGTTTCCACAAAAACCTGGAAACGCACAGATATTTGAAATAGTAGTCCTAAGCCCCATCTGATGCGACAGAACCTAGCATATGTCGTAGTTCCGGATACAAATATCATAGCTCATCCGGTATTGGTCGTATAGCAAATGAGTGATCTTAGCAGCGTAAGCCTGAGTTGCTGCATATAACCATGTAGCGAGAGATGAGAGCTCTGCTGGTGGTGTTTACAACAGTGCAACAGTAGGCTCTGGCTGCACTGCCTTCCATTTTCAGTAAATTTCTCGGATTTTTTTTGCGAAAGTCTTCAACGTCATTATTGACTATGCAATATCACTGTAACTGTCTTTCCCTGAGGCACGGGGAGCAGTTATGGAAAGTACACCGTTCCATAAAGAAACATTACTACTTCAGTGTCTCGAACGATATAAGATTTACAATTCTTCCCCACACATTTAAGTACGTGCCCCTCAGCGCAATATCAGTTGTCGAAAGCCTCGTTTCGATATCTGGATAATCACAAAATTCACTGGGTTTTACGTCTTACGTGACTCACCTTGTTATACAGAGCAAACATTAATAAAGCCGACAAACTGCGGGGACGGCTTCCTAACTGAAAATGGAGGAAAATGTTCCTGTAAACATGTGTCCAGAAATGGACGTGCAACGACAACAAATCTTCCTGAAACACAGTACAGAGCTTCATCGCATGAACGTCGCAACAGGTGCTCGAAGTGGCCTTCATAGGGTTGCAGGTGATCGAGATAGTAGCGGTTGTTATGCAGTATACACACAGTCGTACCTTAGCAGCCACTTTCCTAGTCAATGTACTAGCGTTCACGTTTATCACACACCCAAGGAACGCACGGCACGTGGTCAGATTAACTTTCGTTTACCAGCGTCATATACAGTGGGAACGATGCGTTTCTGGATATATGTTCATAGGACCTTTTATTCTCCATTTTCAGTCGGGAATCCGTCCCAGTAGTTTGTCGGTTTTATTATGTTCACCACCCCCTATATTACAATTCATGTCTCTCCTGTGAATCGTCTGGCAGATATTTGCAATTTGGGTTTTGCACTTTGAAGCTCAGTCAGCCCAAACAGCTGCTGCTCATAACGTTTTGTATGTGGCCCCAGTTTCAACAGAAAGTATATATATGTATATGTATGTATGGTCACAAACAGTCTGAAAAACTTGAAACGGTGCTGCATGGTAGGTTGTGCCGAGAAATAACTGTAAAAAAAAGTCTGAATTTAGCCGGCCGAAGTGGCCGAGCGGTTCTATGCGCTACAGTCTGGAACCGCGTGACCGCTACGGTCGCAGGTTCGAATCCTGCCTCGGGCATGGATGTGTGTGGTGTCCTTAGGTTAGTTAGGTTTAAGTAGTTCTAAGTTCTAGGGGACTGATGACCTCAGAAGTTAAGTCCCATATTGCTCTGAAACACTTTTTTAATTCTGAAGTTAGTCTATCAGGCCATTGCGTTTCCCGTAAAACTTTCTAAAATGGTTTGAAATGTTGTGTGATGTGGTTGGTGCCTGTGAGGGCACTTGTTTTGGTATAGGCGTGCTGCCTCTCGACCATTTCTATCTGCTTGGCCGTACATAAACACCATCCTGGCTACTTCCCGACATGAATAACAGGATGGTATTCATGTCGGGAAGAAGGAAACATGGTGTACGGCCAAACAGATGAAAATTGTCGAGAGGCACCACGGCTGTACCAAAAGCAGTAACCTCACAGACTCCAACCACATCACACAACATTTCAAACCCTTTTAGAACGTTTTACAGTAAACGAAACGGCCTGACAGGCTAAATTCAGAATTTTTTTCTTGACGATTATTTCTGCCCCCATGAACCATTGACCTTGCCGTTGGTGGGGAGGCTTGCGTGCCTCAACGACACAGATAGCCGTACCGTAGGTGCAAGCACAACGGTGGGGTATCTGTTGAGAGGCCAGACAAACGTGTGGTTTCTGAAGAGGGGCACCAGCCTTTTTTGTAGTTGCAGTGGCAACAGTCTGGATGATTGACTAAATGGTTCAAATGGTGCTAATGGCTCTGACCACTATGGGACTTAACAGCTGTGGTCATCAGTCCCCTAGAACATAGAACTACTTAAACCTAACTAACCTAAGGACATCACACACATCCATGCCCGAGGCAGGATTCGAACCAGCGACCGTAGCAGTCGCACGGTTCCGGACTGCGCGCCTAGAACCGTGAGACCACCGCAGCCGGCGTGATTGACTAATCTGGCCCTGTAACACTAACCAAAACTGCCTTGCTGTTGTGGTACTGCGAACGGCTGAATGCAAGGGGAAACTAAAGCCGTAATTTTTCCCGAGGACATGCAGCTTTACTGTATGATTAAATGATGATGGCGTCATCTTGGGTAAAATATTCCGGAGATAAAATAGTCCCCCATTCCGATCTCCCTGCGGGGACTACTCAAGAGAACGTAGTTATCAGGAGAAAGAAAACTAGCGTTTTACGGATCGGAGCGTGAAATGTCAGATCCCTTAATCGGGCGGGTAGGTTAGAAAATTTAAAAAGAGAAATGGATAGGTTACAGTTAGATGTAGTGGTAATTAGTGATGTTCGGGGGCAGGAGGAACAAGACTTTTGGTCAGGTGAAAACAGGATTATAAATACAAAATCAAATAATGGTAATGCAGGACTAGGTTTAATAATGAATAAAAAATAGGAGTGCGGGTAAGCTACTACAAACAGCATAGTGAACGCATTATTGAGGCCAAGATAGACACGAAACCCACGCGTACTACAGTCGTACAAGTATATGTGCCAACTAGCTAAGCAGATGATGAAGAAATTGATAATATGTATGATGAGATAAAAGTAACTATTCAGGTAGTGAAGAGAGGCGAATATTTAATAGCCATGGGTTACTTGAATTCGACAGTAGGAAGAGGAAGAGAAGGAAACGTAGTAGGTGAATATGGATTGGGGCTAAGAAATGAAAGAGGAAGCCGGCTCGTAGAATTTTTCACAGAGCATAACTTAATCATAGCTAACACTTGGTTCAAGAATCATGAAAGAAGGTTGTATACATGGAAGAACCCTGGAGATACTAGAAGGTATCAGATAGATTATAGAATGGTAAGGCAGAGATTTAGGAACCAGGTTTTAAATTGTAAGACATTTCCAGGGGCGGATGTGGACTCTGACCACAATCTATTGGTTATGAACTGTAGATTAAAACTGAAGAAACTGCAAAATGGAGGAAATTTAAGGTGATGGGACCAGGGTAAATTGAAAGAACCAGAGGTTGTACAGAGTTTCACGGAGAGCATCAGGGAACAATTGACAGGAATGGGGGAAGGAAACACAGTAGAAGAAGGATGGTTAGCTTAGAGGAGTGAAATAGTGAAGGCAGCAGAGGATCAAGTAGGTAAAAAGACGCGGCTAGTAGAAATCCTTGGGTAACAGAAGAGATACTTAATTTAATTACTGAAAGGAGAAAATACAAAAATGCAGTGAGTGAAGCAGGCAAAAAGGAATACAAACGTCTCAAAAATGAGATCGACAGAAAGTGCAAAATGGCTAAGAAGTGATGGCTAGAGGACAAATGTAAGGATGTAGAGGCTTATCTCATGAGGGGTAAGATAGATACTGCCTACAGGAAAATAAAAGAGACCTTTGGAGAAAAGAGAACCACTTGCACGAATATCAAGAGCTCAGATGGTAACCTAGTTCTAAGGAAAGAAGCGAAAGCAGAAAGGTGGAAGGAGTATATAGATGGTCTATACAGGGGCGATGTTCTTTAGGACAATATTATGGAAATGGAAGGGGAGGTAGATGAAGATGAAATGGGATATATGGTACTGCGTGAAGAATATGACAGAGCTCTGAAAGACCTAAGTCGAAACAAGGCCCCGGCAGTAGACAACATTCCATTAGAACTACTAACAGCCTTGGGAGAGCCAGTCTTGATAAAACTCTACCATCTGGTGAGCAAGATGTATGAGACAGGAGAAATTCCCTCATACGTCAAGAAGAATATAATAATTCCAATCCGAAAGAATGCAGGTGTTGACAGATGTGAAAATTACCGAAGTATCAGTTTAATAAGTCACAGCTGCAAAATACGAACGCGAATTCCTTGCAGACGAATGTAAAAACTGGTCGAAGCTGAACTCGGGGAAGATTAGTTTGGATTCCGTAGAAATGTTGGAACAGGGGAGGCAATACTTACCCTACGACTTACCTTAGAAGAAAGATTACCGAAAGGCAAACCTACGTTTCTAGTATTTATAGACTTAGAGAAAGTTTTGACAATGTTGACCGGAATACTCTCTTTCAAATTCTGAAGGTGGCAGGGGTAAAATACAGGGAGCGAAAGGCTATTTACAATTTGTACAGAAACCAGATGGCAGTTATAAGAGGCGAGGGACATGAAAGGGAAACAGTGGTTGGGAAAGGAGTGAGACACGGTTGTAGCCTCTCCCCGATGCTATTGAATCTGTATATTGAGCAAGCAGTAAAGGAAACAAAAGAAAAGTTCCGAGTAAGTATTAGAATCCATGGAGAAGAAATAAAAATTTAGAGGTTCGCCGATGACATTGTAATTCTGTCAGAGACAGCAAAGTACTTGGAAGAGCAGCTGAACGGAATGGACAGTGTCTTGAAAGGAGGGTATAAGATAAACATCAACAAAAGCAAATCGAGGATAATGGAATGTAGTCGAATTAAGTCAGGTGATGCTGAGGGAATTAGATTAGGAAATGAGCACTTAAAGTAGTAAACGAGTTTTGCTATTTGGGAGCAAAATATCTGAACATGGTCGAATTAGAGAGGATATAAAATGTAGACTGGCAATGCCATGAAAGCGTTTCTGAGGAAGAGAAATTTGTTAACATCGAGTATTGATTTAACTGTCAGAAAGTCGCTGATTAATTTTGCCCGTCACTAATGTTACGATGTATAACATAAAGCGGGGTTCGTACGGAAGCATTTAGACAATCGTTTTCCACTCGCTCTGTTTGCGAGTGTAACTGGAGAAGAAATAACTGGTAGCGGTACAAGATACCTCTCGCCCCGCATCGAATGCTGACTTTGGAAAAAAAAAAATGGTCCAAATGGCTCTGAGCACTATGGGACTCAACATCTTAGGTCATAAGTCCCCTAGAACTTAGAACTACTTAAACCTAACTAACCTAAGGACATCACACACACCCATGCCCGAGGCAGGATTGGAACCTGCGACCGTAGCAGTCCCGCGGTTCCGGACTGCAGCGCCAGAACCACACGGCCACCGCGGCCGGCGCTGACTTTGGAGTATGTATGTGTGTGCAGATATAGATAGATGTAAATGGGGTAACAGTAAGTAGATTCAGGAATTCCATGGAGAATACGTCCACGAATCCTTCACTTGTAGGGTATCTCAAGGTAGGAAAGACAGCTTCATAAAGATCACACAGGCCAACGATGGAGAAACTTTTTTCTGAAAATATCTCATTATTACGTTTTTAATGGTGCTAAATCCAAATACGATTCTTGAAAAACTGTACCACCTACCATTTCTTTACATGAACCAGATAATGATGAATTCCGTTATAATACAGAACGTATGGATCCCAGATTGTTTACTCAGACCGAGGTTAACGATTTGGTTAGGGATCTGGGCTTAACGAAAAAAAAAGGCTGAATTGCTTTGCTCTAGATTAAAAGAAAAGAACTTATTGGCAGTTGGAACCGGCATATACATGTATAGAAAGAGAGAGGAGCAATTTTCCAAGTTTTTTCAACAAGAAGGTGATTTACTGTACTGCTGAGACATTTCCAGTCTAATGAATGAGTTTGGTATTGAATAAAAAGAGGAAGACTTCAGGTTGTTTATTGACATTCTGCGACATTGTCGCGAATAAAACAATGACACTATACACAATAAATTTCTTTTAATTTACATCTATGGTCACAAACTTTTTGTTCACAGATTACCGGTTTCGGTCTATAATTACCATCTTCAGATCTGCTGCAAAAAATATGGGAAAAACATAAATACACTCGCAGATAGTCTACAGCTTAAAAACAATAAATAGACATTAATGAAAAGTACTACTGACGTATATATACATTTATGAGCTTTAAGTATGAAAAGGCATACTTGTGTTTTATAAAAACAGTGTCCTAATCGACTGCAGCCATAGTGGCATCGTCAAACGTAAAATGCAAATACATTTATATGTATTTGACGATGCTGGTGCTGTTTTTGCTTTTAACAGATCTGAAAATGGTCATTATAGACTGAAACCGGTAGTCTGTGAAGAGAAAGTTTGTGACCATAGACGTAAAATAAAGGAAATTTATGCTGTTTTTCGATTAATCAGAAACAAGTTTAAAGGCTGCTTTATTACACAATGGTAGCATGTATGTATCTATACCTGCTGGACACTCTGTACATATGAAAGAAAGCTATAAAAACCTAGAAATAGTGCTAAATAAAATAGGGTATTCTGCTCGTGGTTGGATGATATGTGGCGATCTAAAAGTAAAATGAATGTTCCTTGCTCAGCAAGGTGGGTTTACCAAATTTCCATATTTCTTGTGTGAATGGGACTGTAGGGCTAGGGATCCATACAGGTGCAGAAAGAACTGACCTGTGAGGGAGTCTAAATACCTGCTGAGAGAAACATTCTACGCAAAAACCTTGTAGATCCAAAAAAAAGTTCCCCTACCACTTCTACATATAAATTTTATCCTAATGAATCAGTTTGTAAAGGAACTGCCTAGAAAGGGATCATGTTTTAAGTATCTCTCTCACAAGTTTTAATACCTTTCAGAAGCTAAACTAAAAGAAGGCGTCTTTGTCGGACCTGAAATTAGAAAATTGATGTTAGATGTTAACGCTGAATCCACAATGACCTTAAATGAGAAAGAAGCATGAGTATCATTCAAGCAAATCGTTACAAAGTTCTTAGGACTTGAAAAAGACCCAGAATATGTTTCTATTATAGATACAATGTTAAAGAAGTTTAAAACTTAAGGATGTTTAATGAGCCTCAAACTTTACTCTTTGAACAGTCAACGTGATTACTTCCCGGGCAATATGGGAGATGTTAGTGAGGAGCAAGGAAAGTGTTTTCACCAGGACGTTAAACTGATGGAAAAACACTAACAAGGCCGCTGGAACACCAACATAATGGGGGCTACTGTTGGTAACTTCGCTGCGAAGTTCAGCGAGCGACTCATAGTAGAAAAAGCTACACAAGAGACCTCAAAGACAAAAGAGAAGAAAAATAAAAAACTAATTCCAGTTGACAAGTGAAACCTCTATTAACACGTATCATTGTTTCAAGTAGCTTACTGTAAATACAAACTGTGCTTATGTTGTAACAAAGCGTTTCATTAATTTCCTCCTTTACTGTATGGCATAGGATTTTTATACTATATAATAAAAAGTATATTGCTCGAGAACTATGAGTGATACAAAAAAACTAGATTTGGATTCAGGTCTTAAAAATCTATAAATATCAGCTATCAAAGTAAAAGAAATTGTTAAAAAATTTTTTTCGTTGGCTTGTGTTATTCATGTAGGGCAGAAGCCCACAGACATGCCATTACTACGGGCCGCAAACCCTTCACTGACTAGGTAAGGACCGAAGAAAGAGAAAGAAAGAGAGAGAAACAAGAACACACGAACCACTCGAAACGAAACGATACCGTTCCCTGCAGGTCCATGTGCAACTCGTTGCAACGTACGCTGTTGCGCAAGCTGCAAAATATTGCGCCATGAAACTGACACAGCTCAAAAGACTTGAAGTTCTACAAGGGCTCGGCCCGTAGTTTTCGGGAGGGAACGAAAGAAGAGATCAATGGCGGCTCTCATGCGACCCGAGGTCTATGCTCCTCTGATTTAGAGAAGCCGGTGTTATTGGTGACGGAGCTTAGCAGTGAAGGGAAACATAAAGAAGCAGAATTCAGCTACAGTTCTCTTTTCATGAGATGTGGATTCACACGCTCTAAAAATTTGCCCGATGTCTGGCAGTGAAACAGTTTTTTCGCTCTTCGAGTGAAAACGCGACGGCGCTGCATGTTGCTTTACCAGCGAAAGGCTTGTGAGCCTGTCGATGAGAGCAACACTGTACAGGGTAGTTATGAAGGAGTAGCAAGTTATTTATTTATGTAGACAGGATCATTTATGTTCGTAGATAGTGTATATTACTTTCCTGTCCCACCAAGAAATGCTTGCGGAATAGGTCATAGACAGACTGATAGAATATTGAACCTCGGGTAGACTTAAAATACATTGTCCTTCTTCCATTTTTCTTGAGCAGGCTATTGATTTTTTTTTTTCCTACCAAAGAATGAAATACTACGTCTGTTACAAATAATTAATACGTCAAATTATTTAATCAATTAATTATGAATACAGAAAGATGGGGATAAATGACACAGCCGGGCGTAGCATTACCAGGAATGCAGGACGACTGGGGAGGTCCGCTGTACAGCATCAGCAGGCAGCAGTGAGCGGTGTCGCTACCTCCTGCGCGTCGCTACTGGCGTACATTACTTGTACGGTTGTAGTCCAGAATGATAAATCCACTCTGGGCTCTTACGTGAGCTGTTAGTGTAGTACTGTGAGAGGAGAGTATTTACAGAGGAGTACGGACGTCTTTGTAAGTAAGAGAGAGAAAATGTCGGTATTGTGTCAGATAACAGAGTGTGCAAAAGGTGACTCCTCAAGGTATCAAGTGTAATGTTATTATGCATCACAGGTACTGGCTGAACGCCAGTGATATCTGCACGTTTCTTCCTGTGAAAAAAATAAAATAAAATAAAAATAGTAGTTTGGTCATAACAACACTGATTAAACACGCTATCAGTTGGCCATCTGCTTAATTTAACTTTTAAGACAAATCATGAGCTTTCGTAGTGAAAGCGATTCCATGCTCCGAAATCACTTACTCATCATCTTCAGACAGTATGATGACTCTAGAAAGTGGTCGTACCGTCGTTCTAAAAATAAAAGAAAATAAGGGAGGAGGCATTTATATTTTCCTATGTAACGTAGTTTCTTCGTTACACTCGTCTCCATTATATTGGCTCTGAGCCCTATGGGACTTAACATTGGACGTCATCAGTCCCCTAGAACATAGAACTCCTTAAACCTAACTAACCTAAGGACATCACACACATCCATGCCCCAGGCAGGATTCGAACCAGCGACCGTAGCGGTCACGCGGTTCCAGACTGAAACGCCTAGAACCGCGCGGTCACACTGGCCGGCTCCATTGTATTGAAAGATGATAATCATTTAATGAAATGACTAATCAGTTTTCACTAATGCCGTATAAATTAAAAATATACCCAGAAACAATTATTTCGCATTTCTTACCCCATCGATTAAATATATTTCAGCTGGGATGCACAAAGAGAAAATGGTAATATGCACACACTTAGAGTACATACTTAATCGAATTTTAGTTTTTCATCACTAGAAATTTTGACTAATAATACCAACTTAAACGTATCCTTTCAAAGTCCTCTACAAGCAGTTAATGACTACGCGTTTGTATAACTGTTTTTAGCTTTCTTTAGTTAGTACACTTCTCTAACGCAACGCCACAATAGGTATTGACTTACAATTAATCATAACGAGGTGTATTTTGTGGTGTCACCGCCAGACACCACTCTTGCTAAGTAATAGCCTTTAAATCGGCCTCGGTCCGCTAGTATACGTCGGACCCGCGTGTCGCCACTATCAGTGATTGCAGACCGAGCGCTGCCACACGGCAGGTCTAGTCTAGAGAGACTCCCTAGCACTCGCCCCAGTTGTACAGCCGACTTTGCTAGCGATGGTTCACTTTCTACATACGGTCTCATTTGCAGAGACGAGAGTTTAGCATAGTCCTCAGCTACGTCATTTGCTATGACCTAGCAAGGCGCTATATTCAGTTCCTATAATTACTTCAAGAATGTATTATGAAAAGATAATATTGTGAATCATGTACCGTCAAGAGCGATGTTTGTCATTAATGGATTAAAGTTAAGTATCAAACTAATTACGTCCGCTTTCTGAATTCTAATTCCTTGTCATATTCCATACCTCACGTCAGTATAGTTCTTCACTCCTCACGCCAGCCTGCGTGAGCTAAAACGCGTGAAATTCGGCCTCCACTAGTAACACGGTGTTGACTCTTCTGCCAACACAAAATATTTCTTAACCGTAGTTTACACTTCTCACAGTTTAGCGTTGGCTACAAGCAGATTTTCTTTTTATCCGTCGCCTCAGTCCTTCTTAGCTATATTTCTCACACACTGAGTGAAGAATTTAACAATCTCCAAAGTCCATTTTTCAAGGCCCTGAAACTACCTAAAATCTACATATTCTTTACAAAAAACTGCAAAATCTTCTCACCATACACTTATGTTACATTGACGCAACTTAAATCATTTTAACCTCTTACAAACCAACATTCATCCTTCTTCCAATTAAAATTTTACGTCCAGGTCTCATCATCCACCTCATTAACACTTTGCACATGTCCATCTTATGGATTCCATATTCCTACCACACCTGTGCAATCCTCTCAAAGATTCAAAATTAGTGGTGTTCATTCTAGAACTTTATTAAGTTACTGGTTTTACTGGGTGGTGATTGTCTTCATTAATTTATTCCTCTCTTTTTCACTTACCTGACTTTAATATTTGCATCCGTCATTTACCTACAAAGCTTCATTTAAATACCTTTGTCTTCCATGAATTGTCCAGTGCGCAAAAAAACTATGCATGCTAGCTAAATTTTATTTTTGAGCTCTGTTAGAGGTCCCTAAACTTCCATAACAATTAATAGAGAGAAGTTACCATTACTTTCATTGGTGCAAAATTCCTAATTCTATCAGGCGCTCTTCCTCATATTACCTATTCCGTACCTCATTACGTCTGTGCCACCTTATTATTATTGTTTCCCAAACACTCCTTTCTCAATTTTATATCCCAATTTTACTCCATTAGTACTCTATTATTTCCACACTTTCTATTACTTTCTGTTGTTATTAAAACCACTATTGCTTAATTTATGAAGTATCACTTTTTTATTTTGGTCATTATACTCGTGTCTTATATAAATTAACCTTTCATAAATGCATCCAACTCTCTTGCTTAGGTGACTGGCATAATACGTACATTTTGAAATCAGAGCACCTTCTCACTCCTCATCGGATCACACTTTTCCTTTCCTCTTCAATCAAATCGTTTTCTGTCACCTGATATTTACACAGATAGACGTCTTACATTTCTAAAAGATCTATGTTCTTAACTGCTTACCTACTTAACTGCGGTCAACACAAAACGAAACTGCTGTTTTACGGTGTAATTATAGAAGACTGGGAGAGGAATGATTGGGTAAGGCAAACAAAATTTCCTATAAATTGAATAACAGGACAGTCACCACAAAAGTAGAAACTTTATTGTAATGGGGTGAATGTAGAAGAATGGGGGACGAATTGTTGTAAAGGGTAAAGAAAACTATTCGACAGCTGAGGACGCACAGCAACCAAACTGTGCATCAGTTACTGATTGACAGGGCCCTACATGAGTTAATTCTCACCACTCAGAACATATTCCTTTAGCTCCATGATGTACGAAATACCTTTTTGGTTCCTGGTTACACTGAACGGTAAGCATTTTTATCGAGACATGGTTCCACCACAAAGGGGCCATGATATACAAGAAGAAATCATTCCTTCTGTTAAGATTTCCTTTGTGCATCCCGTTTCTTATTGCTTCTCTGAATGTGGTAAATGCCACCTAGTCTGGTACATTGTTGACCTGGAACTGACCAGTAAAGAAAGTATCTGAGTTGTCTGTTTCATATTTAAACTGATTTGTAAATATAACTACATTCTCTTGATCTTGAACTCACAGCTTCATCTTTTTAACCCAAAAATCTACAGAGCATTTTAACTCATTCTAGAAATCTACGCCTACCAATAATGTTACACTTAAACTTTTTATATGGAAAAAATTATATTGTATTATCTTTCCGACCAGCACCCAAGGTAACAACACTCATTTCTAATGCCTCTAGAATGTATTCCGTTTGCGCCGGCCAGGGTGGCTGCGACTCTAGGCGCTACAGTCTGGAACCGCACGACCGCTACGGTCGCAGGTTCGAATACTGCCTCGGGCATGGATGTGTGTGATGTCCTTAGGTTAGTTAGGTTTAAGTATTTCTAAGTTCTAGGGGACTGATGAGCTCAGAAGTTAAGTCCCACAGTGCTCAGAGCCAGTTTTTCCCGGTTCACCTAAAATTTTCAAACTTCTGATGAACAAATTATAAAAATTTTCTTTTTTTTGGACTGATTCATAGAACTTTTTGGACAAATCAGATACTTTTGAAGAATTACCCACTAAAATATCTGTAGTAACACCTTCTAATTTGGCCGTAATTACAGGATTTTCGTAATTTATTATGTTTTTATTACCATCCTATTACTCCACACCATCCTTAGCTATGTCGTTTCTGTTAAAATCAAAAGAAGTCCTCGATTCCTTGTTACTGATAACAGTGGGTAAACAACGATGAAATTGGCCAACCTACCTTGTAGCAATATATTGCAATTATTCGGTGCCTGACGCGACACCTCTTATGTATCCAAATCCTGAAGCTTCATATCGCCAGTTATTCTCTCTATAACATATTTATATTCATTACCATCTTCCTTCTCAAAAATAAACTCCATTATACCCTCATCATTATTACAGGGTACCTCGTTACGGGTAATTTCCATGTACACCTATAAAGTTGCCATCTGCACCACATACATTTTTACGTTCCTCACGCAATTCCTCTCCACTTTAAGGAGATTAAATACTCCATACTTTTTTGATGAAATTACGTGTACCCATTGTGTCTTCCTCTAAAGTTGCATTGAAAATTAGTTCTTCAGTTATCGGTTCTTTGTACAATTCACAAAGGTCGTAATTACTGTCCGAGATCTGTTTTCCCATCATATTACTTCTTTTAATTACTCGTATATCATTGCCAAGTTTTAACTACAGGTCGGAGGTGTGTTTCGCAGCATATGATAGAAGTGGAGTAAGCTGAGCACATACATTGCAGCCCTCACTCCCCCTCCAACACACTATGACTCAGTTGCGTTATACTGCGTTCGACTTCACCGCCAACCCGAGTTCTCACCTCCAAACTATGCGACATTTCAGCTTCTCTCAAGGGCTGTTTATGACTTCGTGGGACCTCAGATATCTATCTTGTCTCTGCTCGATACTTGACTGAGACATTCCTTAGTTTAGTGCCCCGTTACGTGTACAATTGTCGTTAAAATTGTGATTACGAGCAATATGTTGCTAGTGACGTCCGCGGCCCTGTTTACTTGTCTATATGGATTCCACGACGGCTGCCGATCCCGTAGCCTACTATTCTCCTCCTGTAAGCATTCTAAACTACTGAAGTAATGCAGACAGTTTTCGTAACTGCCACGTGATGATAGTAGCACAGCTTCTTGCATCACACAACGGAAGAGAATTACCGAATTACATCTGAACGACTTCACGTCCATTCCAGTCTCTGTAAACTTTACCTTTGCCCACCAATGCTCACAGAAGGGGACAATTGAGTCGTACCTTGACTGATAAGTCTCTCCAGTACACAAATTTTTAACTAAACGATCCTGGATTTCTGTAGACCAGTACTTCAGCAAGATCTTCTCCTGAAATTCCCCTGCAGTTCTACAGCAATTTGTGATACCCATAAATCGGCATCTACTTGTAAGTCTGTGACAATGAAGGATATCTGCTCACTTACTATGCAGGATTTTGGTAAGATATTGTCACTTTTGTACGCACATTTTCCTTTGAAACAAAGTAAACAGGTTTTCTATATCTAAATAATGTCACATCTGCTGATACAGAAGTTGAGGTATACTCTACCAGAGGGTTTATTGGTATCCCCAAAAAGGTGTGAGTCTTTCTGGTCTACCATTCTTTATGAGGAACCTGCGTGGCCTGAAACAATTCCAGGGTTTGAAGTTCTATCCCAAGCATTAGATTCATTTCCGACGTTGTTCCCTTAACCAATTTTTACATTTTCTGTCAACACCTCAGAATTCAAAGTTTATAGTTTATCCTCAACAGTCTACTCTTGAGTGGTTGGTGTGAGATAATTAATTTCAATGCCTGACATTATTCTTTACGAGTAGTTAAATATTTCACTACTGTAGATGTGTACTCTGTAACCAGTTCTTCACATTGATCAGAGTCCCCTTTTACCTTTCCCTGTAATTCCTCTTCCGTTTCAGGAATGTTTGACTGTCAGTCTCCTTTCAATTGTTCAGAGTGTCCCACAAATTTCCCATGCCATTACACGAACTTGGAACTGTTTCACAACATTTCGGAATTGAGGAGGAAGGATGGCGGATTGGAAAACGATGGAATTACTCTCATCTGACTCTCACTCCGACTGGAAGAATGCTATTATATCAATAAACCGAAACGCAAATTTGTCAGAAATGTATCGATCGGATGTCAGTGGCCAGTTACGTGATTGCATATGTGCCACACTATTCATTAACCAAGACGGACAGCAAGCAGATGACCATCTCACGTCTGTAAGTTGCCGCGAGTGCCACAAATTCCAATATTTTACAATGTCGTCGAACTGGCACTCAAGTATATCCCTAAATTTCCGCTCTCTTAGGTACACACTAAGTATTCAGTGGTTATCATTATAAATTGATGTGGCCTGGGAAGTTTTATTCGTTAGCCACAAATCAACAAGTCAGAACTGCAATGAATTCTCAAATTTAACTGAGAGGCGCAATGTTCACGTATAATTAGCTGTTTACACTATCAAGGAACTGATAGTGATGCCAAGGAGATGTATTAGCGACCTCAGCGCCTCATCGCGTTGCTGGCCAGATAAGCGGCCGTTCCCCAGTGTGAAGTGGTAACATACAGTCTGTTGGAGCGTCTTCTGCCCCACTATGAATTCTACGACGACTCTTCATGGCCCACCAACGTTGTACCTGGTGTCGGTTGTCGTGTGGTCGGTTGATCTCCTCCCTACTTTCGTGGTAGGTTTCAACACCTTGAGGCGCCCAGATGTTGAACAGGAACATACACACCAAGATGCCCTGTTAACTGGCTTCTGATTTGAAGCTCAATGCTGGTGGTACTCTGAGGTATGGTGTTGTCGGAAGACAGATAGCTTCTCCATCAGGAGATGATAGGTGGCGAGCAGCATAAAGTTCATCAGGCGAAGACCATTATCTCGAGTACATCTTCAGCTAGTTCATAGACTATTCTGGGTCATTTAGGACATAGGTTCCCTATAGTACCGCAGTCATGGAATCGACTGCTATTACTGTGAATACCACCGAGCCCAATGATAGCCTTATGTCGAGATCAGGATCGCTGGAGTATTTAAAGGGAACTGTCTTGAGGCTGTGATGCACTGCACGGTTTGTAACGACTGCATCTGTTCTCATTCTGTTACATTCCCTTAACAGGCTATTCACTGCTGTGTCAGTTACTCTGTAACTGGCAAGACTTGATTTAGCATGGCAGTGTTACGACTTTTGACTGAAGTTTCTAGTTTCCTACACCTTACTACTCTGAGCCTTAATAATATTCTGTAACTTCTGGTTTTGTTCTCTGTGTGGTGGTTGTGAATGCATTTTGCTGTACAGATAATATCTTTATCGTTTGAATCTGGTATGCCGACAGGGAGTTGATACAGCCTGACCTATGATGGACGTAACTGAGGTTTAGTCAATTGTCTTATGGTCGTTTTGTTTCTTCCGTTGTGAATGGTCTGGCTAGATTGAGGTGTTGGTGATGTGGCGATGCTGGCTGTACTGAAGCTACCACTATCTGAGGAAGGAGCAGGTAAATATCTAATGCCATGCTAGCAGTTCCCCGAGTATCATGTACTACATAGTGTGAGTGAAATGTCGGTTAATGGCTGCAAAACATGTATAAAATTAAAAGACGCATAATGACAACATACAAAAGTTGGAAAAACAAATGGAACACAAAAAATAAAGTCGATTAGCATGCCTAATACATTTTAGGGATCCCACTGGCTTTCAAAACAGTTTCCTTCCATCTCATAATAAATGATTACTGGTGCTGTATAACAGTCAAGGGAATTTTATACCACTATTTCAGCAAAATAATAGCTAGTTTAGGTAGTGATGATGGAGTTCGATAGCGAACACGCACCCTTCCTCTAAAAGAGACCACAAAGGCTAAATAATATTGAGATCTGGTGACCGTGATGGCCAGGGGAGATGCGACCCATCATCCTCGTGCTCCTACAGCCGGGACTGGCCGATGCAAGCTGTGCGAACAGGGCCCCAGTCTTCTTGGACCACAGCATCCATGACATATACCTTATGAGACAAAATGATCAGATAATGCTTTTCAGTAACGCGACCTGGCAAAGCAACCATGGGGCCCATGGAATACCACGATATGGCTGCCTAAATCATCACCGAACCCCACGTCCCCGCAGCCCAATGTTTCACTTTTTGTATATAAACTTGGCCTGATGTTGGAAACAGTGTGAAACAAGACACACCCGATGAAATGACTCTCTTTCATTTCCCCATTGTCCAGATTGTATGAATTTGGCACCACGTCTTCCTGTTACTGGCATTTGCTACTGATGAGTGGTCTTGGAATTCCAGCGCTCCCTGTAAATCCCTGCTTAAGGAGCTCCCTTCCTTTTGTTTTGGTGCTGACAGGGTTCACGAACGCGAAACAAAGTTCTGCAGCGACTTTTGTAGCTGTCGTTCTCCTAATTTTCGTCACAATCCTTTTGAGTTACCGTAGACTCACTAGCCATTTTATTCCGAGTCGTGACTCAGCGGATGATGTTTCTAAGCCTTCCCTTTATGTGGTATAAATATTCAATATGGTGTTTTTTTGAAAAATCTAACACCTCGGCTCTCTTGTTCACGGGTGCACCCACTATACGAACTGCAACAATTTTCCCACATTCGGATTCGCTTAACACCCATATAATGCACTCTCAGTCATACAGAGAAAGTGTTTCTGACTACGAATGACACTTGCAACGTGTTGAGGACGTTGCACAGATGCCGTTCGTTGCCAAATACAACAGCGTGACTTGAAGGATTATCTATCTCCAACTTTTGTATTCAAGCATGATTTTCTCTCGGTGTTTCTATCTTTTTGTCCAACCTCTGTACACAAAATCATAAAATGACGTACACATAATACAGTACGGAGAGAACCGATATCCAATAACGTTGTCGTTTCTGTAAATTATTCTTTTTTCAATGCCGTTTCTACAGTTTTGAGCACAGTCACTGGAACACTTCTACTCTAGTGCATAACAACATGACTCTGTAATTAAATGTTTTTGCTTCTGGTTTACAAAGCGTTACACTGACATTCACTCAGCTGCACAAAAGGTTAGTTGTTTATTTGTTTACGTTTCTATACGACAAGGAGTGGTTCTGAGTAGATTTTGGAATGTTACACTAACGGATTTAATATACGTTTAGTTTCTAAGGTGTCAGAAACATACTTCTCAACTGTCTTTGCAGTTTTCAAATTATTGTACATTTGCTTACGTTTTTTGCTGACAACTCTATGATTTCCTTTTCGTGGGATTGTATATCTGATTGCTACTTACTCCATCTTAATCACCGCCTGAAAGATAAGTGAAAGTATGGACAGTAGAAATCAAATATTTGTTTTCTGGTTTAGTGAGGCATCTCCTTTATATAGGATGCAGAGGAGATTTGGAGAAGAGTGAGGTGGGTGCCGCTTAGCTCACGCCCTTCTGTCAGCCACGCTGAAGTCCCGACGTGATGTCACGTCTTTCACTGTACACAGCGACTAGAAATCTTTGTACAAGTTCGCGCATGCGGCTAGCAAACCACTGAATTTACAGGGAAGTGCGACACACCAAGTTTGAGAGCGCGACATTTCAACTGTTATGCAGAGAGACAATCCAAATGATGTACTTAACTGATTATTTGGTCAAGAAGCCATCTCTAACGAATTTTCACAATATCTTTAATAATACTTATAAGAATTGAACTACAAGAGGGATCGACCTACCACATACAATCGCTCACCAAGACGCATGGGATGTGCTAATTACATGTTCATTTGCACACTTTAACAGCAAATGAAAGGCGACTAAATCAGCTGTTTATCGAGGGAGGTGGCGCAGTGGTTAGACACTGGACTCGTATTCGTGAGGACGATGGTTCAATCCCGCGTCCGGCCATCCTGATTTAGGTTTTCCGTGATTTTCCTAAATCACTCCAAGCAAATGCCGGGATGGTTTCTCTGGAAGGGCACGGCCAACTTCCTTCACCATCCTTCCCTAATCCGATGAGACCGATGACCACGCTGTCTGGTCTCCTTCTCCAAACAACCAAACCAACCAAATCAGCTGTTTAGTTAACAGCGTGGCAGTAAGCATTAGAGAACTTATTCATATGTCATAAAACTCACTTATAACATAAGTTTTCTATGTTTTATTGCCTGTTTTAATTAATTAACCTCATTTGTAGGTAGCTTTTCCTGTAAATTAAATTTCATTGAAGATACATACATCTGGATAGCAGCCCTGGAAAGAACAGATCATTTCCTGCAGGACTGACATTAAATTCTCGTGTAAATTGTAACCATGTGTAAAAATTGAATATCGATCTCCTTGTATGAAATGTGAAACAGTTTTAATTGAGATTGTGAGTGAATTACTTAACGTATTTTTATTTTCATATATCATTTTAATTATAATTAAATCGTGCTTCTACTGACAATTCTAGGTCTTATGATTACATTCTTGTACCAAAACTGGTAATTGAGGCTGGCGATAACTCTAACTAATTTTACTACGTACAGTCATCGAGACTGAAGGGTTAGGAGAACTAATCATATGAAAAGGCCTACCATCTTTGCTTTCAACAAGTTGTCATGACGCAATTAGAGAGGCAGGATTAGTCTGAACCCTATAACGATATGAGCCAAAGACAGTTAATTATTCTTAAAATTATAGCAATAATATTACGGAACAAGCTACCAAAACAATCACAAAAATTATTTTCTGTGGTCTATGGACGCATTACTGCTTTGTCTGGACGTTACAATACAGACAGTTCCTTAGATGCTCTCAGTGTGGGTTTAGGAGGCGGTACTACACCTCTGATAACATCTCCGTATTATTCTGCAGGTTGTCTGCACAAAAGATGCAGCCGAGCGGTCTGCATCTTTTGTCTGCACAAAAGATGCAGCCGAGCGGTCTGTAGAGACAAGCCTTTGAAACTGAATGGCAGAGACGAAAGGGAGGGATGAGAACTCTCGATATCTGTTATACAGTCGCATGGTCGAAGGGTTATACAAATTTTGTATCTAATAACGCTACAATACCATGCAAAAGGAATTTAAAAGTTTAGTTGACAATGAAAGAACAAAATTTTACAGTGATCGAGAGACGGGGTTCTTTATTCTGTAAATGAAGATTTTAAAACTTCAGGAATTGGTCAAGTAAAGGAAGTGATGGTCCAAATAGTAAAATTTATTCCGCGGTCAACTACAATAATTTTCAATGGAACTGAACGAAGAGCTTGCTTACGTTATACAGGGTGGTCCATTGATAGTTACCAGGCCAAATATCTCACGAAATAAGCGTAAAACAAAATATCTACAAAGACCGAGACTTGTCTAGTTTGAAGGGAGAAACCAGATGGCGCTATGGTTGGCCGGCTAGATGGCGCTGCCATAGGTCAAACGGATATCAACAGCCTTTTTAAAATAGGAACTCCCATTTTAATTACATATTCGTGTAGTACGTAAAGAAATATGAAAGTTTTATTTGGACCACGTTTTTCGCATTGTGATAGATGGCGCTGTAATAGTCACAAACGTATAAGTACGTGGTATCACGTAACAATCCGCCAATGAGGACGGTATTTGCTTCGTGATACATTAACCGTGTTTAAATGGACCGTTTACCAATTACGCAAAATATCGATGTCTTGTTGATGTATGGCTATGGCGATCAAAATGCCCAACGGGCGTGTGCTGTGTATGCTGCTCGGTATCCTGGACGACATCATCCAAGTGTCCGGTCCGTTCGCCGGATAGTTACGTTATTTAAGGAAAGAGGAAGTGTTCAGCCACATGTGAAACGTGAACCACGACCTGCAACAAATGATGATGCCCAAGTAGGTGTTTTAGCTGCTGTCGCGGCTAATCCGCACATCAGTAGTAGACAAATTGAGCGAGACACGGGAATCTAAAAAACGTCGGTGTTGAGAATGCTACATCAACATCGATTGCACCCTTACTATATTTCTATGCACCAGGAGTTGCATGGCGACGACTTTGAACGTCATGTACAGTTCTGCCAAAGGACACAATAGAAATTACGGGAGGATGGCAGATTTTTTGCAAGTGTTCTATTTAGTGACGAAGCGTCATTCACCAACAGCGGTAATGTAAACCAGCATAATATGCATTATTAGGCAACGGAAAATCCACGATGGCTTCGACAAATGGAACATCAGCGACCTTGGCGGGTTAATGTATGGTGCGGCATTATGGGACAGAGTATAATTGGCCCCCATTTTATCGACGGCAACCTAAATGGTGCAATGTATGCTGATATCCTACGTTATGTTCTACCAATATTACTAGAAGATATTTCACTGCATGACAATGGCGATGTACTTCCAACTTAATGGATGTCCGGCACATAGCTCACACACGGTTGAAGCGGTACTGAATAGCATTTTTCATGAGAGAGGGATTGCTCATCGAAGCAACATATCGTGGCCCGCACTTTCTCCGCATCTGACGGCCCTGGATTTCCTTCTGTGGGGAAAGTTGAACGATATTTGCTATCGAGATCCACCAACAACGCCTCACAACATGCGTAAGCGCATTGTCAATGCATGTGTGAACATTACGGAAGGCGAACTACTCGCTGTTGAGAGGAATGTCGTTACACGTATTGCCAAATGCATTGAGGCTGACCGACAACCATTTTGAGCATTTATTGCACTAATGTGGTATTTACCGGTAATCACGCTGTAACAACATGCGTTCTCAGAAATGATAAGTTCACAAAGGTACATGAATCACATTGTAACAACCGAAATAAAATGTAAAACGTACCTACGTTCTGTATTTTAATTTAAAAAACCGACCTGTTACCAACTGTTCGTCTAAAATTGTGAGCCATATGTTTGTGACTATTACAGCGCCATCTATCACAATGCGAAATAAGAAATTCATATTTCTTTACGTACTACACGAATATGTAATAAAAATTGGAGTTCCTATTTTAAAAACGCAGTAGATATCCGTTTGACCTATGGCAGCGCCATCTAGCCGGCCAACCATAGCGCAATCTGGTTTCTCCCTTAAAGCTAGACAAGTTTCGTTCTTTGTAGATATTTTGTTTGACGCTTATTTCGTGATATATTTGGCTCGGTCACAATCAATGGACCACCCTGTATATTACTGAAAAGTACCTTGGTTGAGCCAAAGGGAAAGTGTGAAACCAGTTTTCGATATAAGACGACCTATTTTTGAATTTATGGAGAAAAAAGGACTGCAGGAACGAAAATTAAAACATCTGGAATGAATTGCAGGCCTCGCATTTGAAGTGGACCCGACTGCACATTGATCATTCTACGACATTGCAGGGTGAAAAACAACTTAATCGTCTTTCGACAGGGATGCATTAAAGAAGAAAATCGCATTGCAGAATGGTCAGACTCTGACAAAAACCCCATTCCAGTTCCCTAAGATCATTGGTGTTAAATAAAACGCGAGATCTGAAGAATTCATTATGACCTTGAAAAAATTAAAAAGACATTGCCAATCTTACTTACGTTTTTGAGCTGTTTACGAAACCGTTTGCCGGTTCAGCGGAAAGTGCCCCTGTGCATGTTCGAATGGAACTCATAGATCTGCAATCTAATTCACGTTTTAAAGACATATGTGTTTAAATTGAAACTGTCCAGGACGCTTACAGTGGTGGGACTTCCACGTTTCGACAATGAAGTTGTAAAAATGTTACAATATTTCGATCAACACACGTTTTTCGATTATGAAACTACAATGTTGTCCAAAACTAAAGCAACAAACGTAAATTTAGCACGGTTGTATTTACTTTGCACAAAACAGTAGAAACAGGTGATAGTACAGTAGAAACAATGAATAGCATACTGAATAAGCTGCAACATGCATAACGGTAGACACACAGTTTCTTCGTTTTTTTTCCAGGTTAGCGGATTTGCACACGCATTCTGACAACTGCTTGATGTGCTCAGTATGGGGTGTGACCACCACTGGCACTAATACAGGCCTGACAACGACTGGCCATGCTGTGAGTGATATCATCAGTCTCATTCTGAGGCAATAACGCCCATTCATCCTGCAGAGTTGCTCACAAGTCTTAGAGGGCTGTCAGTGGATGATGATGTAATGCAACCCGTCTCCCTAGTGCATCTCAGACATGCTTTATGGAATTCAGATCTGGAGAGTGAGCAGATCACGTAGATCGCGTCACGCGTGCAATACCTTCCGCTATACATATAGGAGAGAGAGAGGGGGAGAGAGAAAAGAGAAAAACTTCAACTATCCATGCTCTATGAGATCGAGCATTATTGTCCATCAAGACGAAGTCTGGGCCCGCAGCACCTCGCAACAACCGCTCGTGAGATCCCAATATCTTCTCACGCTTCCTGACAGCAGTTTTGTCTTGCTGATTCACCTCTACAATTTCGTGAAGAGATGTTCGAGTGGTCAACATAATCCCTGCCCACATCATTTGGGATCCTCCACCCTCCTCTATATAGTCTCTTTCCACGATGTTTGGATGCCCTCCAGATGCGAACCCTCTGAGAATCACTCTCCAGACCAAAACTATGTCTTCAGAGTGCCAAAAATCATTGCGTATGAAAGAAAATTTGTCTCGTTTGAGATCTATGTTGTATAGAAATATGAAGCCAATATTTATGCAATGTTGCTCCAATGCCATCTAAATATATCACGTTCACGGTTTCCCCCTCTTCCCCATCCTCAACGTCAGAAAGTGTGGGATGGCAGTGGGGGAAGTTTCCATCAGGCAAACGCTATAGCTTGTAAGCCGGAGGAGAAATCAAGACATGTTCATAGTATTTGTCGACCTGGAAAAAGTGCTCGACGGTGTAAAATAGGGCGAGATGTTTGATATTCTGAGAAAAATATGTATAAACTGTAGGAAAAGATGGGAAATATAAAATGTGTACAAGAACCAAGAGGGAACACTGAGGCTGGAACACCACGAACTAAATTTTTGGATAAAAAATGGAGTAGGAGTGATATGTAACTTTTCTCCCCGTGTTGTTCAATCTATACATCAAAGAAGGATTTACGGAAATAAAAGAAACTTTCTACAGTGAGATTGAAATTAGGGTTGAAAGGGTATCAGTGCTAAGATTCGCTGCTGACATCGCTATCCTCTGTGAAAATGAAGAAGAATTACAGAATCCGTTGAATAGAATGAACAGTCTATTGACTACAGAATGTGGACTGAGAGTAAATCGGAGAAGGACGAAAGGAATTGCAAGTAGCAGAAATGATAGTAGCGAAAACTTACCATCCGAATTACCAAGAATAGAAGAAGTTGATGAATTCTGTTACCCAAGTAGCAAAATAACCCACTTTCGATGGTTCAAGGAGGACATAAACAGCAGACTAGCACTCGCAAAAAGGACATTCATGGCCAAGAGATTCTGCCAGTATCAAACATAAGCGGTAATTTGAGGAAGAAATTTCTCAGTATGTTCGCTTGGAGCACTACACTGTACGGTAATCAAACATGGACTGAGGGAAAACCGCAACAGAAGAGAAATGAAAAATTTGAGATGTGGTGCTATAGGAAATGATGAAAATTATGTGGACTGTTTAGCTACAATACGCATTCGTTGAAAACCAAAGGAGACAATTAATGCCCCTTGTCCACAGAGACCATCGCCACATTGCTTAATGCTATCTACAGCATTGGTTCCCAGCCGGATGGTAATTACTCCTGAGGGGCAAAATGACATTTTCTGAAGGGTAAAAACTAAACGATTCAATTCTGCTTCAGTCACGAAACTAAATAATTTCCAAAATATCATTACTATTATCAAGATTTTGGTAGACTCTAACACTGATTGTATATGTTATCAATACCTACTTTTGCTAAATTAGTAGCATGAATGCGGTGGAGGTAAGAGGTTCCTCACACAGTCAACCAACTTAACACATACGTTGCACGTCACTGATGAATAAAAGTGGGACATATACGTAACGAATGTTAAATAACTGAAGACAATGTCTTAGCGACGTTGTAGATAGTACCTGCAGTTTTCATGAAATTGCTTCATTATTCAGTCCTAAACAGATAAATGACATCCCTTAACTGACAGCACGACACAGCAGTAACTACGTAAGGTCTGTTACAGTTCTGTACACAGTATTATTAGTGTTATTATTATAATTGTTATTATTATTATTATATTACTAGTAGTGGCTGTGGTGAGACACAAAACATTAACAGGCTGAAGTCTTCTAATTTCTACCATTTCAGAAGTAAGGAGTGCAGCAGTCAAGTGATTTATGACATGTTTGATTTTAAATAGGGTTGCAGTGTGCAGATCAAGCAGGTAAGGCAATGGAGACAAGTAATGCAGGATAAGTATGTTTTGTAAGAAGTGTCAACCCTCCCCCCACTGTGGATAGCTAGGTTTTGCGCCTGAGAAGAAGTTATGGGTAACACTTGCGATGCACCTAGAATTCCTTCATCGTTCACTGTAAAGCGCACACACACACATACAAACAAATAAAATATCATTAATTTTGCCTCCCTTTTAAAATAAAAGTGTATATACTGATCCCAAGCCTTAGCATTTCTTATGGAAAGTTGCCTGTTGCATAGTAGACTTGTTCAATGTGTACTTTTTTTTACAAGAAATGTCTTTCATTCTACAGTTCCGTCAGGTGCTTAAGTTGGTGCTAATGTGAGAAATGAAGGCAGTCAACAGACGGCATATGGGGGAGGGGGGGGGGGGGGCTAGTAGCTAATGTCGAACTGACACTCAGGGGTAATGGTCTAAGAAAGATTGAGGACCACTGATCTAGAGGAACCAAGGAAACGTAATTATTGATGATGTTTTGAAAACCTATCCTCCAGTATGTGCATCCAGCGTGTTAAACACATCCGTCACTTTACTGTCAGCGAGTTTCATGCACAATGTCTAAAAGAAATGTGAAGCATTCAGAAGATGAGGAGGAAAAGAAATGAAACTTCTCAGGTTGAGAGTGTACGTGACTTTATTTCAGTGATTGCAAAACCGAGACAGATTTTCAAATATGAGGCTACTTAACAGTACAACATTGTTCACCATCTGGTCTGAATCCGTACACAGACACGGTTCAGGAAGAGCCATAAAGCTTTGCATTGCTCCAGGTTGGCTTGGGCTGCGTTGTGGTTTATTGTACTCAATCCCATGCTCCAAACACTTAAATAAGTTCCCACTTGAACACTCTTTTTACATACAGTGAGTAGCTTTTGCAGAAGGCGACAGTCTCCGCCGCCTTCGTCTCTTCATGTCTCCTGTCACCGTTCACTCCCAGCCCACGGCCTATGAGGAAACACCTACATTGAGAGACATAACTGATACCAGAATGTTAATGAAATACGTTTCCCCCTCAATTAAGTGTTAACTAAACACAATTTTGAGGGGATATTTCTCAATCAGTGCTCATTAATCAAAATCTATTTATGTTTCCAATATTTTTATGAGGGCCAACACCATAATACGTGTAAAATGTAACTTAACGAATACATCTGCATGGGCCAAGGATATAATATATCTCAAACCAACTGAATTTTTTCTCTTTGTCATCCATTTTGTAATGAACATAATAAAGGTAATTGTCATTTGTTGGCAACAGTGGAATTAGAGGAAGGACAAAGAAATAGACAAACGTTTTGTGACGAGATATTCTCTGCCGACTTCACGCGTACTCGCTTCTGACAGGAATCGAATCCATGCAACATAGCATACTATGCTGGGACCTTATGGACGTATTTTAATGGAAGAGAAAATCGTCTTACCGACATTCCGAGGACGATATCTCCTTACCGAAGTCCCACCTACCTGAAAGGCTTTAGGGTATGGTAGCTGACACCTCAGACCACATAACCATTCCGTCTCCTCTCGGATCTCTATCGACGACCACGTGCGCGTCCTTTGTGTACGTCCCCTGTCAGACAGGCTCGCAAGAACGAGCACTAACGATCTGGGATAAAAAACTACCGAAGTATTACAAGCACAAAAACCTTTAGTCACTTACTAAAATCACATGCTGCTGTGGTGGTGTATAAGACAATAGTGCTGATGGCGTCGTCAATATTTAAAACAAAAATATCGTCTCCATCCGTACAACATATTTATGAAGAGATGGTCGATGCAAACACGGCATACTATCAGTACTTAGCCTGTAAACCAGCGCATTTAATGGTTCTGACATGTTTTATCTATTAAGACAGATGGTTTGAAGTAGTATAACCCTTAAAATTTTTACGCGCATGAGTGTGTATCACGGAGCCCTCTCTCGGTAAAACTGTCTACTCTAGTGCCTCCATATCCTCTTCACGCTAGTTCACAGGCTAAGTACTGATAGTAAGCCGTGTTGCATCGACCATCTCTTCATAAATATGCTGTACAGATGGAGGTGATATTTTAATTTTGAATACTGACGACACCTTTCGCACGACTGTTTTATGCACCTCCACTGCAGGATTTGATTTTAGTGTGTAAATGTTTTTGTGCTTGTAATACTTTGGTAATTTTTATGGTACTTAAAGCTATTACTGTATGTTTTTTCTTCAGTCTCAGTTGGGTAGCTTATTTGTTTGTTACTGAAGGTGTTTCCCTGTACAGGTGTATTTTTGTTTCTCATGAATGAGTATTTAGCTATACGGAAACCACGGCCAAGGATTTCAGTAAATCGTTGTCCTGGAAATGTTTGGCTGTTGCCATTTACCGTGAAGGTTTTCAACAGTTGCTGCTTCAGGCACGTTTAAATTTTGCTGTATACAGGGTGAGTCACCTAAGGTTACCGCTGGATATATTTCGTAAACCACATCAAATACTGACGAACCGATTCCACAGACCGAACGTGAGGAGAGGGCCTATTGTAATTGGTTAATACAAACCATACAAAAATGCACGGAAGTATGTTTTTTAACATAAACCTACGTTTTTTTAAACGGAACCCCGTTAGTTTTGTTAGCACATCCGAACATATAAACAAATACGTAATCAGTGCCGTTGGTTGCATTGTAAAATGTTAATTACATCCGGAGATATTGTAACCTAAAGTTGACGCTTGAGTACCACTCCTCCGCTGTTCGATCGTGTGTATCGGAGAGCAAAGAATTACATAGGGATGCAAAGGGAACGGTGATGGACCTTAGGTACAGAAGAGACTGGAGCAGCACATTACGTCCACATGCTAACAGCTTTTTATTGGTCTTTTTCACTGACGCACATGTACATTACCATGATGGGTGAGGTACACGTACACACGTGGTTTCCGTTTTCAATTACGGAGTGGAATAGAGTGTGTCCCGACATGTCAGGCCAATAGATGTTCAATGTGGTGGCCATCATTTGCTGCACACAATTGCAATCTCTGGCGTAATGAATGTCGTACACGCCGCAGTACATCTGATGTAATGTCGCCGCAGGCTGCCACAATACGTTGTTTCATATCCTCTGGGGTTGTAGGCACATCACGGCACACATTCTCCTTTATGTACCCCACAGAAAGAAGTCCAGAGGTGTAAGATCAGGAGAACGGGCTGGCTAATTTGTGCGTCCTCCACGTCCTATGAAACGCACGTCGAACATCCTGTCAAGGGTAAGCCTAGTGTTAATTGCGGAATGTGCAGGTGCACCATCATGCTGATACCACATACGTCGACGCGTTTCCAGTGGGACATTTTCGAGCAACGTTGGCAGATCATTCTGTAGAAACGCGATGTATGTTGCAGTGCTCTCCGATACACACGATCGAACAGCGGAGGAGTGGTACTCAAGCGTCAACTTTAGGTTATAATATCTCCGGATGTAATTAACATTTTACAATGCAACAACAGCACTGATTACGTATTTGTTTATATGTTCAGATGTGCTACCAAAGCTAACGTGGTTCCATTTATAAAAACGTAGGTTTGTGTTAAGAAAGACACTTCCGTGTATTTTTGTATGATTTGTATTAAACAGTTACACTAGCCCCTCTCCTCACGTACGCTCTGTGGAATCGGTTCGTCAGTATTTAATGTGGTTTACGAAATATATCCAGCGGTAACGTAAGGTGACTTACCCTGTATAATTGTTAATTTTACATAGTAGACTTTTTTCGTGGATATATTGCTTCCCTGAAAACTAGTGAAGTAGCAATATGTATTATTAAATTTCTTCAAGAAGTGGCTGAGGAAAAGTGTGTAATGCGGAGATATTTATTTTATCAACTACTGGTTGCTATTATCGCTGGTCAATTTTCATAAAACAACAGTAAAGTGAATCAGTGACACGTTGCAAATATTCAAGACTCACTGGAGAACTGTCGCTTTGCAACGGAAGATAGAGGTGAAATCCACGTAAGAAAGAGCCGATTAAGGCAGCCACTGGCATTACCTACCTCCTACGACCCTCTGGTCCTCTGGCACCGACCAGGAAGACGGACGGAGACGAGTGTCTCAACCAATAAGACATTCTCATTCCCTACTATATATAGGGGGCGGGACTGGGCGTGGTCTGGTGCAGCCACTGGCATTATCTAACTCCTACTGCCCCTTGATCCTCTTGCACCGACCGGAAGACGGACGGGGACGAGTGTCTCAGCCAATGAGACATTCTCAATCCCCACCATATGTAGGGGGCGGAACTGGGCGTGGTCTGGGCGGAGCTTACACCTGTATACCTTCTGAGATGTGATGTTCTCCTATTACGTAGCACAGCCCCGACCGCTTGACGTGCGTCGTGTTGTATTCCACCAGGTGATGAGAAGAGAGACGTCAGTGCCGTTCAGGGTTACCTGCGTTGGGCTGGGAATTATTTCGTCTTGGTAGTTAGTCTGCGTTCTAGGAAACACTGAAATGTTCTCAAGGGAAACATGCATGCTTATTACAATCATCAAAAGGTTTTATTCCCCAGCGTCTATTGTAAGTGGATACGAAACATTAATTATTTTTTGTTTTGTATGTACTATATGGCAGTAGCCCAAATGGAAATCTGGTTTTTGCAATCACATTCATAAGTTTCCTTATCTTTATGAAATTAAAAGTTAATATTTGGCTGTTTGATTGCTAGAAGGCAATCTAATACATACTAAAATATCCGACGCTTGCATGTATCTATGCGCCGTAAAAACGAGAAGTGTGCTGTTAAATAGCAGATGTACGCCCTTAAATATTGTAAACTAAAAATATATTAACAATGCACTTCAAAGGAAGTTATATGAATTAAATTATGTTAGATAGAGAGGGGTGGGAGGGGGAAGTAATGGGTTTTGTCTATAGTGTAAAAACAAGTTAGTTAATTTACACATGATTCCATTTCCGCTTCAGCTCACATTCTCGACGGTTGAATGTCATTTGGACTTTGACTAATCAGCCTAGAAAGATTACGGATTCAGCAGTCATAAAGTACATTTTCAATTATTTTTACTTTTCACATCATTTATAACACAACACAACCCCAAAAGGTGATAAGAGCTTCTTACCCCAAAAGAGATTCTTACCCCAACACAAAATTTCCCGAGATAAATCGATTTTGTCAAATGTGTCACATATTTACCAGGCTGTTTCCGCTATTACAGAGTCTTCCGTAAAAGTCACCAAATTCTCGCCGCGACCCCCACAAATAGGAGTGTCTTATCCATCCCTATCTACATCTACCTTCATAGTCTGCAAGCCTCCCTATGGTCAGTGTCGGAGGTGTCTCTAAATTTTCTCAACAGTGTTCCTACAGTGATTCCCACTTCAGTTCTCTAAACAGCTCAGTAATGATTGCGTGTTGTTTGAACCTACAGGAAATAAATCAAGCAACCCATCTCAGACATGCATGGATGCCTGCCTTTGATCTGACCTGGTGTGGATCCAAAACACTAAAACAGTACTGAACAATAGGGCACACTAGCGAACAATGTGCTGTCTCCTTTACAGATGAAACACACTTTCCTAAAATTCTCCCAATAAACTGAAGTCGACCATTCACATTCCCTGCTACAGTTCTTGCATGTTCATTCCAGTTTGTCGTCATTGAGACAAGCATCACACTACTAATATTATATTCGAACATTATAGATTTGTTTTTGCCACTCATCTGCGTTAACTTACATTTTTCAACACTTAGTGTTAGCTGCCATTCGTCACACCAACTATCAATTCTAAGTCGTCTTATATCCTCCTACAGTCAATCAAGTTCGACACCTTACGCTATACCACGGCATTTGCAAGCCACCATAGATTGCTGCCCACCTTGTCCGCCAAATAACTTACGTATATAGAAAATAATCGGTGTCCCATCATACTATCGTGGGGAACTCGTGATAATACTCTTGTCTCTGAAGAATAATCGCCGTCGAGGACAACATACTGGGTTCTATAACTTAAAAAGTGTTCCACTACTGACATACTTGTGGCCCTATTCCATATGCTCGTACCTTCTTAAATAACCTGCAGTGGGGTACGCCGTAAAATGCTTTACGGAATCCTAGCAAATTGTAATCCGCCGTTGCTCTACATCCATGGTTCGCAGGGTATCATGTGAGAGAAGGGCAAGCTGAGCTTCGCACTAGCGGTACTTTCTAAAACCGAGCTGATCTGTGGACAAACGTTTTTCCCTATGAAGGAAATTTACTGCAGTCGAAATGAAAATATATTCGTGGATGCTACAGAAAACCGATGTTAAAGATACTGGTTTGTAATTTAGCGGGCCTGTTCTTTTACGCTTCTTATACGCAGGAGTCAACTGCACTTTTTTCTGTCGCTTGGGTCTTTTCGTTGAACCAGAGCTTCACGATAAATGCAAGCTAAGTAAAACCCCAATATTGTAGAGCACTCCTTATAAAGTCGAATTGGAATTCTATCAGCACCTGGCGACTTATTTGCTTTAAACTCTTTGAGTTGTTTCTCTGCACTGCCGATGCTTATTACAATATCCTTCATACTGGAGTCTGCGCGATGGTCAAACTACGGTTTGCATGTACAATTCTACTGTGTAAACTATTTCGTAATGCGAAATTTATAACTTCGGCCTTACTTTCGTTATCTTCTACTGTCACTCTAGTTTGATCAGTGAGTGACTGGATAGAAGCCTTAAACGCACTTAGCGATTTTATGTGGTACCAGAGTTTTTTGGGTTTCTCGGCAAGATCTGTTGCTAAGGTATGACGGTAGTAGTTGTTGTAAGCTTCATCCTTCGATCTTTTTACAGATGCACGAATGTCTATTAACTTTTGCCTGTTGTTATTGGCGCGTTCTGTTTTGAACCGAGAGTGCTAGAGTCTCTGCTTCCTTAGAATTTTTCGAATTTCGCTGTTAGACTACGGTACGTCTTGTCCGTCCTTAATCCATTTACTCGGCGCGTATTTCAGCAGAATGTGACTACAACCCCTTTAACCTTCCCCTACTCCTCTAAGTCCATCGTACTGGAACTAAATGATGTCAATTTATTGTCTAAGTGGGATGCTGACAAGTGTCTATCTGCTCTTTCCAGCAGAAAAAACGCTCTGGGCCTTCTTGGTTGACTTACTTTGGTAACCTAAGTCGCAATGACGACATGATGGTCACTGATACCTGTCTCTGTGCTGACGGCGTATATTATTAGGTCGGGCCTGTTTGTAGCTAAGAGGTCTATAAATTTTCAACTGCGTCTGGACTGTAGAACTAGCAGCTTACGACAGATTCCGGAAACGTGTTCGAAAAAATTTCGCTAGACTGTCTGTCTGTATCACTTCAATGCATCCATAGACATCCCTGTCTGAGGAAACTGTCGGCTCTAGCAACCCCCAAATTGTGAGCTGCGCTTGCACCCCGAGCAAGACCCCAGCAGCCTTCACCACCTCCGCCAGCTTTTTGTGTGAACTGAGGATATCATCGGAACTTAAGAGACAGGCACCGTTGGTACCAACGTACTCCACATCTGGCAGATGACTGTAGCCTGCCCGTTCGATAGCTACACGCAAGACCTCCTCCACATTGTGGATGAGACCTTTGGCAGAAATACCGAATGCACATTGGCTTTCTTTCTGGCCCTGACCGCTGTCTGCCAAAGGTGCTGCATAAGGCGCCTAGTGTTGGAGCCCCTGATAACTTGGAAGCCCCTATCCCTGCATGCCAGCTCGGACCCTGCTCAACGAGCGGCCAGGGATCCACTCACAGAGTAAATAGGCTAGGTCTGACTGCCAGCGTCCTCATTGGCCTCCACTTGGAGCAACGCAAATGCGTAACCACCCGCCACTCATTCTCTTATGAGGCCACACCCACCACTTCAGGTACACTAGGAATTGCCTCCGCAGTAGAGAACTTTGGCGAAGCATGAAACATCAGAGGTTTTCGTGCAACGCGCCAGCTTCTCCGCCATCAATGCACTCCGAGGCAGCAGCCTGAAGACGACTCACCGTAGAAAAAACAGCACTGAGCTGTTCGGGCACTGCGGCCAGCTGCTCCTGTGTCCACACACACTCTGCACACATACTACACATCCCAGGATTACTGACTTAAGAAGTGACTATAAAGGCACTGACAGAAACCTAGATATTCAACCCACAAAACTCCTGAAGTGTTACCAATGGAGGCTGACATCTTTCGAGCTGTGAAGCTGGCTGTTCAGCTGAAATGAAAACTGCTCTACAGACTGCCAGACAACATTTCACAGTTGTCTCCTTGTACTAAGACATGTAGATACTAAGCCTGATTGAAATTGCTTGAAGGGTCCCAGAACTGTACTGGATCATATACACGAAGATATAAGGTTATAATTAAGGATATCTATATTTTGTTAGCTGCTCCACTGTAAACGAAAGTTACTAAGTATTAGCACGGTTTACTGCTGATCTGACTTCGTTCATTAAAGTCCGAGAAGACTTAGTCACACATGACATTAACAATTTTGATATAATTTGTGTAGAAATTGGCCGGCCGGAGTGGCCGAGCTGTTGTAGGCGCTTCAGTCGGGAACCGCGCGACCGCTACGGTCGCAGGTCCGAACCCTGCCTCGGGCATGGATGTGTGTGATGTCCTTAGCTTAGTTACGTTTAAGTAGTTCTAAGTTCTAGGGGACTGATGAATTCAGATGTTAAGTCCCATAGTGCTCAGAGCCATTTCAACCATTTTGTGTAGAAATTCACCTAGTTTCCTACTTAATTCGCGTCGTTTGCGTGAAGGCAGATTTTAAATCTTAGAGTCGGCCTGACTTTAAGTGTATACAATCTGCCAAGGCTGCTTCAGTATTTCATCGTACTAAAAGGAAAGTATATTCGCAATATTTTCAAGTTGCCACCTAATGGTATTACAATAAAAAATTGTACTCTTGAAGGAGCATTCAAACATTACAGAAATCGCTTCAGGATCAAGAATTTTAAGTCTTTCGCTACTGTGTCAAAGAAGTTACATGGTTCAGTTTTAGATAGGAAACAGAAACAATTCTTCTCCTTTCCTCATTTTAGTGAATTAATCTGTTGCTATGAGAAGTAACGGTTCTTCTATAGGTTATAAAACTCTTAAACACTAAATTCCGGTATCGGCGTTTACGCTTTCTTTTATTACTAGAAAATTATTACTTGAGTGCTACGCAACACTCAATCAAACAACACCCCACATAAAAATAATCAGGGGACATAAAATGAAGAAATAAAACACCTGGCTGCGGGTGACCGATGGAGACATTACTGAAGGCGCATGGCAAAAGAATATGGCAGATTACCTTAGCAGTGACATGGAGGCGTCAGTTGTCGGGTTGTGATCGCAGTTACGAGTTGCCATCGTAATTCAAGCTGATCTGATCGTCACAACTAGAGAGCAAGAGGGTAATTAACTTTCACCCTTTTGGCGTTTCGGTCCCCACATAAGGTTTGACTTCCTATTCAAAACTTCCTGTTTTGGGTGTGAGCGATATGCGGAAGAACTCCCTCCCGAACATCTGCAGTGTGGATTCCTCTCCGCTCTCCCTTACCCTCACCCTTCCCCACTGTAGCCCCCTTCCATCCTGCTAGATCACCAGCATGTGTAGCCAGTCCATGTGGTGGGGCTGTTATGTACCCATATGGCTGAGTCCCCTGACAACACAGGGATCACACTACTCATACCTGAGCTGTTCCTTTCCTGTGCATGCCTAAGAGTGGTTACCTGTCTTCTTGGAACATCGGAACTCACAGCAATGGTGGCTGTGCCAGATGGCCTTTGCTGTGGCTTGGTGGCGCCCATTGGAAGAGCCCCTGGTCGGCGTGGGTGGTATCATGGTGGATGCTTTGCGTGTGAAGCGTATCAAGCTGCAAAAATCTGGTTGTTCTCACACGGCCATCTATTCGAATGGTGAAGGATCCTTTAATGCAGTCTCATATGACCCGGCACTCTTAGGCTAGCCGTCTTCGGCTGAAACCTTTTCCCCATTACCTCGTCTCTACTAGGACAGATGGAGACACATTCACCGCCACAAAGCCATTGTTTTTCGCGGAAAATATTTGGGACAGGTTTGGTGAACTGAAGTCTAGCAGTAAGATGCAGTCGGGCTCCCTCCCACCAAATCCGCAGCTGTCCATGCCTGTGATCGTCTTGGCAATGTCCCAGAGTCTATCACTCCTCACCAATCTCTGAACACGGTCCAGAGGCCGTTTTGATGGAGACAGTACCCTACAAACTGGTGTGGAGCGACGTGGCGTTCATCTCGTTCGACGTGTGCAGAAGGGTTGCAAAGACAACCACACCAATACTGTGGCCTTCATCCTGGCTTTCGAGGGGGATACCCACCCAGAGAAGGTCAAGATTATGTGTTACAGATGTGACGTGAAGCCATACATTCCTCCACCTATGTGGTGCTTTCGATTCTTGCGTTTTTGGGATATGTCATCCCATTGTACAGCGGACCCTTTCTGTGGTGACTGTGCCTACTCCGTCCATGAGGGAACCCCTTATCTTCCGCCACCAGTGTGTGCTAATTGTGCTGGCTGCCACTCCCCTCACTTATCGGATTTCCCGGCTTTCAAGAGAGAAAGAAGATACAAAAACATAAGTCCCTCGATCGCCTGTCTTACACTGAGGCTCACCAAAAGATTGAGAGACTACATCCAGTCTCACTATCTTTAACTTTTGCCTCTGTTACTTCCTTTCCTCCTCCTCCTCCTCCTCCCCTCCTCCTCCCGCTCCGTCAACCTTACCCCAGCCCTGCCTCACTCTCCCCTGCACCTCCCCTGCTGTTCCCATGACCTCCCATCAGGGAGTCACCCCCCTACCCCAGCTGAAGAAGTGCCCCCCTTCTTCGGCATCAGCCAGTGATTGGACTCCCTCCTGGGAACCCTCTCCCCAGCGTCTCTCATGTCAGAAGACTGTTACCACTACTCGGCCACAAGGCACACTGGTTGTGGGCCCCAAGGTCGCCCACTCTCTTTCGGTTCCCGATCTAGCAGACGCCTGTACTACCCCTGTGTCCTGTCCTCCTCCATCTCAGAAAGAGAAGAAGATGAAACATAAATCCGAAGAGACGGTGTCTTTTGTGCCCCTCTCGCAACCTGAGTCTGACATATTATTTATGGATGTCACCCCATCCTTGTCAGTGACAACTACTGACCAAGTGACCTGACCTCCTCCTGGGCTCCTTCTTACCTACTTTGGAATCACGCCACACGATCATCCAGTGATACTGCAATGGCTACTGTCGTTGCATACTGGGAATGTAACGTCTTGTCTCCTCTTATTCTGCAATCTGTCTTGTTCTTCAAGAAACGCACTTCAATGACGACCACTCTCCCACTTTACATGGTTATTGGGCATTCTGTAGGAACCGTACTGGCCCTGGGATAGCATCTGGTGGGGTCTGCACTTTCGTTCCCTCCACTGTCCTTAGTGACTGGATTCCCCTTATGTAAGACGTTGGAAGTGATAGCAGTTAAAGTGCTAACGACTCTGACAATCACCATTTGTAATGTCTGCCTGCCTCGGGGCAAGCCACTAGCTTATGGTGCACTATCTACCTTACTTCGGCAACTCCCGCCCCCATTTCGCTTCCTTGGGGATTTCAATGCTCACCATCCACTGTGGGGGACTGTTACATCAGCGGCTTGGGGTATCCTAATCGACCAACTTATCATGGACTTCGATTTTTGTCTCCTCAACGATGGTTCCCCTACCCACTTCAGTACCACTCATGGCACCTTCCCTGCTATTGATCTTGCTATCTCCTCCCCTGCCCTCATGGCTTCCCTACAATGGTCATCCCACTTTGACCTTTGTGACAGTGACCACTTCCCAGTGAAACCATCGTTACCCTGCTACCACCAGGCAGACAGGCCCCAAGTTGGGCATTCTGATGTGCGAGTTGGTCTTTATACAGGTCTACTGTCAGCTTTGACACCTCCCTCTCTAATTCTATTGATTAGTCGTGCAATACATCTCTGCCATTCTTCTTCATACTGCTGGTACTGCTGTCCCCCTATCCACAGGGCCCCCTCGTCAGTGGCTGTTACTGTGGTGAACCAAGGACGTCAAAGTCGCTGGCCAGGACTGCCGACAGGCACTGCAGCGATTGAAGCGACGCCCCTGTCAGTCCAACATCCTCATTTTTAAGTGTCTTCCTGCTAAGTCTCGTTACATTATTAAGACGAATAAAAAGAAATGCTGGGAGCGGTATGTTTTTCCCTGGGGACATATGCCTCTTTATCGTAGGTTTGGTCGAAGGTCTGTAGCGTTCTGGGCCGCCAACAACAGTCAACTGTCCAGGGTGTGAACATCCAAGGAGCTCTGTGCACCAATCCATTGTTCCTCGCAGAAGACTTTGCGACACACTTTGTGATGGCATCTTTGTCCGCTTCCTATCCTGCTACCTTTCTCTAGCAGAAACGCAGAGGAACAGACCCCCTCCATTTTGTCACACATCACGCTGAGCCATACAGGGCTCCTTTCACTGAATGGGAATTAGTGCTGGCTCATAGCTCTTCACGAGACACAACCACAGGACTCGACTCCTTTCACAGTCAAATGATTCAACACTTGGACGTTCTCCAGAGGCCACAGCTCATCAGGGTCTTCAATCACATCTGGCTCATCGGTACTTTTCCGTCACAATGGCGAGACAGTATTGTTATCCCCGTCCTTAAGCCTGGGAAAATCCGAACGTCTCTCCACAGCTACCGCCCCATTAGCCTTACGAATGTGCTTTGTAAACTGTTTGAAAGGATGGTCAACTGCAGATTATGTTGGGTACTCGAATCTTCGGAACTTTTGTCACCATATCAGTGTGGCTTTCGGGGCAGGGCGCTCTCCAGCTGACCATTTACTCTGATTGAAATCAGCCATCTTACAGCGTTTTACTCACCACCAGCACCTTGTCACAATGTTCTTTGACCTACATAAGGCGTATGCCATGGCTTGGCGCCATCACATTTTAGTTACTCTCCAAGACTGTGGCTTCCATGGTACCCTTCCGATCTTTATCTGCGAGTTTTTATCATACATGATCATCTGGGTTCGAGTTGTCACTTCACTCAGCACCCTTCAGATTCAGGAGAATGGTATCCCATAGGGTTCTGTGCTAAGTGTTACGCTCTTCCTCATTGACATCAATGGGCTTGCGATGTCTGTTGGGCCTCTGGTTGCCCCGGCGTTGAACGTTATCGATTTTTGATTCTAATGCAGCACCCTCTCGATGGCATCTGCTGAGCGCCAGCTCCAAGGCACCATCTGACGGGGCTCCAGTTTTCCTCCTCCAAAACGCGGGCTGTGCCTTTTTGTCGTTGACCCAAAGTACATCCTGATCCAGAAATTTATTTAGGCAACCAGTTCTTTGATGTTGTAACACATTCCCGTTTATTGGGCCTTATTTTTGATAATGGCTGCCCCACATTCGTCACCTAAATACTAAATGCATGCGGAAGCTTAGTGCTCCCCACCTCCTGGCCCACACATCCTGGAGTGCAGTCTGTTCCACTCTCCTCCATCATCACTGTGCCCTGGTTTTATCCAGACTCGATTATGGTAGCCAGGTTTATGGCTTAGCAGCTCCTTCCACTTTGAAACTCAATGAGCCTGTCCATCATTGTAGGGTGCGTATGGCTATTGGTGCCTTTCACACTAGTCTGGTTGAGAGTCTCCTCACAGAAGCAGGGATTCCAGCTCTACACATACAACAGAGCTAACTCCTTGTTTCAGATGCAGTCGCCATTCGCCAATTTCCTGACCACCCTGTACACCCAATGCTCTTCGCCAATTGAGGGATGTTTCCCTCCTAACACCCAATCACGGGTGGGATTACCGGTTAGCATGACTCTCACTACCCTCTGCCGGGATCTCCATCTGCACTCACTGGACTGCACCCTGTGTTTTTCCTCCCAAACACCCCTCCCCTCTGGATGTTGCCAAGACCACGGATTTGGACCGCTCTCTTCCAAGGTCCTAGGGTATGTGGCTCCTATTGTTTACTGGCATCATTTATTTGCCATCCTTGCAGAGTTCCAGGGTGGCATCATCCTTTATACTGGTGGTTCTGAGACTACATCTCCTACCAGATTAGAGCACCATTTGTTGCCAGGATCATGTAGTGTATTTACAGCAGAGCTTCTAGCCATTTATAGGGCCCTCTTTTTTGTTTCTCAGGCCTCTCTTCATAATTTTGTGAGCAGCCTTCAGGCTATCGATCGATGCTATTCTCATCACCCCTTGGTCTCTGCTATCCATGACCTTCTCTCTGCCCTTGAGCATGCTGCCTGTTCAGTCGCCTTTCTCTGGGTCCCAAGTCATGTGGGAATCCCAGGGAATGAATTGGCACAGAGTTTGGCTAGAGAAGCAGATACTTACCTCCATTTTCCTTTCATGATTCCAGCGGCAGATATGCGGATCTACGTGAAATCTCTCTTTGCCCAACTGTGGAATGTCATTTGGAGCTCTACTGCTCATAGTAATAAACTCCGCACTGTCAAGAAGTCTACTGCAATTTGGAGCACTTCTTTCCGCCCCTCTCGGAAGGAGTCCACTGTTTTATGTCGTTTACGCACTGGTCATTCCCGTCTCACCCATTGTTTCCTCCTACGTATTGACCCACCCCCACAATATGGTTGTGGTGCCAGACTGACGACGTCTCACGTATTGGTGGCATGTCCCCTTCTTTAGACCCTTCATATAAGTATAGTATTCTACTTCCTTAAATTTGATATTAGCAGATGATCCAAGGATGGTGGAACTGGTCCCCGGTTTCCTTCGTGAATGAGGTTTTTACTTTCAGATATAAGGTTCTCCTTTCGTCTTGGAGCAGGTGCGGATTGTTAGTTGAGACTCGGACTCCTTTTGCAGTATTCACGGTCTGTGACCCCATGACCGACCCCACCCCTTTTTTCCAGTTTTTATACTTGGTCTCATCTTTTATGCTTATACTGTGTGTATTTAATGTTCATTCTTTTATAATTTAACTCCTCTGACTGAATCCGTTCACTTTTAGCAGACTCTCTTTCTTATGTAAGCCACATTTTAATCTCAGGACTGATGACTTCACCGTTGGATCCCATACTCTATCAATTAATCCATCAATCAATTAATCGAATTCCAGATTAATCTGAGGCACTACCTCTTTCTCTGTGGTACTACTATGGATTTCTCTGTCTGTTTGTATGAACACTCTGGTTCCATATCCCTTACATTTACTATAGAAGCTTATTTTACCCACCCGTTTCATTATTAGGTCCAGTGGTGGTTCCTTTCCAAGTGGTACCGTTAGGCCTTCCTCTTTTGGCGCTACGTACAACCATTCATTACTGTTTAGATGTGTGCAAATGGTTTGATTCAGTGCGACCACTTTTCACACAAAATCTTCCGGAATTTTTCTCACCGGTTGCAACAGCTTGGCTTAACACTCTTCGTCATCAAATATTGACAACAAGGCAAATCACTGTCAGCACAGTCGTCTATTGCTACATTGTTCCTTGCATTTCAGCTGCTCCGCAGAAAGTGTCTCGTATTGACTTTTGGACGCATCTATTAGTAAGAATTCCTTTTCTGGCGCCATGTATACATATCTCCCTTTCATTTCCGTGATCTCTTTAGATAGTGGAAGTACTCTACACAACTTGAAAATATTATTATCTGTCAAGGGGATGTTGATTACATAGCCTAATATACTACTCGCGCTGAAAACATCTAAATCACTTGATCTGAGTAGTTGGTAACCTGAGGATTCGGCTAGAGGAACAGGAAATTTTACAACTTTTAGCTCTTCACGTATTAAACTTAAATATTTCACAGTTTGAACTGGGTTTATGATATGAGGCTGCAGTATTCTCTTTCGTGCATTTACAATACCGTGTATCATTTCTTCATATTCTTCCTCAATTTGGCCGCACACTGCCAATAATTGTAATACTTGTTCTGTTATTGTGGCAAAGGACGCTACACGTTTGAAACCCGTGTCTGTTTCTTTCATACAGTCTTTCATGAACCTCTCTAATCTTTGCATGCCCGTCTTTATAACATGTTTGCTTGATTTTAACGTATACACTGTCTTGTTCACTCCTGCTAACCTGGCCCTTACTACTGCCACTTGTTCCTTTATTAACCTTAGCAATCCTTCTGAATTTCTTTCCATCCCACCGCTGTTTTACCATACCTTTCCGCCTTCTGAAACATCTCTGTTATAGCATCTAGATTTACATAAGTAACAATTCTCCATGTGGTCCTATATTTTTCTACTTGCCCTCCGTTATCATAACATAATCCTGAAGAACTCGAAAACTGTGTAACCTGAAAATTGTTCATTGCATACTCTGATGCAGTGATGTGGTATGTGGCTACCACTATAAGGAGTAGGACAATTTTCCACTTGAGTGCCATACCTGAAATTTAAAAGAACTGTTACAACCTATTTGCATGTACATTAGTTTCCTTATTTCTCTTAATTTTTATTACTACATTAGGACCTTCAACTTTTAATATTTCAAATGGACCTTTCCACTGTTAGTCTAATTTCAGAGATCTACCACGTCTCATCGACTCATCGTGCAGTAACACTTTACCTCCTACTTTGGATTCTGTTTCATGTCATATTGTCTCTTACTGGTTTTCTTACTCTTTATAATCAAGACTCTAGCCACTCTGTGGGCTTCCTGCATTCTGGCTCTTAGCCTATTTACACATGATTCATAATCGTAGGTTACCTGTTGTGATTCCTGCTGCAGTACTCCCGGTATGTTGACCTTTATCCCATTTAGTAGTTCGAATTTGTGTAGCCTGTGCTGCTGTGTGGTGTAGTGTTGAACGCAGAATTTGTATACGGAAACCGTTTGTCCCAAGAATTTCGATCGCCTGTTAAAAAGTGCCTGAGGTACTCTACAAGTGTCCTATGACTTCTTTCTAGCTCACCATTTGATTCTGGGTGATAAGCTGTAGTATGTAGACGCTTAACTTTCAGCAGTTTAGACACTCTTTTAAAAACGTCACTCACAAAATTGGAACCATGATCCGTTAATAATACTGATGAAATTCCATACCTTAATACAATGTTTTCCACGAGTGCTTCAGCTACAGTCTCGGCATCTTGCCTTTCAATTGGAACTGCTGTATAAACTTACTTCAGTTGTCCTGAAAAGTTAACATGTACATTTGCCTGTGCTGGATACATATAGAGGACCTACTATATCAATTGAGCATTTCTCAAATAATGTCTCTGCAGTGTCTGTAATCTGGAAAGGCATTCTCGTCTTCATCTGCGTGTTTTTCTTTTTCTGACTTGACGGAAATTTTCCGTATGTAATTTTAAATATCGCGCTTCATTCCGCGCCACCACTTGTACGCCTTGATTCTTTCTAATGTCCTGATCATTCTCTGGAGCCCTCCCAAAGGATTTACATGCCCCTCCTTCAGTATGTTCTCCTTTTCCTCCGGACTAATTTCCTCTTCGCTATCTGCTTCCTGTTCGATTTATGCCGAGACTTGTGCTTGCCGCACGTTTACGTAATTTTCTTCCCCACTTGCTTGTGCTACAGAGATCTTCTCTGTCTCCATATTCTGTTTCGTATCTATCTCTTCCTTCCCTTAGTGCCTTATTCTTCTTATCGCCTCCGCATTACTATTTAGCTTTCCTGGTTAGTATATTACCTCATATTCATACTCTTCAAGCTTTAGTCTCCACTTCAGGAGTCTCGAACTCGGATCTTTTACACTGAATATCCATGTCAGTGGCTTGTGGTTTGTTACCACTGTAAACCTTCCTCCATATATAAGTGGTCAAAACTCTTTTACTGCATACACTATGGCCAACAATTCCATTTCTGTTGTGCTATAATTTAGTTCTGCCTTGTTCAAAGATCTAGACGCATATGCAATGGGCAACTCTTCGCCAACTTTCTTGCCTTGCGATAACACGGCTCCCAGGGCAGCGTTACTCGCATCCATTGTAACAATAAACGGTTTCATGAAATCTGGGAACTGGAGTAGCAGAGGATTTATCAGCTTCTCCTTCAGCTCTTCGAACGCATTGTTCAGTTTTTCTCCCCAGTTATACCCAACTCCTTTGTTAAAAAGCTAATGAAGTGCCTCTGCAATTTTGCTAAATTGTGCAATGAAACGGTTGTAATAGCCTATTAATCGGAGAAAGCCGTTTAATTCTTTCGTTGTTCCTGGCTATGGAAAGTACTTTACCTTCTCCTACTTTGCCATATTCGACGCTATTCCTTTGTCAGTAATACAGTTACCTAGGAAGATTACTTTCTTCCTCATGCATTCATACTTGTCTGATTGCAGCTTCAAATTGTGCTCTCGCAACGTATCAAATATTTCCCGGAGCTTTTCGTTATACTTTTGCAAGTTTTTCCCATAACATACTATGTCATCTAAATAAACCAAACATTTCACACCTTGCAAACCTGCCAAAACTGTGTTCATTAATCTCTGGAAACATCCTGGGGCTCCCTTCAGTCCCGTCAGCATTCTCTTATATTCATAATGTTGATAGTTCGAACGGAACACAGTTTTCTCTGTCCTTCTCGTCCGTCAGTATCTGATGGTATCCGTTTACAAGGTCAAGTGTCGAGAAGTGTTTTGCTTTCCCTAGCCGGACCAAAATATCGGAGATGTTCGGTAGTGGAAATGCATCACCTATAGCGATGTCATTTAATTGTCTGTAGTCCACTACGATTCTCCATTTCTGCTTGCCACTGGAATCAAACTTTCTAAGAACCAATAGTAACAGTACTTTCCAGGCGCTCCTACTCTCGACAATTATGTTATCTCTTAACATGTGCTCTATTTGCTCTTTACCAGTTGTTTCTCCGCTCTGGGATCCGATAGGGTCTGGCTTTTATTACCTTCCCTTCATGTGCTGACGCAATTGGTATACTGTGCTTTTTATTGCCGAAGTATAGGACAATCTGTCACCTGGTAAATGAAGTACATCCCCGTACTCCACGCTAACCTCCACTAGAGCCCTTTTCTCCTCAGCATTCAAGTACTTTTATGAGTCTTTCTAACTCTTCCATCATTAGCCTGATGTTTCTTTAATGAAATCTGTCCTCTGACAAGTTCTATGCCCTCACTATGAGTTTAACATTTCACCCTTTCACCATGGGTTCAGGTACATGCACCAGCTGTGCAAATTCCTGTCTTGGAATAATCATTTCTTTTTCGCTTTCCTGTAGTACGTTTCTGCCCACCCTTAATAACAGTATTCTTTCCTCTCGGGACCCTATTTCCCCTCCCGCCTAATCCTGAATCCGATTAGATCCCATATCCCTTCTGTTCTTCTTCTACTACTGTCAAGGGTATATCTGACCCCTATAGCCTTATTACTTTACCCGCATAGTCTAACTTAACCTTATGCTCTGTTAAGAAATCTCTACCTATTAAACCGTCGTACGGGATGTCTAATCCCGATCCGTACACATGGAACTTGTGCCCGAGTTTTCCAGCACATTCCACATTTAGTTGTATCCTTACTGCACCTATCGTACTCACGGCTTCGCTTGTTAAACCTTTCAGCCGAAGCCTATCTGCTACATTAATTCTAATTGCACTCTTCACTGCAATACTTGTTCTCTTTAGTAAACATAACTGTGCTCCTGTGTCTGTCAGTAACTTTAAATATACTTTTAACTCTATGCAGTACAATACTAAAACATCGTTCTCTGTTGCACAAAAAAATGGTTCAAACGGCTCTGAGCACTATGAGACTCAACTGCTGTGGTCATCAGTCCCCAGGAACCGAGAACTACTGAAATCCAACTAACGTAAGGACATCACACACATCCATGCCCGAGGCAGGATTCGAACCTGCGACCGTAGCAGTCGCACGATTCCGCACTGCGCGCCTAGAACCGCGAGACCACCGCGGCCGGCCTCTGTTGCACAGTCTATTACCCTAACTGTGGGTTTACCTCTCGCAACAAGCCCCGACCGTGTGACCTTGTCGCCTCTTAGTTTCCCTGCACCACTTTACTGGTTCTACTAGATACTGTCACCCTGTCCTTTCTGCAGGCGTGCCAGGACTCTTCATGACAATCTTCAGCGTAGCGGCCATGCCCCTTAAGCTTAAAGCAGGCTAAGTCTTTTACTCTTGTACACGGGACTCCACAGTCACATGGTAAGTTGCAATATGGACATCTACACTCCCGTAAACGTCCATAGCTTTCTCTGTTGTTGCATTTGAAATCTCTTACATCTATCGAATGAATTTTTCTTAGCCTCACCCGACATTCTGCATCGGTGTGCCCAGGCTGGTTATACCCGTAGCAAATGTTGGTGAATTCTTTACACGTCGTTGCCCGTACTCTACCCTCTGGCTTATTCTTCCTGCACTTGCTCGCAATATGACCTCTCAAACAGCAGATGTCAGATTTTAATTCCTTAATATCTCTAGAGCTCGCCGCCGTTTCCCTTCCATGGTTAAAGGTTGCTCTCGGAGCTAGTCCCCTCTCTTTCATGGACGGTACCGCACTCTGCTCTGGCAGTGCTAACTCCACTGCTGCCGCTAGCGTAATTTTATCGCCTCTGCTTCTTACTATCGTTTGGATTCTATCGTTGCTTAACCCTTGCATAAAACGGGCTCTTTCTAACGAATCGACTAATTCTATTGCACCTCGTCAATTCGACTTCCCCAATGCGCTTGATAAATCTTACACGCGTAGTAGTCTATGGTGCGCTTACTTATCTTTTAAATGTGTTGCTACCGAAGAATTCTGAGGTTACATGAAAAGGCTGGATGCCTACTGAAGAGACATTGAAACCAATCAGGAAGAAAAGAAATTTATGGCTCAAGTTGATTAGAAGTAGGGTTAAGCTGATCGTACACAACCTGAAAGATGAAGCACTGGTAACAGTGGCTTTGATGATTGAGGGAAGAGTGGGGGCTACCAATTGTAGAAGAGACCTGAGGCTCGACTATAATAATCAGGTTCAGGTACATGCAGTATGAATTATTTATGTACAGATGAAGATCATGTCTGAGATTGATTCCGAGGGTTGCATCAAGTCAGTCTTCAGACTAAAGACCACAACAACAGTGATGAATTTATTTATTATTTATTTGCCATTTTCCTTTAGTCTGTTATCTAGGTGTAAGAACACGCCAAATATTGCACATATAAATTTTTAGCATAATTTCAAATGAGTCAGTATAATTGGGCATTATGTTGTTGAAAATAGCTAAAATATCTCCACAATTTAAAAAATATACAGATTACCCCTTTACCATTAAATGCACAGATGCATCAGAAATCTAGAAGGCACATGCCACTGGTCTCATGTACTATGCTACAATACTATATTACAGTTTTTGAAATTTATCATTCCTGATTACACTATACAGGGTGATTCAAAAAGAATACCACAACTTTAGGAATTTAAAACACTGCAACGACAAAAGGCAGAGCTAAGCACTATCTGTCGGCGAACTAAGGGAGCTATAAAGTTTCATTTAGTTGTACATTTGTTCGCTTGAGGCGCTGTTGACTAGGCGTCAGCGTCAGTTGATGCTAAGATGGCGACCGCTCAACAGGAAGCTTTTTGTGTTATTGAGTACGGCAGAAGTTAATCGACGACAGTTGTTCAGCGTGCATTTCGAACGAAATATGGTGTTAAACCTCCTGATAGGTGGTGTATTAAACGTTGGTATAAACAGTTTACAGAGAATGGGTGTTTGTGCAAAGGGAAAAGTTCTGGACGGCCGAGAACGAATGATGAAAATGTAGCACGCATCCAGCAAGCATTTGTTCGCAGCCCAGGAAAATCGACTCGCAGAGCTAGCAGAAAGCTGCAAATTCCACAATCAACTGTATGGAGAGTCCTACGAAAAAGGTTAGTTATGAAACCTTATCGTCTGAAATTGGTTCAAGCACTGTCTGCAGCTGATAAGATTAAAAGAATCGATTTCTGTGATTTTATCCTTGCTCAAATGGAAACAGATGAATCTTTCGTTTCAAAGATTGTGTTTAGTGATGAAGCAACTTTACACACTAATGGGAAAGTCAACCGTCACAATGTCTGTATATGGGGCACTGAGAATCCGCGGGAAACAACTCAGTATGAACGTGACTCGCCTAGGGTGAACGTTTTCTGTGCCATTTCAGCCAATAACGTTTTTGGTTCCTTTTTCTTCTAAGGTGCTACTGTAACTGGACTACAGTATCTGGAGATGTTAGAGAATTGGCTGTTCCCTCAGCTCGAACAAGAAGCACAACAATTCATATTTCAGCAGGATGAAGCGCCACCACATTGGCACTTATCTGTCCGTAACTACCTGAACGTCAACTACCCGAGGTGATGGATCGGCCGCCAGGCAGCCCGTGACAGAGCACTTCATCACTGGCCTCCAAGAAGCCCTGATCTTACCACCTGCGATTTTTTCTTATGGGGGTATGTTAAGGATATGGTGTTTCGGCCACCTCTCCCAGCCACCATTGATGATTTGAAACGAGAAATAACAGCAGCTATCCAAACTGTTACGCCTGATATGCTACAGAGAGTGTGGAACGAGTTGGAGTATCGGGTTGATATTGCTCGAGTGTCTGAAGGGGGCCATATTGAACATCTCTGAACTTGTTTTTGAGTGAAAAAAAACCTTTTTAAATACTCTTTGTAATGATTTATAACAGAAGGTTATATTATATTTCTTTCATTAAATATACATTTTTAAAGTTGTGGTAGTCTTTTTGAATCACCCTGTATTATACAACACTACACTACGCTATTCATTACATTCCAGTACTTGGTATCAGGATGATATTAGATTTCTCAGTTTGTTTGGGTGATTAGCCCCTGGCATACATAGACACAACTCAGAATTCACAGTGGCTGTACTGGAATGCTACCCAAGTTTGACGAGATTGGGAGGTAGCTGTCAGTGTCTCAGGAAATCCTTTCTGGTCATTCCCAAGGCCATCTCGTGGCTGACTCTGGAAAGCTGTAAATTGATGTTCTCCTGTTGTGTGCTCCAGTTATCATGAGGTGTGGCCTCTTCTTTATTGTCTCTCTAGGCCATGTAGACATACTGATCGAAAGCTATTTTAGCTGTCAGCAAGTCCAGTTTGTGCCAAAGCTCCACATTCCTTACCATGTTATAAACAAGTGTATTGTTAAATATCTGTGGTACGTTACCATACATTTCGTTTGTAACTGGCATAGGGATCATATCCCGAATGGTAATATGTATCTTCCTTGGTCAGAAAGAAGGATGACATTCTTTAGCCTTCATTTTATGTTGGGAAGGAACTAGTAGTTTCTCCACCCCGTTTTAGCTGGTCCCAGGTTTCTTTCATTTCTCTATCAATGTATGACAGTATTTCCTTGTTTTAAGTGACCTTGAGCCCAGTTTGTTCTTTACCATATCATATTCGCCCTTCTTGAAAAAAGCTTGTGTATCTCATTTCATCATTGCTAATTCCAGTGGAAATAACCGTAGCACCACCAGCAGCATCTCAGTCCGTGTGGTGCCTTACACATGTCAGGTGTGGGAGTATATTTAATTGTTTTGTGGTACAAGGAGACACTTTAGATGCTTGTATAAAATTATTAACTTATCCTTACAGACATAATCGGAACTGATTGAGGGAAACAATCAAAGTAATTGGAAGCCTCACTTCCATTATTGTTATTAGAGAGGACTGTCACAAGTTCACAATGAGTGAAGTGGCACAATGGTTAGCACACTGGACTCACGTTCATGACGGTGATGGTTGACATCGTCGTCTGGTCAATAAGATTTCTGTTTTTCTAAATCACTACAGACAAATGTCGGGATAATTCCTTTGAAAGGCCACGACCAGCTTCCTTACCCATCCTTAACAAATTCCATCGATCTGCAAATCTCTAATGACCTCACTTTCGATAGAACATTAAACTTTAATTTTTCTTTCTTCTTTTTCATTCATGTGTTCACCTGGAAGCATTTTTATAAACACCTTATCACTGAAAAATTAAGCACATCAAGGTAGGCAATAAGATCGCTAATACACACAGCTATGGCGTCACTACTGGGAGCACCTGTAAACGCACTCACATTGTAATCATAATGAAAGATTCACATGGTTCCAACCCTTCCCATCAGAAGCGTGCTAAATTTTTAGCTACCCTCCTACACAGACCCAGAAAGTGAGAGAGAGTATATGTGTGTTGGTTTTCTAAAGGGAGGAAAGAGATAATAAAACTACTTAGACGATGGGACACTGAGAGTGCAAAGATGCAGAAGGAAATTGGCCATGTCATTTCCAAAGGATCCAATCTGGCTGATATCCATTTGTCCTAAATAACTTAGGCAATGCATGAAAAACACAGAAACGTAATTAGTGCTACTGAAAGCACTCACTGTATCCAAGATAGTAAAAGTGATATCCCAACATTATGGAGAAAACAGTAGCTTAAGTCGGAATAAGATGATGTATGCTCCAGTCGGATTCCTTCTTCATCAGTTTTTCTTTCTCCACACAATAGCCCGTGGGTGTGGACATATAGCAGCTTTTGACAACCGAAGTAATATCGGCAGAATAGAGCTGTGCAGGTAATGGCGTGTTCGCTGTTGTGATCCATCGCTCATTATATACAAGTAGATATTACTAGTCACTAGCATCATATAGTCATATCCCTCTTCCCGCCAATAAGAGACACCACTTTTCCCTCTGCCCGCCAATAAGAGGAGGAGTTCTTCCTATGAGATGAGCACACTTCAGCTACCTCTGATTTTCATACGTGATGCTTAGAATGTGTTCATTATCACTGTTGGTGAACCTGTCAACTTTGCTGCTTTCCCCACGGTCTGAAATCAAAATAGGGGAATGGGGTTTGCGGATAGGGTAACAGCATACAGCAAAACGTGTCTTCTTGAGCGCGGCTCCTACAGTGCCATCTTCAGTTGGTCGCCGCTACGTCACATCTTACGAGTGTGTTCACCCTGCACCCCAGGCTGAAAGTTGATGGGCCTCAAAATTTATGAGCTTCAAAATTCGATGAGACAGAAAAATGTGAAAACAAAACCAAACGAATAATGAAATCATTGTTGTGTAATATGGCAGTAACTGGATAGCGGAGAACCACCTCTGGCAGCACCTGTGTCATTATGACCTTTCGGCTAGGGCTGGCTAGGACGCGCCTCGATTGTAAACCCTTTGATTTGCAGTGCAGTGTTCACACTAGCGCTGCGGCCGGGCCGCGCGTGCACAGCAATAGCCGAACAGAGCGGCGCGGGCCGCAGCCAGAATCCTGAATATTCCCCTCTTGAGCCGGCGGCCCGTGCATGCCAGTGGAGCCACACTTCAGGCTCTGCAGTAAACGTATAACATGTCTCCCATCTGTTTTGTCACAAATATCACACCAAATGTTAATAAGCCTTTGTCACTCAACATGATGTTTTCGTCAATAGGTCTCACTGAAGACGAAAAACAGTTCATCTTTTGTTTTAATTTATTTTATGCACAAATTTCTTAACATTTAAGTTGTAGAACAGTTACAGCATCAACTCTAGACCAAAATACTCTATTCCTGGCATTCTATCATTTATTGGAAAACTTTATCTGATAACCTGCACTAATTATAATGTATTACTATAGCTCATGTTTCATAAACCACTGTTTTTAGTGTTGTGGCACAGATCATCTCTTTCTGCATGTGTATGCACCCTCCGAACTCACCGCAAAATCACCACAACACACACACACACACACACACACATATATATATATATATATACAGGGCTATTACAAATGATTGAAGCGATTTCATAAATTCACTGTAGCTCCATTCATTGACATATGGTCACGACACACTACAGATATGTAGAAAAACTCATAAAGTTTTGTTCGGCTGAAGCCACACTTCAGGTTTCTGCCGCCAAAGCACTCGAGAGCGCAGTGAGACAAAATGGCGACAGGAGCCGAGAATGCGTATGTCGTGCTTGAAATGCACTCACATCAGTCAGTCATAACAGTGCAACGACACTTGAGGACGAAGTTCAACAAAGATCCACCAACTGCTAACTCCATTCGGCGATGGTATGCGCAGTTTAAAGCTCCTGGATGCCTCTGTAAGGGGAAATCAACGGGTCGGCCTGCAGTGAGCGAAGAAACGGTTGAACGCGTGCAGGCAAGTTTCACGCGTATCCCGCGGAAGTCGACGAATAAAGCAAGCAGGGAGCTAAACGTACCACAGCCGACGGTTTGGAAAATCTTACGGAAAAGGCTAAAGCAGAAGCCTTACCGTTTACAACTGCTACAAGCCCTGACACCCGATGTCAAAGTCAAACGCTTTGAATTTTCGGCGCGGTTGCAACAGCTCATGGAAGAGGATGCGTTCAGTGCGAAACTTGTTTTCAGTGATGACGCAACATTTTTTCTTAATGGTGAAGTGAACAGACACAATGTGAGAATCTGGGCGGTAGAGAATCCTCACGCATTCGTGCAGCAAATTCGCAATTCACCAAAAGTACACGTGTTTTGTGCAATCTCACGGTTTAAAGTTTACGGCCCCTTTTTCTTCTGCGAAAAAAACGTTACAGGATACGTGTATCTGGACATGCTGGAAAATTGGGTCATGCCACAACTGGAGACCGACAGCGCCGACTTCATCTTTCAACAGGATGGTGCTCCACCGCACTTCCATCATGATTTTCGGCATTTCTTAAACAGGAGATTGGAAAACCGATGGATCGGTCGTGATGGAGATCATGATCAGCAATTCATGTCATGGCCTCCACGCTCTCCCGACTTAACCGCATGCGATTTCTTTCTGTGGGGTTATGTGAAAGATTCAGTGTTTAAACATCCTCTACCAACAAACGTGCCAGAACTGCGAGCTCGCATCAACGATGCTTTCGAACTCATTGATGGAGACATGCTGCGCCGAGTGTGGGAGGAACTTGACTATCGGCTTGATGTCTGCCGAATCACTAAAGGCACACATATCGAACATTTGTGAATGTCTAAAAAAACTTTTTGAGTTTTTGTATGTGTGTGCAAAGCATTGTGAAAGTATCTCAAATAATAAAGTTATTGTAGAGCTGTGAAATCGCTTCAATCATTTGTAATAACTATATATATATATGCCCGTGTGAGGTTGATAGATCCTCCATCGGGCGCCTCCCCAGGTGGCGGACAGGGGAAAGCCTCCCAGATATGGGTGGCACCGAAGAAATCAAATACTCGGGGCGGACCAAAACTATCACATCCTCGAGGATAACTACCCGGAGTAAAAACCGGCGAAACGAAGAAAAGTAACACAAAAGCCCAGACACGTCTGTGTGGTAACCACCGGTACTCTGGCCAGCGTCTGTCACCAATGGTGCGGCTGATACGAGCTCCAGGAACTGAAAATCCCTGGTTCTACCAAACTGGCGCAAGCCAGACGAGTTACAAGCATAATGGCAAGTACACCTAAAAACAACATTACCCCAGGTGCACGATCCACCCGTCGCAAGACGGCTACCAGGCACTCGGATTCTGGGGGACCTGGAGATGTACTAAAGGGCGAGTCGGAGCGCTCTGGCAAACTACCCAAGAAAACACACACATACTTTGGCACCTTCAACATACAGACACTAATACAAACGGGAAAATTACACAATCTAACAACGGAACTCACCAGTCAAAAGATCTCGATCCTAGCGCTACAAGAAACAAGATACACGGATTCAGACACAATAGACTACGGAAACTACAGATTCTTCAAGAGTGGAACCAACAGGAAAATCGGCAAAGGAGGAGCACTCCTCGGCATGGCCTTCGCAGTACACAAAAACATCCTAGACTCAGTAAAAGAAGTCAACGCGATCAACAACAGGCTCATGACCATGCGTATCAAACACGCCAACAAGAACTACACCCTCATCAACGTACATGCCCCCACTAACGCAGACAACAAGGACAAACCAGAAGAAACAGACAAATTCTGGGACAAACTCGAAACCACCCTGGCAAAAATACCCCAAGACAACTCGAAAATTCTACTAGGCGATTTCAACGCACAAATCGGCAGAGAAAAACGCTACAGTAAAACAGTAGGAAATTTCCCTGCACACAAATTCACAAACAAAAACGGTACCAGACTGATCGAACTCTGCCAGCAAAACAACCTCAAAATCATGTCAACCTCCCTGATGAAAAAGCCCAAGAAACAAAAGACGTGGCGATCACCAGTCCACTCACTAGGCGAATTCCAGATAGATCACGTGGCAATCTCCTATGAATACCAGAAAGAAATCAACGACGTCCAAGTGAGAAAAGGCGCCAACATAGAATCGGACCACTACCTAACAAGAATCAAAATCAAACTCACACCAAGAAGACAACACAAAAAGAAATTGACCTCACCGAAATTTGATACAAGAAAGATCAGAGAATCGAACATCACAGAACACTGGGAAAAACAAGAGGCGAAAGATTGGACCAGCTTTAAACAAAAAATTGTGAACACAGCCAAAGAACTGATCCCGCTGACTAGAAAACCCAGGCACCCTTGGTGGAACACTACCTGCGAAATCGCCCTACAAAATCGAAGAACAGCTTTCACAAACTACAACAGCAACAAAACACAAGAAACACAGGACAACTTCTATGAAATTCGAAGACAAACATCGAAAACAATAAGACAAGAGAAACGCAAATACATAAACGATCAGCTAAACTCCATCGAAGAAGACTTCAGAAATTTCAAAACACGGGATTTCTACAGGACGTTCGCCAACCAAGTCAAAGGGTACTCACCACAGAACCTCTGCTTCAGAAAAGAAGACGGAAAACTGGCACTTACCAACAAAGAAAACTGTGAAGAGCTCGCGAAGTACTTTTCAAAATTACTAAATTGCCCGGAACCTAACTCAACCTTCGAACCCCGAGAACCGGCCAACGCACCGGAAGACTCACCATCACCAACAAAAGAAGAAATCCTCCACTGCATAAAGAAACTGAAAAACAACAAGGCAGCCGGTGAAGACGGAATAACGGCAGAACTGCTGAAGAACCTAGGACCAAACTCGCTAAACGAAATCACACAAATCATACAGAACACCTGGACAACCGAAATCATACCTGACGACTGGAAGACCGCACTCATTCACCCGCTACACAAGAAAGGTGACAGGACAGACACAAACAATTATAGAGGAATTTTCCTGCTACCGGTCATCTACAAAATTCTATCAACCTGCCTTCTCACCAGAACGCAAGGACAACTGGAACCCGCCATCTCGGAATACCAAGCGAGTTTCAGACCCAACAGAGCCTGCCCCGAACAAATCTTCAACCTGAAATCAATCATAAAATCCCACATGACAAGCCCCAAAAAAATCATCTGCACTTTCGTCGACTTCAAAAGGGCTTACGACTCGATCGACAGAAAGTCCCTCATCCAAATCCTCAGAGAAAAAGGCCTAGACCAAAAGACCCGAAGACTAATCGAACAGACACTAACCAATACAAAATCCACAGTCAAATTCATGGGCGAAATCTCGGACCCCTTTGAAATCCACACTGGCCTAAGACAAGGAGATGGACTATCCCCGCTATTGTTCAACATCGTCCTGGACAAAGTAATGAGCGAATGGGTAGCTGAAGTCAGCAGACAAAACACCTGGAGACCAGTCACATTAGGAAGGAAAAGACTGGAAATCCCTTACCTAGCATTCGCAGACGACCTAGCGATACTGACCTATGACCCAACATCAGCAAAAACACAGATCGAAATCCTGAAAGAATGCGCCGAGAAAGTCGGCCTACAAATCTCTTTTGAAAAAACGCAAGTCCTAACAAGAGAAGGCGACGACATCACAACCAAGTACGGCAAAATTAAAGGGGTCACACACTTCAGATATCTAGGCGAAATCATCGAACCGACCAGAACAGAGAAACTGGTTTACGAAGACAGACAACAGAAGACACGGAAATCACTAGGCATGGTACGAAACGTCTACAACAAACAATGCATTTCCAGAAACACCAAGATCAGACACTATAACACAGTGATCAAACCCGCTGTACTGTATGCCAGCGAAACACTAGCACTCAACAGGAAAATCAAAATTGAAGAAATCAAAAAAGAAGAACGCAAAATCATGAGGAAAATTTTAGGAGGAAGACCCACACCAGATGGCTACAGACTACAGAAGAACTCAACAGTAGAAGCATATTCGAACATCGAGAACGATATGAGAAAAAGGCGCCTTAAATTCTACGGACATTTAGATAGACTCCCTGAAACAAAACTCACCAAGAAAATTCTAGAACACATCAAGACACTTAAAGTCTCGACACCCTGGATGGAAGGAGTCCGAAAAGACCTACAAGCAATTGGCACCACAAACACCACAGACAGAAGCATCTTCCGAAAACACATAGACAATTGGGAAGTAAAGTCAGAAGCGCTAAAACAGCGGACCAAACAAGAATGGTCTGAGGAGAGAAAAGAGGCCCGATCCAAGAGAATGAAGGAGTACTGGAAGGACAAGAAGAACAAGCCTTCAAAGTCATAAGCTTAACGATTTCCTTTTAGGGAAAATTCGCCAACAATAATATATATATATGGTTCTAATGGCTCTGAGCACTATGGGACTTAACATCAGTAGTCATCAGTCCCCTAGAACATAGAACTACTTAAACCTATCTAACCTAAGGACATCACACACATCTATGCCCGAGGCAGGATTCGAACCTGCGCCTAGAACCGCTAGACCACCGCTGCCGGCTATATGTGTGTGGGAGCGAAAAGCGTCCTTACCAGATGTCAGTGTGTTGTAAAGTACAGCATCACTAAGAAAAAAGAAAAAAAGTACTGGGTCAAACATTGAAGAAGAGGTTTTAAAACTCGAAAATGTGTATAATGAATAGGAGACAGTGAGTTCAGTAAAAAGTTCTGCTTTAAAACAATGACTGTGCACTAGTCCAACTTATTTCATCGTTATAGACATACTTCGCTCCTTGCGTTGTACTCCCGTAAAAATATATTCTGTTTTGAAATTTTCGTCTTCCATGTGCTTCAGCTCATACTGAAACGTATTGTTACTCGTTTCTGAAGGACATAGGGAGAAAACTCTACCTGTCTTTCAGTATTCATAAGACGAGGCCATAACCACCCATTCCCTATGTGCCTCAAAATTCGATGAGACACAAAAATGTGAAAACGAAACCAAAAGAATAATGAAATCATTGTTGTGTAAGATGGCACTAATTAGATAGTGGCGCAACAAATCTGGCAACACCTCTCTTACTTTAACCGTACAGCTGTGAAACAGTGTGCATGTTTTGGCGCTGCGGACAAGTCCACAAAGCCGGGAAAAACTATGCAGCAACAGACAGTGACGCATAAATCGTATCTTTTAAACTGGTTTGAACTGCATCACGATGTAACACAACAGTTGACCGTAATTAATTTACCTGTTTGACAGTGTTCGGGGCTATGCTGAATCCGCGCATTTTTCTTGCAGTTAAAGTAAAAAAAAATCGGAATGTAAGCACCTTTGAGATGCCGAGAACGTCGTAGTTTTGTCATCGAATGATGCAGAAAAGCATGCATTGAAACGTAGTTCCACTTAGCTTTGGTTTCATTGCATGAATTTCCTAAAATGAATACTATTCGCAAGAGCTATAAACAGTTATTTGAAAGTTGAGCTAGTGGCGATCTAAAGCATGTAATTACTTACAGCATGTGGTATTGTACAGCACTTGCGCAGAACTACAAAAGCGAAAACGTTAAAAATGCACATCCCACGTATTAGTCAAACTAAGGCGGAGAAATATTTATAAATGTAATTAAGTTTTCCAGCATCTGCAGTTTTTCATCTCCAACAAGAGAGAAATTAAGTGCTATGTTGCAACCTTTTATTGTAGTCCATCAACACCAAAATCTCATCTGAGATAAATTTCTTCTTCTCTTCTAATTGGAAATACTATGTGTGCATGCTGGTAATTGTAGGATGTGGACCAAAAATAATTTTTTGCATTTTATAATATAATGTGCAGCCCCTTGTATCGGCGGAGGAAAAATTGGTATATTTTTCGATTTTGCAAGACATAGATCATTAAAACAAGACTACGGATCGACACTAGGGCTAAACCAATCGCTAGTAATCTTTTTTATTATATTCTGCTGTGTTTGACACTACGCTAAACCAAATAAATTCCGTGGGCTCGCGATCACGGCATTAAAGTCATTCAATTAAGCTCATTTACATCTGAAAGAAGACATGTATTCGTGTACGCCATTTGAAAAGCAAAAGGTTCACGTGGTTGACAAATAGCGTCATGTCACAATGACTACTACGAATTATGAAAAGGTAAATAGTTTATTAGGAAACTAAGGTGCTACACTGATTGGATGATTAAAGGGATATAACTACTAGGTCGTCTGCCCTTTTTCGCTGAGAAGACAGGTCAAAATGACTGCAGGTCTGTGGTACCACACCGCGCAAAACCCAGAGAATGGAAACTCCAAGGTCTACGAAAGTTCAACGAGGGCGATATAAGGGACAAAAAACAAAAAATGGATATAGAGGTAGCGACGACGACTGGCCAGATCGAGTTATCAGCTGGAAGGCCAGAAAGCTGAGCGTAATGAGGGGACGTACACTATGTGATCAAAAGTATTCAGACACCACTAAAATCATACGTTGTCCATATTAGGTGCATTCTGCTGCCACCTACTGCCAGGTACTCAATATCAGCGACCTCAGTAGATATTACACATCGTGAGAGAGCAGCAAGGGGTGCTCCGCAGAACTCATAGACTTTGACCGAGGTCAGGTTATTGGGTGTTACTTGTGTCATACCTCTGTACGCGATATTTCCACTCTCCTAAACATCCCTAGGTCCACAGATTACGATCTTATAATGAAATGGAAACGTGAAGGGAAACGTACAGCACAAAAGCGTGCAGGCCGACCTCGTCTGTTCACTGGCAGAGACCGCTGACTGTTGAAGAGGGTCGTAATGTGTAATAGACAGACATTAATCTGCACCATCAAACAGGAATTGCAAAATGCATTAGGATCCACTGCAAGTACTGTGGCAGTTACACGGCAGCTGAGAAAACTTGGATTTCTTGGTCGAGCGGCTGTTCATAAGCCACAAATCACGCCCGTATATGCCAAACGAAGCCTCGCTTGGAGTAAGGAGCGTAAATATCGAATTATTGGACAGTGGAAAAACCTTGAGTGGAATGACGAATCACGGTACACAATGTGGCGATCCGATGGCAGGGTGTGGGTATGGCGAATGCCGTGTGAACGTCATCTGCCAGAGTGTGTAGTGCCAACAATGAAATTCGCAGGCGGTGGTGTTATTGTGTGGTCGTGTTTTTCATGGAGTGGGTTTGCAGCCTTCGTTGTTTTGCGTGCCACTATTACATCACAGGCCTACATTGATATTTTAAGTACCTACTTGCTTCGCACTGTTGAGGCGCAAGTCGTGGATGGCGATTGCATGTTTCAACACGATCGAGCACCTGTTCATCATGCACGGCCTGTGGCAGAGTGGTTACACGACGATAAAATCACTGTAATAGACGGGCCTGCAAGGAGGCCTGACCTGAATCCTACAGAACACCTCTGGGATGTTTTGGAACGCCGACTTCGTGCCAGTCCTCACCGACCGACATCGATACCACTCCTCAGTGCAGCACTCCGTGAAGAACGGACTGCCATTCTCCAAGAAACCTTCCAGCACCTGAATGAACGTATGCCTGTGAGTGTGGAAGCTATGTTCAAGGCTAAGGGTGGGCCAACGCCATACTGAATTCCAGCACTACCGATGGAGAGGCAACGAACTTGTAAGTCATTTTCAGCCTGGTGTCCGGATACTTTTGATCGCAGAATTTACGTCCCACAGCCCCCGCCACTTTGCAGAGGTACCCCACTCTGAAATTGCATAGGAAAGACTAGCAACAAGGACAGGGTAAGATACTCAAAGAGAAACGACGTATGAACTTGTGTAACAGACCACGTGAGAGGGGGGAAGAAGACTAAACGAGCAGGTTGGATGAGGACCGGGCTGGACCACGAAGCCCTCACCGCTGCAGCCCGGTATGGTAAGAGGAGGCAACAGAGTACTCTGCCTACCCCTCAGTGGGTCGATAAGGTTAAGAGACCCTCCCTAAAAGAGAGTGATAAAAGCCTCCTTCACAAATAAAACGTATAACTCAGACGCTGAGGCGAAACTACGATGCTACTCTACAACGTGCAGGAAAATCAAATGTTTTAAGGTGAATATTATTTTTCAAAATTGACTGAGAAACGCTACTAAGAAATCACGCAAGACCAAAAGTTGTAGAGTTTTCTTTTTTTACTAGGTAAGTAAAGCTTTTAAGAAATACACTATTTATAAAACGAAGTGGTGAAGTCTTATACACCACCAAGAGTTTCTTACACCTTGAAAATAAGGAAGTGAATTTTTCCCTTCTTCGCGGTGCTGGCTCGGCGCGAGGTGTGAACGCAGCTATGCTATGCTATGACTATTTACGGTTTCTATGTTCACGACGTGGAAGCGCTAATGGGCAGTAGCATTACTGCGATTGGTTGTTAGGTATTGGGGCAACGTTTCTGCTTCCCTCAAACCCTGGAGACGAAGCCATAGGGTCCCTCTTGTACTCAGGCCAGCAGCGGGAGGCAACAGGTGGCACGCCGGCCACTGTTCTCTGCGCGCTATCTGTTTTCACCAACTGCAACTAACCTGCCCTATCGACCCAACAGAAGCGGCCCGTACGCCACCCCTTGCAGCTCGCTGTTTTACTGTGTGTGAGGGTGATTTTCGAGAACCTGGATTCACGTTGGAGGTCAGGGTTTGACGAATACTACAGTTGGATACACTTAGTTTCTTGGTGAATCTCCTCATTTAACTGATAAGAAACCATTCTGGATACACGGACATTAGACGGGAATGGTGAAACCTTAGTCCTTAGTTACTTCCGAACAAAATGAAAAATACATACAGTTTTTACGAAGAATTAAATTTAACAGCAAAGCTGTAATCAACAGCCAGTCAAAAAACTGTTTAATATGTATAGCAAAGTGCTCACGCAAATGCCAAGCGGAGGAACCGAAGATTGGAGAAGCGATGGTCAATATCAGACGCCTGAATCAATGCTTACTGTCTCCAGATCCACGTATGAAAGGTGTCTTCCACAAATCAGTGCTGTACAAACAAGAACTCTCCCTTTTTTCTCAGTATTCAGATTTCCTGTCAAAGTAGGAAAAATTCTGCAAGTAGCGCATCTTCGCTACAACCTGTCAACGTTTCTGTAGAAAAGTTTCAGCACATAAGCAGCCAGTGTATCGTCACTGACCTGTTTTATTATTAAGTTATGTCTTGTGAAAAATTGTTTGTAATGTAGTAAATAATAGACGTTATTATGCACATTGAGATGGAACTGTAGCTTCGACTTAGCAGTCGTTTAAGCGTTCGATATTTCTCCACCAGTGTAACTGAATTCGGCTGAGAAAAAAAAAAAACCATGCGAGCTCTATAAACAAAACATACAATTGTTGAAGTTCTCAAGTTGTTTAAGAAGTGATGTACACCCAGACAAAATTACGAGGAAAGCAGACTGCTCTACAAGGAAAAACAAATGAATTGTGGAATGCTGATAAGCATTTTGAAGACTTGAGATCTCGTGTGTTCTAATATCTACAATAGCATAGTATGTTCATATTTTACAGTGTGTCTGACAACTCATATGTTTCCGAAACGAGAAAAAAAACCGAAAAATGCAATTGGCCAGGGATGCACCGATGTCAGTGGCTGACACAATGGATAAGCATTCACAATCCTTAAATGTAAACAAACATCATACTAAAAAAAGTTACGTGTTTTAGTGGTACATATGTTTTGTCTACGGAGGTACAGTTAGTGACTTGCTTTCACTGTTCTAGACGTCATAGTTCCAGAATTTCGTAGACTTTAAAGGATGGCAACGGACCCACAGTTTCTTCCGTAATGCGCAAAACAAAGGTTGCCTACAGCTTGATTCAGATGATTGCAGGCAACCCGCATTAAGGCGGAAACTGTGGCACCGTTTCCGTTATTTCCAGTAAGTATTCCAGAAGGTATAAATAAGATTTAGAGCAGTGAAACCAAGTATGCCATCACTAATTGTACCTCTGATTTTCATATCTGTAGTAATGTAGGATTTTTAAAAAAAACGTAACTTTGAGTTGAAAGTGATATTTATTTACATGTACCGGGGAAGGAGACCAGACAGCGAGGTCATCGGTCTCATCGGATTAGGGAAGGACGGGGAAGGAAGTCGGCCGAGCCCTTTGAAAGGAACCATCCCGGCATTTGCCTGGAGCGATTTTAGGGAAATCACGTAAAACCTAAATCAGGATGGCCGGACGCGGGATTGAACCGTCGTCCTACCGGTTGTGCATCCTGCTTACAGTGTCAGCACATGACATAGGTGTATCCGTGGCCTGTTGCATTTTTCAAGTGTCATTTCATTTAGGAAAGGTATGATGTGACAAAGTTAGGTGTATATTGTGAGTCATGTAAGACGTAACGCTGCATATGTTTCGTTAGCGGTTCCAGATACCGAAAAGAGGTTTTCAAAAGATAGTACGCAAAGGGGCACGATCTTCGATATGTGATAAAGAGCCTTATCTTTTGTATCGATCCAGATATTGACGGAAATATAGTTTTTTAGATAAGAGTGATGTACTTTTGCTAATGACATTCGGAAGCGCTTGACAAGACGAGTACAGATCTATAATGTACATCTTTATTTATTTCAATTCATTGGATTTCGGGTCGTGCCCATTCAGCCATGTCAGTAATGGAAAGCAATACGATAGCATATCGGAGACCAATTCGTTAGTTGCGATGATATGAACGTAAGGATAACAAAAGACCCAGACCCCGAGCGGAGAAAATCTCCGACCGAGCCGGGAATTGAACCAAGGCCGCTTTGTTTAGCAAAAAGGCTTGTTAATTTTGAAGCTGAAACGTAAGAGAATCCGGGAAATACTCTGAAATATAAAGGTGTGTCGGCCGGAATCGGTATTGCGTTGTGAACACGCTCAGGCCAGGCTAGATCGTTGTTCCAGGTTTTTCGATCATTTACTTGTTTGCATTTTAGAACTAGCAGGAACTGTGTCTTCTACCTGCAGGTCTATTCTGCTTCAACATTCCTTGTATACAGACATGTACAGCAATGAGAAGAAGTTAGACATGCTACTTTCATACGGCGAATGTCAAAGAAATGCCGTCGCATTGATCCAACGGTATAGGGATGTCTATCCTGATGGTCGCGGTCCGTCGTGCCAGGCACGTGCATTAATTATTGGTTCACTAGCGCTAACAGGTAGCTTCAACATCACATAGTGAACGAAGAGTGCAATTGACAGAGCACATGAAGAAGCTGTTCTAGCTTTCACGCTTGTAATTCCTCATTGTAGCACGAGATGTACTGCAAGTAATGTGGGATTAGCCAGACGAGTGTCATTTGTATCTTGCATCATCAGCCAAACCCTCCTTAATGATATGTCACTATGTCAGTAACTCTAAGACGTGACTTCGAACGTGATACAGAGTTTTATGGGTTCACTCTCTGTCTGGGACACGGCTCTACGTTTTTTCCAACATGGTGCTCCATGCAAATTCCATTGTGTGACCTTACTTCATCCCAGAGGTGCTAAAGAAAACTATGTACACTTACTTTCTTACGAACTTTCTACCCGCTCTTCTAGACGAGGTACCACTAGATAAGTGAGAGTACATGTGTTTATAACACGACGTCTGCCCAGGTTGCTGTTCGCGTGTTGCAACTAAAGTACTGAATGAATAGTTTCCTAATCGTTGGAGAGGATGAAATACTGCACAACAATGGCCGGCAAGTTCCTCTGATTTGACTTCTTGATTTCTTTGTATGGGGAGAACTGAAAGATGCGGTCTATCATGAAGCTCCAACTACAACAGTCTACATTCGCAGTACAACCGCCATAGCACGTAACGGCATATCATCCAGGGTAATTTCTTCTGTTCGTCTATCTCTCGAACGGTGGTTGAAAATTTGCCTAGTAGTCGATGATAAACAATTTGAGCACATGCTTAAGTAAAGTATAAAACTATAATTCGTTGAAAAATATTTCTCTTGGGGGTGCCATGTCGTTTGTCATTCTGAATAAAATATTTAGTTTACTTAAAGTGTATTCACTGTAATTACAATTATGAGTACTATCTGTAGATACATTTGAACTACAGGACTTGTTCTACCTTTAAAAAGCATTCACGTGTCTCCAGGCAAAGATAAGTCAGGTATTATTTTGGTTTCTGTAAATCTGATAAAGTTATTACAGCAGTTTTTTTCCCGTAACGAAATTTGAACGACCGACGTTACTGTTTCGGCTTTGACAAGCGAACAACAATGCAGTGGATTTACTCGTAAATGGACAACTGCCAGACGTAAAGTTAATGTTCCTACAAAAACCGGGAAACGTACAGGTATTTGAAATAGTGGTCCTAGGCCCCATCTCAAATGGCAGAACCTACCATATGGCGTTGTTGTGGATACAACACTCATAGCTCATCCGGTATTTGTCGTATAGCAAATGAGTGGTCTTAGCATCGTAAGCCTGAGTTGCTGCATATAACCTTAGAGCCTGGGATGAGTGCTCTGAAGGTGGTGTTTACAATGCAACAGCAGACTCTCGCCACATTGCCTTCCAGTTTCAGTTAATTTCGACAAACTGCAGGGACAGCTTCCTAACTAAAAATGGAGGAAAAAGTTCCTGTGGACATGTGTCCAGAAATGGACGTGCAACGACAACAAATCTTCCTGAAACACAGTGCCCAGCTTCATCGCATTTACGTCGCAACAGGTGCTCATGGGATTGCAAGTGGTCGAGATGGTAGCGGTTGTTATGCAGGATACGCACAATCGTTCCTTGGCGGGCCACTTAGGTATTCTTTGTACTAGGATTCGCGTCAATCACACATCCCACACCACATAAGGAACACACCGCACGTGGTCAGAGGAAGTGCTGTTCATCAGCGTCATCTACCGTGGCAACGATGCATTTCATAGGACCTTTTATTCTCCATTTTCAGTCGGGAATCCGTGCCCGCAGTTTGTCGGTTTTATTATGTTCACTCTCTATATTACCTTTCATGTCTCTCCTGTGAATCTTCAGGCCTATCTTCTCTGGTGTTTCGGCAGATATTTGCTATTTGGTTTTGGCACTGTGAAGCTGAGTCAGCCCAGACAACTACTACTCGTAACGTTTTGTATGTGCTCCAGTGTCAACAGAAAGTATATATGTATATATGGACAGAAACAGTTTGAAAAACTTGTAACGGTGCTGGAGGGTAGGTTGTGCCGAGAAATAATTGTCTAAAAAAAACTCTTAAGTTAGTCTGTCAGGCCGTTGCGTTTACTGTAAAACGATCTTAAAGGGTCTGAAATTTTGTGTGATGTCGTTGGTGTCTGTGCGGGTTCTTGTTTAGGTATAGCCGTGCTGCCTCTCGACCATTTCCATCTCCTTGGCCGTACAAAAATACCACATTGGCATGTTCCCGACATGAATAACAGGATGGTATTCATGTCGGGAACAAACCAAGATGGTGTACAGCCAAGCAAATTGAAATGGTCGAGAGGCAACACGGCTATACCAAAACAAGTACCCTCAAAGACACCAACCACATCACACAAAATTTCTGACCCTTGAAGATCGTTTTACAGTAAACGCAATGGCCTGACAGACTAACTTCAGATTTTTTTACAATTATTTCTCAGCACAACCTATCCTGCAACACGGTTACTAGTTTTTCAAACTGATTCTCTCCGTGTGTATATAGAGCTCCGATTGATTTTTCCATCACTAACGTTACGATGTATGGTATAAAGTAGGGTTTCTACGGAAGCATTTAGACAATCGTTTTTCTCTCGCTCTATTTGCGAGTGGAACAGGAGAAGAAATGACTGGTAGTGGTACAAGACACCCTCCGCCACGCATCGGATACTGATTTTGGAAAATATATGTATGTGCAGATATAGATAGATGTAAATGGGATAACAGTGAGTAGTTTCTGGAATTCCATGGATAATACGTCCACGAATACTTCACTTGTAGGGTACTGCTCGACCTCAATGTTAGGAAAGACACCCTCATAAAGATTACACAGGACAACGATGGTAAAACTTTTTTGCAGAAAATACCTTATTATTACGTTACTTATGGTGGTAAATCCAAATATGATACTTAAAAATCTGTATTACCCACCATTTCTTCACATTTTACAATTAAATTCATTAAATTAAGCAATTTCTTAAAGAATTTAACAGCTTTTATATAGTTAAAATAATTTAAAAAGGAGGAGTAATGAATGTAGACTATACGTTGGTAACACCGCTGAAGAAAATTTGCTGGCAAAAAAGGTCGATGCTATTTTTTAGTAACACATGGTGTTTTGTTTACTGTCAACCAAACCTCACTTTTCCGTTTCCTGTACATGTGCTCAGTACAACGTCTAATCGTAGTTATAAAAGCTCTGATGACAGTTTTTGTTATATTTGAGGTGAATTTATTATTAAAAAGCACCAAAGAAACATTACAGACATTGTAAAAAGTTTATACATCATACTTTGGATCTACACTTGGTGATAAAAATAAACCTCGGGCGCCACGTAAGGTATGTTACGTGTGTGTTGAACATCTGAGAAAATGATCCAAAAAGGAGAAAAAAAACCTTTAGTTTTGCTGTTCCTCTGATATGGGGGGAGCCGAGAAATCATTCCGATGATAGCTACTTTTGCAGTGTTGATATTACTGGTCGTAATTCGAAAAACAAGTAGGGAATAAGCTACTCTAACCATCCTTCCCCCATCCGACCAGTAGGGCATGGTGTAGAACTCCTGCTTCCTGAACCACCACATGATTTAAATTTCATTCCAGCAGAAGTATTTTTTGATGTAAATCTGATTCATATGAACAAGATGATGATGAATTCCACTGTAATACAAAGAGTCTAGAGTCAAAATTGTTTACTCAGACCGAGCTTAAAGATTTGGTTAGGTATCTGGGCTTAACGATAGGAAAAGCTGAATTGTTTGGCTCTAGATTAAAAGTAAAGAAATTATTGGCAGTTGTAACCTGAATATACATGTATAGAAAGAAAGAGCAGCAATTTTCCAAGTTTTTTCAACACGAAGGTGATTTAGCGTACTGCTCAGACATTCCCAGTCTGATGAGTGAGTTTGGTATTGAATAAAAAAAGGAAGACTGGAGACTTTTTTGATCTATCCAAAACTAGTTTAAAGGCTGTTTTATTACACAATGGTAACATGTATGCATCTATACCTGTTGGACATTCTGTTCATATGAAAGTAAGCTATGAAAACCTAGAAATCGTGCTTAATGAAATAGGCTATTCTATTCAGGACTCGATGGTACGTGGCGATCTAAAAGTACCATGAATGCTCCTTGGTCAGCAAGGCGGCTTTACCAAATTTTCATATTTCTTATGTGAATGGGACAGTAGGGCTAGGGATCCACACTGGTGCAGAAAGAACTGACCTGTGAGAGAGTCTTTAATACCTGGCGAGAAAAACCTTCCACGCAAAAACCTTGAAGATCGAAAAAACATACTTACCACTTCTACATATAAAATTAGGTCTAATGAACAGTTTGTAAAGGCTTTGCCTAAAGATGGACCATGTTTTAAGTATCTCTGCCACAAGCTTCCACACCTTTCAGAAGCTAAACTAATAGGAGAAAATTGATATTAGATGTTGACTCTGAATCCACAATGACCTTAAATGAGAATGAAGCATAGCTATCACTCAAGCAAATCGTTAGAAAGTTCTTATGGCATGAAAAAGACCCAGAATAGGTTTCTGTTACTGCTGTGTTGGCAGAAGAGCCAACACCGTGTTGCTAGAGGAGGCCGATATGCACGCGTTTAATTACACGTGGACTGGCGTGAGGTCTGGAACAGGTCAGAGAAATAAAACTAGCAAAACAGGAGGTAACTGGTAGAATACTTAACTTTAATCCATAATTGGTGTACATCGCTCTAAATATAAACTGGTAATGGCGCCTTGCTAGGTCGTAGCAAATGACGTAGCTGAAGGCTATGCTAACTATTGTCTCGGCAAATGAGAGCGTATTTGTCAGTGTAGCATCGCTAGCAAAGTCGGCTGTACAACTGGGGCGAGTGGTAGGAAGTCTCTCTAGACCTGCCATGTGGTGGCGCTCGGTCTGCAATCACTGACAGTTGCGACACGCGGGTCCGACGTATACTAACGGACCGCGGCCGATTTAATGACTTCCACCTAGCAAGTATGGTGTCTGGCGGTGACACCACAGTTACAGCTACAATGTTAAAGACTTTTGGGTGTTTAATGAGTCCCAAAGTTCACTTTTTGAACAATCACCTTGATTTATCCTGGACGATATGGGAGATGTGAGTGAGGAGCAAGGAGAGTTTTTCACCAAGACGTTAAAGTGATGGAAAAACGCTACCAAGGCATCTGGACCACCAGCATGATGGGGGACTACTGTTAGTTACTTCACCGAGAAGTTCAGCAAGCGACTCATAGTAGAAAAAGCTACACAAGAAACTTCAAAGAAAAAAGAAAAAGAAAATACAAACAAATTACAGCTGACAAGTAAAACCTCTATTAACAAATATCATTGTTTAAAGTAGCTCACTGTAAATACAAACCATGCTTATGTAGCAACAAAGCTTTTCATTAATTTCCTCGTTTACCGTATAGCATATTGCTCGAGAACTATGGGTGATACAAAATAACTAATGCCACATTTGGATTCGGCTCATAAAAATCTATAGAGATTAGCTATCAAAGTAAAAAAAAAAAGTTTTTCAAATAAATTTTTCGTTGGCCTGTGTTGTTGATCTTGGCCAGGAGTCCACAGACTCGCTGTGACTAGGGGCCGCAAACCCTTCACTGACTAGGTAAGGACGGAAGAAAGAGAAAGAAAGAAAGAGAAACAAGAACACACGAACCACTCGAAACCAAACAATATCATTCCATGCAGGTCCACGTGCAACTCGTTGCAACGTACGCTGTTGCGCAAGTTGCAGAATAACGCCCGATGACAGTGGCACAGGTCAAAAGACTTCAAAGTTCTACAAGCGCTCGGCCTGGAGTTTTCGGGAGGGAATGAAAGAAGAGATCAATGGCGGCTCTCATGCGACCCGATTTAGAGAATCCGGTGTGATTGGTGGCGGAGCTTAGTAGGGACAAGAACTATGAAGAAGCAGAATTTTCCTTGAGTTTTCTTTTCATGAGATGTGGATTCACACGCTGTAAAAAATTGCTGGAAATCTGGCAGTGAAACAAATTTTCCACGCTCCGAGTGAAACCGTGACGGTACTGCATGTTGCTTTACCAAGAAGAAGAGCTTGGGAGCCTGTTGATAAGAGCAACACTGTACAGGGTAGTTCTGAAGGAATAGCAAGTTATTTATTTATGTAGACAGGATCATTTATCTTCGTAGATAGTGTATATTACTTTCTACTCTCACCAAGAAATGCTTATGGAATAGGTCATAGATAGACTGATAGAATATTGAACCTCGGGTAGACTTAAAATACATTGTCCTTCTTTCATTTTTCTTGAGCAGGCTATTGATTTTTTCCTGACCAAGAACGAAACATTACGTCTGTTACAAATAATTAATAAGTCAAATTATTTAATAAATTAATTATGAATATAGAAATTTGGGGATAAATGACACTTCCGGGCGCCGCATTTCCAGGAATGCAGAAAGACAGGGGAGGTCAGCTTTGCAGCAACAGCAGGCAGCAGTCAGCGGTGTCGCTACCTCCTGCGCGTCGCTACTTGTAGGGTTGTAGCCTAGAGTGATAAAACCTCTCTGCCGTCTTACGTGATCAGTTAGTGTAGTACTGTGAGAGAAGAGTATTTACAGAAGAGTACGGACGTCTTTGTAAGTAAGAGAGAGAGAATGTCAGTATTGTGTCAAATAAGAGTTTGTCGAAACTCCTCTAAAAACAACCTAAGCTATCAAGTGGAATGTTATTACGCATCACGGGTACTGGCCGAACACCAGTGATATCTGCGTATTCCTTCCTGTACAAAAAAAAAAAAATAAATAAAAATAAAAAAAACCATTCATGTCTTGTGTAGTTATTGATTCGAATCAACAATAAAGTGTGTGAGTTGAACATCAAAATTGTGGGTAAAAACTTAGCATTTCTGTGCCATAGCGGCAGGCTGGTTCAAGGAAAAAAGTGGAGAAAGCTAGTCCAATCATGCGATGCTAGCTGGGAAAAATTTTAATACATGATTTATGGAGTGGGAGGAGAATGTGATTCTGGAAAGTGGCAGAACTGATTAATCGTTTTATCGAAAAAAATTTTAGTATGTAGAGTACTGAGTAATGTATGCGTTGTCTTTTAACTAGTGACAAACAGATGAGAACTTTCCGATGCAAAATGATAAAGGACAGAATGAGGGCCACAGTACTGACAGTACTGTTGTAACGTCAATGGCAACGGCGTGGAAAGGGATGTTAGGAAACAATGGCGAATATTTCTGCTTAGAAAATATGACGAGAAATAGCTAGCACCCAATATCAAGCATTCAGCTCTGGGGCAGAAAATGGTGAGGATTTACCGCAAGACTTCAGGAGGATTGTGCAACACCTTGTACACATTTAGTTGCTGACCAAAGGTGAGTGGGACGGGGAGGGCCTCCTAGTGCTGTTCAACAGCCGGGTATAGTATAGATAGTTGCATTGTAAACTTCAACAAAGCCTGTTTAATTAACTAAACGCGAGTCCCATTTTTGCTATCAGCAGTACTACGAGTGACGGGTATTTACAGATAACAGTGTGTCGAAAGCTGGATGAAGGAGATAAACAACAGAGAAACCTGCTATTAAGAGATTCAAGCAGCCTCATGGCCTGCAGTGTCTGAGTGCGAAGAATGCGCTGCGTCGTTTAGTGAAGTGCACTAAGCGCTAAATGGAGTCAAGGTGACATGTGTTTGTTGGCAAATGAAAGATGTTCTGCAAACCATTACTATAGTCATTACCAATTAAAAAAGACATCGCGTGTCGACTATCTGCCAAGATCAAATGCGTACGCAGTTCCGTCACAGTTAGTAATAACTGATAGGAAGTCGTATAGTTAAACGTATATTTAGGATTTAAGCCCTCTGCTGTTCACGGACTATGTAAGGATTTAAGAGACAATCTGAGCAGACCTCTTACACAACTGCAGACCTCTGCAGTTGTTGCCGTCAGTTGCCGTCTAGTAAAGTCATCAAAAGATCATAACTATTGCAAAATGATTCAGACAAGATGTATGTATGGTGTGAAAACTGGAAATTTACCCTGAACAATAAAAAAGAGATGTCTTTCACGTGAGTAGTAAAAGAAGTCTGCTAAATTGTAGTTACACGATGAATAACACATGTTTAAAGGTTGTAAATGCAACTAAAAACCTAGCGATTACAGTTCTAAACAACTTCAATTGGAAGATAACGTAGAAAACACTGTGGGGAAGGCAAACCGAAGATGAAATTGACTGGCAGAATACTCAGACGACGAAGTAATCTTAAAGATAGTGCTTATACCACGCTGTTCTGTCCACCTCTGTATTATTGCTGTGCGGTAGCGGATCCATACCACGTAGGACTGACTTAAAAGATCGAAACAGTTCGAAGAGGGGTGGATCATGTTATGATATCGCGAAATAGGGGGGGATGAAAGAGTCACGAATATGATCATCGAGTTGAGTGACAAGCATTAAAACAAGGCAATTTTGATTGCAGCCAAAAGCTTTCCACGAAATTTCAGTCACCAATTTTCTCCTCCGAATTTTGAAATATTTTGACTCACTTACCGGAGGAGAAAAGAGCACGTTATAAAATAAGAGAAACCAGAGCTCTCACCGAAAGATATAGCTATTTAGTTTTTGCATATTGTATTTGAATGTGGATCGGTAGAGAAACAGTCTGAAAGTGGTTTTATGAACTCTGTACCAGACACTTAAGTCTGAATTGTAGAGAAATCATGTGGATATTGATATAGTTGCTACTGTTAATAAGCATTTTTTAGATATACAGTGTCTCTATTAAGAAACGACAAGGGCATTTTTTTACAGCGTTTCAGCAAATATCTGCAGTTTTGTATTTTCAATGCTGCTAATCACCTCTTTGATGCGACGCGTTATTTTGTTTCCCGTTACATACAAAATCATTTCTGAAGTGCAATTTAACGTGGCTATTGGACAGAGCAGTCCCAATTTGGTCTAGTGCAATGTTCATTACATGGATATGTGATAACAAGGACATTAAAAGGGGAAACAAATAAACACATTCTGTCGACGATGGGCATCGCATGAAACATGTGATGATCAGCGTCTCTTTGTTCTGACACCAGCTGCACGTTGCAGATACGAAATGGAAAATATTAGCCGAAACAACTGAGAAAACGCGACTGACGGCTTTTGGGGGAGACATCTGGTATAAATGAAAATATGTACATGCACTAAATTGAACCAATCGTGGTTTTTTAAAAACATAAATATTTTAACAGACCTATTTCCGCCTTCTTTTTCCAAGTTGTGAATGGCTTATACTTACAGAAAATAATTATTTTAACCTAAATGGAATTAATGGGAAAGACTCAAATAAGAAAAGTGACTTGTGGAGGCGCATACACAATGTTATTAGGGAGAACTGAATGAGCAGAAGCACGCTCACTTTAAAACAGTGGTTCAACGTCATCTTATATACTGTAGATGAACTAAGACAGGCAGAAGAGCTTTAAATAACTAGACTAGTAATCTTTAAAAGCTGGGCGCGATACGGCAGTTGTTCTTTCGCATTCACATAGTTCATGGACATCGCAGATGAACTATAGATGCTTAAAGTTAATCTGAGGGTATCGTTTTAAAGAGGTATGTAGTGGGCCATTGCTTTTCTTTGAAACTGTTACTAAAACACAACTGTGTCAGGGGGAAAGTGCACATTAATTATTATTTCTACAGTGGTGCTGAAGCATGTACCCTTGTTAAATGCCTTAGACCGTATGACAGATAAAAATAATATGTACTGTCTGTAAGTGAACTACTGAATTACTCGAAATACGCTGTTCATAGAAGTTACACGAAATATTTTCGTATGAAGATGTTTTGTGGATGCATTATTTTTATTAAATACTATTCAGTCTGACACATAAAGCAAGGGAGCGAGATCGATGTGACGGCGGGTTGTCCCATTGTAGCCAGAAGAGCAGAACATACTTTCCTGTATATTGTTATATACAACCGCCGATACAGCTGTGAAACCGACTTCCATCTGTCTGATACGGAAGAATCAATTAAGTACATACACTAATTTCATTACGCGTAAAGGACTATTAAAAATTAGTCTCAGTACCATCGCTATGATGCACATGGTTAATATAGAACGTATGAATGGCTTATTTATTATAGCCACACTTATTTTTATATATATGATGCACATGTTCATCATTCGACACTATATCACGTCTAATGGAGATATAAATATAAACACTGAAGCAGTTCTCAGTGTAATATTAACTGAAATCTTTGTCTCGGGAATGAAAGAAAAATTACTGGAACTGACCATGATCCGCTCCCAGAGAGAGAAAGCCACATCATTATATGCAGAACACATAATTTAGACGATATCATATATGATTTACAATCGTCATCAAATCCTGGCACGTAACAATATTATAGTTGTATCGTAGAATACTCAAACAATATTAATTGGTGTGGGATAACAGTTAAACGAAAACATCACAGCTTTAACTATGCGTTATTATGCTACATACAATCGAGCGAGTTGGCGCAGTGGTTACCACACTCGAGTAGCATTCGAGAGGACTACGATCCAATCCCGCGACCAGCCATCCTGATTTAGGTTTTCCGCGATTTCCCTAAATCGCTTCAGGCAGATGCCGAGATTCTTCCTTTTAAAAGATTCGGCCAAATTCGTTTCCCATCCTTCCCTAATCCGATGATACCGATGATCTTCCTGCTTGGTTCCAACCCCCAAATCAACCAACCAACCATTACTTAGTAGAGAACTTATGAGCCATAAATGAGAAGGAAAACATTGTGAATGATTATTTTCTTAAGGCAGTGTCGATTAGCATTGAGTCATACACTCATAGATTTATGTGATGGATCAACGTATGAATACAGGCAGCACGTATCCGTATATTATACAAGACATGTGAGGAGCTGTACTGTACGAAGTTCACCGAACATGACAAACTATAGTAAGGAGGGAGGAACAGTTTGTTAAAATATGGGATGAGCAGGCAGTTGGGAAAGGAATGACGATCTTTGCGATTGGCTTTGTTAAACCATATAGCTAATACAAAATCATATACATAGAGAAATAACGACATAAATAGTTTGTTCAAAAGATTTAAAGATCATTTGATAATCTCCTTATAGGTTCAATACTTCTAGCTATAAAATATCGATACATCAACTATAGACATATGTTAAATATCAATAGCTAAGTTATGTTGACACTTCATCTACAGACAAAATCGTATATAAACACGAGAACTTAGTAGAGACTGCGAAGGGAACACCTGGAAATTAGAGGGTTTATGCAGTTACAGAAAGAACACCAAATATCAGATACGCAAATTATTATCTCCTATAAAAAGGACTATGCACATATTTGAACATCTCCATGACACAATAATACAGGAGCACTTTTTGAAAGGGACACTTTAATTCTGATATTGTTTTTGAATAAACAGATTTGTTGTGCTTCCAAGAAACTGTAGAAAAACAGGAAGCGGTTTATATCTCCTGTCTTCTGATAGCCGCAGAATGTGTCTTCCTTGAGCCTATCGTATGTAAGTGGTAACAGTTTCAACTGTAGAACTATAGTTACTACGAATTTGTAGGTAGTTTGTTTTCAACTTAGTGCTCACCTATAATTATTGAAACACGGGAGGAGTTTCATATTACTAGTACTACCGCAGTGTAGTCCATGTCTATAGCAGATGTATAGGCGCTAGCCCCGTCTGCACATGCGTCTTCAATCAGTTTCCGCTTCTGCAGCATGAAATATGAAGCTGGCAGACTAACGTTCATGACAAGACCAAAAACACAGGCAATCGTTGCATCTAGTCGCCCTTATAATTGTAAGCCAGTTCCATCCTAGCAGTAGAAAGTGAATTCTCATAGCCCTTCGTTTATTTAGCAATGATTCTCGTAAAACATCCAGTATTTGAATATTAATTTTACTGTTCCATTAAGGATAATAATGAGTCGCATAACTATCTTTGAGTCTGAAACAAATCAGTAAATTCTGGAATGCTGCTTGACAACCAGATTTGAGAAGCTCTCGAATCGTTGTTGACGTAAAAATTGAGCCATAGGGAGGTGGGTGAAACTGCTTGGAATATTTCAGTTAGGAGAAAAAAATGGTCATCTTACTGCTGAAGACCCTTGATATCTTGAGCTATGAGTGTACACATGGACAAAGTGGGTCCAATAAAGATTAATTTTAGCACTTAATCTCGAAATGATTGTGCCAAACAAATGTTTCACAAAAATTTTGATAGTGAATATCGAGTTTTCAAACTACACTCCAGGAAATTGAAATAAGAACACCGTGAATTCATTGTCCCAGGAAGGGGAAACTTTATTGACACATTCCTGGGGTCAGATACATCACATGATCACACTGACAGAATCACAGGCACATAGACACAGGCAACAGAGCATGCACAATTTCGGCACTAGTACAGTGTATATCCACCTTTCGCAGCAATGCAGGCTGCTATTCTCCCATGGAGACGATCGTAGAGATGCTGGATGTAGTCCTGTGGAACGGCCTGCCATGTCATTTCCACCTGGCGCCTCAGTTGGACCAGCGTTCGTGCTGGACGTGCAGACCGCGTGAGACGACGCTTCATCCAGTCCCAAACATGCTCAATGGGGGACAGATCCGGAGATCTTGCTGGCCAGGGTAGTTGACTTACACCTTCTTGAGCACGTTGGGTGGCACGGGATACATGCGGACGTGCATTGTCCTGTTGGAACAGCAAGTTCCCTTGCCGGTCTAGGAATGATAGAACGATAGGTTCGATGACGGTTTGGATGTACCGTGCACTATTCAGTGTCCCCTCGACGATCACCAGTGGTGTACGGCCAGTGTAGGAGATCGCTCCCCACACCATGATGCCGGGTGTTGGCCCTATGTGCCTCGGTCGTATGCAGTCCTGATGGTGGCGCTCACCTGCACGGCGCCATACACGCATACGACCATCATTGGCACCAAGGCAGAAGCGACTCTCATCGCTGAAGACGACACGTCTCCATTCGTCCCTCCATTCACGCCTGTCGCGACACCACTGGAGGCAGGCTGCACGATGTTGGGGCGTGAGCGGAAGACGTCCTAACGGTTTGCGGGACCGTAGCCCAGCTTCATGGAGACGGTTGCGAATGGTCCTCGCCGATACCACAGGAGCAACAGTGTCCCTAATTTGCTGGGAAGTGGCGGTGCGGTCCCCTACGGCACTGCGTAGGATCCTACGGTCTTGGCGTGCATCCGTGCGTCGCTGTGGTCCGGTCCCAGGTCGACGGGCACGTGCACCTTCCGCCGACCACTGGCGACAACATCGATGTACTGTGGAGACCTCACGCCCCACGTGTTGAGCAATTCGGAGGTACATCCACCCGGCCTCCCGCATGCCCACTATACGCCCTCGCTCAAAGTCCGTCAACTGCACATACGGTTCACGTCCACGCTGTCGCGGCATGCTACCAGTGTTAAAGACTGCGATGGAGCTCCGTATGCCACGGCAGACTGGCTGACACAGACGGCGGCGGTGCACAAGTGCTGCGCAGCTAGCGCCATTCGACGGCCAACATCGCGGTTCCTGGTGTGTCCGCTGTGCCGTGCGTGTGATCATTGCTAGTACAGCCCTCTCGCAGTGTCCAGAGCAAGTATGGTGGGTCTGACACACCGGTGTCAATGTGTTCTTTTCTCCATTTCCAGGAGTGTATTATCTGAAAGGAATTTCAGATGGGTCTACTTTGCTGTCTGTTTCAGTCCAACGGTCGATGGCACAGACTGAGTCTCCTGCTGTCCACAGTACAGGACAAAGATTTCCGAATTTCGATTCTGACCCTATGAGCGGAAGATCGTCTTTCATTTATCGTGGGAGTCTGATTAATTTACTACTGCGTTACTCACTCCTTTCGCAAATAAATCTGCAGCCAAGCACTGACCTCGAGGGTATAGTTGGGATTCAGCGGCTGCTACCAGTAGGTTATTTGTCGACATCGATCTCATTGCTCCAAGACTTGTCCACAGGCTTCGGAATTGTACCAGGTGCAACTCATGAAGTGCTCGTTTAGCAGCGTTTGATGTGAGGAGCATCCAAATTCGTTTACCAAGCGGACAAAGACCCTGGACATAGTGAAGAGAGTGTAAGCGTCTGCGCCCTTTTAAGTTGCATCTACAAATCTCATCACGTTAATGTTTTTTTCCGTTTTCTTGACTAAATGAGATACGTGATCACCCAATGTGAAAAGCAACGATGCAGAATGCCACGTGTCTTTTCATTCTGGCGATACGTTATCATTCAAATTAGCCATTACTTTTAAATGCAAATTTGTGTGAATTTGATATACAAATCAATAACATCTCAGATTAAATCCATGTGTTGGATATTACTTCCTTTTCTTCCATCCTGACACTTTTAGACATTTGCACCGACTATGGGTAAGGCGATTCCTGCGTGCTCTGCAATCCGCAGATAAGCAAGGGCAGTTCAACAGAAGAACCGTTCCATTTACCATTGGTTTGCGTAGGGCTCTGATGCCGCACACTGAGAGGGGCAGAGCGGATGCTGCACACAGCTGTGGATGGTTTTCTATCTGTTTCCTAAAGAGAATTTACATCTATAAGTTGTTCAACATTCATAGAAGTGTATTCAGTGCACGATATGGCACGTTGGAGAGCGTAGCATAGTGAACATAATCGATTGTACGAGCAGAATTCATCAATGACTTCCGTACTTTCTTTAACTCTCTCAACTGAAACCATCAGTACAGGAAATGGTCGAATACTATGGCTACTGAGGAAGTAGCAGGACAGAAGACATAACGAGTAGCCAAGTTGTCAAGTACATCTTCGAACCAGTTGCCATTCATTTCGCTTTGGTCGAGGTTCGAGTTACAGTTTCTGAGCTTACTTATTGACGTCTTGGTATCTATATTCGCCTTTTCACAATAACTTATCCAGCTATAAATTTTAACTTTTTAAAATGTCTCTTAGATTGAGCCTCTGTCTCCTGGTATTGCAGACAACCCTACCAAGATGAGGAAATATTGTACTACTTAAGTATTAATCAAAGTTGGGGAATCACTCGAGAAATTCTCGTACGAGGGCAATTTGGGAAGTAAGTAACGATAGATCACAAAATGGAAACCACGCCGAAAATCAAAACTATTTTATTGACAACTTTTAGCTACACCTCCCAGCTACTTATCTCCATGGTCGCCGATCGGACTCAGACGTTTGTCGTACCGTTGTACCAACTTTCCAATACTCTCGTTATAAAAGGCAGCCGCCAGTGCTTTCCGCCAATTCTCTACGCTGGCCTACAACTGGTTGTCGTTGCCAAAATGTTGTATTCATAGCCAGCGGTTCATTTGAGCGGAGTTGAATCTCAGAGGGAGTCAATTAAGGGCTGTATTGTGGGCAATCAAACATTCCCAATAGAAAACGAAGCAGGGGCATCTTCATTGTCCCTGCAGAATGCGGCTGAGAATTGTCTTGAAGAAGACAACGCACGGCAGTTACGTAATGTTGGCTGCATAGCTGTAGGCGAAATTTCTCACCAGGTCCTGTACTTGGCGGGAGACACTATTGTTCTAGGTATCTTTATGTGCTCCCTATGTGCTCACAAGAAAAAAGAACGACCTAACACGATCGACGGGAATACTAGAGACACTACCAACACACCTGTGCAAAACTTCATCGGAATTTCACAGCGGTTTCCATTTTGCGACCGATCGTTCCTTACTTTCCGAATAACCCTCGTATTTCACCATATCACGAAGTTTCTAATCTGTAACGAATTAGGATGTCGCTTGGGGATAGGGTGATCTGCCACACCACTAAATACTTTGAAGAATACGTAGAAGGTTACGTGTGCCGTGACTGTTTCTATTACTTTGGCAATCATATGCTCTATTGCTTTTGTGTACGACTGTCAGTATGTTTTGTTAAAGTTCCAGTTTGTGTTAGGAAAGAATGCCACGTCTCTTGCTGATACTTCTATCGTCAGTTTGAGATGTAAATAATTTATTCTAATGTGTCATACCGTATCTATCTAGTGGAAACACAGGATTACTTGCGAGCGTGATGTGACAACTACAACAGAGACACTTTCGCGGGGAAGAGACACTAGGGTAGGAGAACCATAATTGAGGATAATAAGCTGATGATCTTATATTACATACGCAAAGGTTTTGTTTACGAATTCCTTCAACTCGTGCTGTGGGCTTTGAAATCCCCACAGAGAACTGCGACTGCTTCGCTCGTCTACGTACTCGGGGAGCAATACTCCAATAACACAGTAAACGATACAGAGCTTCATTCAATTCTGACTAATGTAGTCAGCACTGTGATAGTGGATTTCATCTATATTTCAGAAAACGTAACTTCTCTACGTAGCAGGATAGCAACGCTTCCTTTTCCGTCTGGTCTAAAGTACCAAAAAATAGGGAATCTTATAAGTTGATATGTCCGTCCAGTTAGACCCACGTTTCGGAAATAGAAGCTTTTTTCGCGGTTCTCTTAGCAGGCTCTGTGTATTGGCTATGGCTTGCTGGCTGACAGACTATTCCACTGAACGATCCTGAAAACCACGATAATCCTTATATTTACTATAAGGAAATCTTTGTTGTCTAACTCAGCCCTGGTAGAGAGTGTCACACAATAATAAACATTAGACACCAGGTGTAGTCTGTGGGTTGATTACTGCCTCTAATTGTTCCAGTGTCTGAGGGATGACATGATTTCAGTCACATCCTCTCCACTCGAAGAACAGCATTCAAGCTTCCAGAGTCTGCAATACTCTGGAATCCACCACGTCTACTAAACTGTCGATTTACTGGTAAACACTTTGTGCCCTTGAATGTCAGGGGAATGTGTTGAGGTATCGATGGTAGAAGAGGAACTAGCTTGCTCATGAACAGGACAAAGAAAAGGATGGAATGACATATAATTCTGTGTACTAAAAATGTCACCTCACACTTGGGAATTGAATATATGTTAATAGTTACTGTCAATCAGAGAGGCTCCTGCGACAACGGTATATAATTTTGACAGATTCTGACTTCAGCTTCTTTTAACGAAATGTTACAGAGTGTGACAACCTCGCTTCACTTGTGCTACCAGTATAAAACAGGACATTTCTTAACTGCAGCCAGGTGGCCTCCTAAACAATGCAAAAACTTTAAATTAGTAGCTGTACAGTCAGTTGACGGGTGTCCTCTGTCACATTTGCTACATTGGTCGAGACTACGGCACTGCGGCCGGCCGAAGTGGCCGTGCGATTCTAGGCGCTGCAGTCTGCAGCCGAGCGGCCACTACGGTCGCAGGTTCGAATCCTGCCTAGGGCATGGATGTGAGTGATGTCCTTAGGTTGGTTACGTTTAATTAATTCTGAGTTCTAGGCGACTGATGACCTAAGAAGTTAAGTCGCATAGTGCTCAGAGCCATTTGAACGGCACTGCCTGCTGATACACCCGAAACTGAGGATTTTATCAAATTGGCGGGCAGGCGTAAGATATGAATGCAATTCACACGTAGTCTCTGGGAGATAAACATATTTTGGAAAAATCTGTGAATTAAAGGTCAGACCATGTGTTTGATTTACAGCTAGTAGCTGAATCCTCTTCACTAATTACTTTCCTGGAGAATATTTTCTCGCCAATGACATTAACAGATGATTCGATTTCTGAAAGTAATTCCTGTTCGTCAAATTACAAAGTTATTCTTCAAAAGTTCAAATGCGTATGAAATATTATGGGACTTATCTACTAAGGTCATCAGTCCCTAAGCTTACACACTACTTAACCTAAATTATCCTAAGGACAGACACACACACCCATGCCGGAGGGAGAACTCTAACCTCCGCCGGGACCAGCCGCACAGTCCACGACTGCAGCGCCTGAGACCGCTCGGCTAATCCCGGGCGGCAAGTTACTCTTCGAATAACACTCTGCTGACGCCCCACGTAAGTAGATGCGAATTCCACAAAATTTGGTTTCCAAATAAATCAGATTATAGTAAATGTTTCGCTGAGAGTGCCATCATTCCTTCCACTTCGATCTTGATGTTACGGGCAGAACTAATATAAACCATACAATCCTCAACTGAGGAAAAATTTACATTGCTACTGAATTTTCGTAAATGTTACTACTTCAAGTTTTACTCAAAGGAACACAAGTTTTAGGTTATTCATTAGTTAATTACAGTTATTAGATCTCCAATGGTACGTTACATATAAAATTAAGTACTAAATGTCCGGTTTTATACACTACTGTAATCGTAAATTTTACGTAAGTTAATAATATTACCTTTAGTTTCAGTAAGAGCCCAGTAGTCTAATTTCCCAACTCGCAATGGATGTAATCTTACTAACACCGTTTCTCTTTCAGTACGTCCAGGGCGGTACAAATAAAAGTAACCGGAAAATAAAAGTTCTGGGGTACCAAGAAACAAGGTAGAATAAAGGGAAATAGTTGATTTGTTAGGTCTCTGAAGCATTTTCTAGTGAACGCAGCCACAATTTCTGTGGCAAGTTTCGGAATATTTTTTGACTTGTTCAAAACAGTTTCTGTCTGATGCCATTTTGGGACTAAGCGCTGCGTGGCATTCTTTGCTGGTACTTTGACACCACAAAAGTTCTCAGCAAACAACTAGCCATACCTTTTCCACAACTTGTTGTCACGTAACTTTCCACAACGGCATCCCACTGCTCCACTGCGAGCACCATCGCCTACTTCGCACTGCTCCATTCACACTAACTCAGCCGGCACTACGCTCTGAACCGGTGTGGATAACGTGGAGGACGTACATGTGGTGTGCGCGTCACGTGGAGTGGTTATATGCATACATTCACTTTCAGTCGTATCCACTTGTCTGGGTCACTTTTATTTGCCCATACTACACATAGCAAGGACCACAGTAATTTGGTTTATCCTGTTTTCAGTAACTAGAGCACCTCTTTCATTAGCAGCTGTGCTTGAAACAAAGTTATCGAAATTACGTATAATGGACTTATCGAACTTCTTTGTCTATCTTTACTTAATGCGACTTCTATATAACTATGCTCTTTGATGTAACATCCGTGTAAGTATTTTATTCATTATTTATGATAATTTATGTTATTGTATTTAATTTATGGATGTAAATTCAGAAGTAGTGTGCTGTAAAAGAATGTAAAAATTAATACTGCTCTTGTAATATTGGCTCATTCATAGGGAAAATAGGTTTGTAATCATGTAAAACTTGGAGGAAGTCCCACCGCAACGGAACTGGGTAGGCGGGAATAGGAAAAGGTGGATCTGGTGGTCGAACTGCAAGGCTGTTGTGTGGGATGGGTAAGTCGGTGGTTAGTAAGCAGTGATCTTGTGGACTGAAAGAGGGGAGAATGAATGCATGATTATGTAATATAGTCTTGGATGCGAAAGTAATGCGGTTTAGTATTCATAGCATACTCTGGCTAGCTTTGTACAATGAAAATCCGAAGCTAAGAACAGAATTATCAGCGCTTGTAGCACAGGAAGAGCCATAGAAACACTGAATAGCGCAGCAGGTCGACTCTGCTACAGTCGTCATTTCAAGTTATCAGTTGAGGACTGTGTAAGGGCGTGGACCTGTTTTGTGGTTTCGTTTTCAGTAATAATTTTGTGTTCTGTAAACTCTGTGTTGAGCCACTGTGTTTATGTTTAGTTATTTAACTAGACAGGATTCTAACCCAAGTGCTACGATACATCAGAGTACATTATTTTACTGAACTGAAAAGCAATTATCTCCTTTAACAAAAGTTACAGATTTTTTGGAGTAGCAAAGTGCATAATTACATAGTGAGCAAACGTTTTGGAATGCTCCACTTAGTTTGCATAAATGAACAGGCCAAGTTTCATCGAAGTGCAGTTACTAAGACAAGATTTAATGTATTAAATTCAAGGACTTTTTTTGGTATAACAGTGTCTACAATTTCAATTGTTATCTGGTTAACACTGTTTCCCATTTTGTTTTGTGACTAAAGTGTTCAGCATCTATCCGCGTCTACCGACAGTTTATTTTCTGGGTCCTCATGCTAATAGTTGAGTCAGATTTAAATGTGATATTACAATAACAGCAATCAAGAACAAGCAACGAGTTAGAAATATTCAAACTATACTATCCATGTGTTACACCTTCCACTTGATCTAAATAATATAACGATGTGAATGTTCCTTGAGAATGCAAACAGTACGCAGTAGATACCATTACTTCCTCATTATTTCAACAACGGTGTTTTCTTATAATTAAACTAAAAAAAAACCTCTTGTTAAAGTCAATAGTGTGCCACAATTAGGAATCATTTTCCTATAGCTGACATTATCTTCCTACTGTAATGTACAGATAGGAAGCGTTTTGAGAGTCAGTTGTTGCCTAACATATTAATACTCATTTGTAGTACATGTCAAATCACTGGTACATTATTTTCTAAATTGTTCTACTGTCTTGTATCTTATCAACAGAACAGGACTTCAGTGAAAAGTAAAGTCAACCCCAATAGTTAATTTTCTTTCTGAACCTTTCACAGGCAAACATTTTATATCAACAGTATCCGGTAGTGTTGTATACTGACAGCTGCACTAATAAACTTTCTCATGAGATTGTGTAGAGATCTTTTGAGTGGAAACATCTTCCGCTAAGATTCTTGTGATTATACATTCCGTAGCCACAATTCACTCAATAACGGGCTGATTGTCTACCCGCCTGGCTGGTTCATTATTTTCAGCCTCTATTTCCACATTAAGTACATCCTCAAAAAAAATGGTTCAAATGGCTCTGAGCACTATGGGACTTAACATCTGAGGTCATCAGTCCCCTAGAACTTAGAACTACTTAAACCTAACTAACCTAAGGACATCACATACATCCATGCACAAGGCGGGATTCGAAACTGCGACCGTAGCGGTCGCGCGGTTCCAGACTGAAGCGCCTAGAACCACTCGGTCACAACGCCCGGCAAGTCCTCATAATGGCTGGTCACAGAGTAAAGCATACTGGCAACTGCCACTGTAACAATACCATGGTCAGTGTCCTTACTGTGCAAGACGGGTGAATCACATTCTTCGAATAAGCTGCTACTCATGATGTGTCACAGAGAGCAGCTGTGAAGTGATTATGAGGCACTCGTCGGCAATACAATACCGATGCAAACACTGAAACAGTAGTGGAGGAAACTTGGAAACCTGCACTACTCCCTATAAATAAAGAAGGGCTTGCTACGAAACGCCGTCTGAAGCTGGAATGAAGTCTTTGCGTAAGTTAAATTCTGGATCATCACCAAGCCCTCGTTTCTTTGGTGGTTTATCTTTGCTTTTCACCCTCCCGCACCTCTAAGCCCCTAAACATACCTGGCCCCAAATACACTGCCCACTCACACCGCAAACAATCTCTAGCCTCTGAATTTCTTAAATCCAGCTGTGGGGCTATGGAGACTGGTGGGAGAACGTGTGGTTTGTTTAAAGAGGTGTGACGTAATATCCCGGTATTGAAATGAATGTTTTCTTGTAGTTGAGGAGAGCTTTATGTTTTCATTGGAGGCTGGCTAAGGCGATCTATTTTTGGCAGGATTTTCTGTTGGAGAGAATGCTCGTTGTGGAACTGCAGTGGTCTGTTATTTGGCGATAGACCACTGGCACCGTTTTGACCGCAAGGAATACGCAGGATGTAATCACATGAGAGGCACTGACTGGTAGGACTCGAAGGCGCCCACATCGGAGAATTACTGTCCAGTAGGACATTAAGATGTCTACATCGTAGAAGTGCTGGCTGTTTGGGCGCAAAGGTTTCTAGATCGACTTGGCATATCAGCACAGTATAGGGTGCCATATCTTTTAGTTCTGCTCAGGTTCTGTCGCTTCCATTGTCAGGAAAGGACCTGCCCGTCAGCACAACGCCGCTCGGCACATCCCTGACTTACGTATAGTGAGCATAATTGGCAGCACCGGCAAAGTAGTGAAATCGGTTTCACTGTTGTGGAATTCTGAACGATCGCCTCTCATCTCCGTTGCACTGGTAATGAATGTGTGGTTTGCTGGATTTTTAATCGTCGACTTCCAGTTAGTAATTCAATCAACCAGTATGTGATTCAATAGTCATCAGTTATCACTGAACACCAGGAAGGAATAAATTCTTTGGAGATGTTGTAGTAATAATTGTTAAGGGAGTGGCACTGCTTTCCATTCAACCTCTACATAAATTGCATTTGAGTTAATTATCACAGATTTTGATAAACCATTACTGTGTTGAACTAATAAACGTGTTTTTAAGGATAAATGCGAATATTGATTTTAATAATAGTTTCTGTTTCTGTAGGTTACTAATGTGTATCCTGGAAGGTATTTGCAATCAGCTCAGAATCTGTACCAGCGTTTTACTCCAGTCAGACGGTGTTAGTCAGAGTGAGATGTTTGTTTTGTAAATTATCCACATTAAGAGCTAAGGCTACGGCCGTGATTTTCTTTTTATCTGTTTAACTTTGTGCACAAGTATTTATAGGTAATTTCTTTAGGAAGTGGTCTGCCCAAAGTTATTTTTAAAGGGATAAGAAAGTTTTTCAAAGCAGTCTTTTGCATAAAATTGGTATCTCTGTGCCAGGATTGAGTTTAGGTTTCTCTGGGAAGCAGTCAGTTACGTTAATTGCGCAGTTCATGGAGTCTGACAAGGTGTACGACTGATTTTCGACTGTGAGGAAATATTCAGCTTCAAAGATCAAAGTAGTATCGTAATTTGTGGGCACTTAGAATTTCAGTTCTATAAATTTTACACACACGTTGGTGACTAAACGAAGAGATAACAAATTTTTGTGCATTTATTGTAGTCCTAGCTGGCGCCTTTTACCGATTTGTATTTTTCTTTCCTGTAGGATCTGATAAAGCTCTTTTGGGTTCCGTCCGACAACTGAGGATTCACCGTTCTGCAAGCCAGCACTGAAATTTTGGAGGAGAATTATTATATGTAGGACAGCTGGGTAGAATATGAGAAGTCGATTCTTTCTTCTTTTTCCTTTACATGGTAGGAGAGATGTAGTAATTTATGTACAGGGATTAGGTTAATTAAATCTTCAATGTTAACAAGGAGCAAGACACGTCGCGAGTTAGAACGGAATTGTATTAAAATTGATAATATGATGGAACTGCATGAAAAATGAATTTACGTGAGTCAGGAGAGGAACATACAGTTCATCCAGCAGAGCAGTCACATCCGATTGGTGATGAGCATGTCTGTAACATTGCAAATAACCGTCAATTAGGAAGCTATGACAGTTTGAAGGACGAGAATATGCAAGAGGTTACGAAAAAGGCTGTACTGCTATATGTCCAGGAAGTGGGGATCATACGTAATCCGAGGGAGTAACAGGAACTGAAACTTGGTGCAACTGACACTGACTCGCCACATTCAAGAGATAGGAGTAGTAAGGAAGGAGGTTATCAGTTCGACTTGAAAGACTTTTTAAAACAAAAGGAAGCACAGTTGGAAGACCATAAAAAATAAAAATACGGTGGAGAAGAGTAGACAAGACATTAAATACATTGTGGAGAAGGTCAGAAATAAAAATAAACAGAAAGAAGAGAGTCTAAAGAACTGTATTCGAGAGATGATAGAAACCAAAAAAATTTATCAAATTGCAGAGGAATCTTAGGAAAATGTGAATCAGGCCGCAAACAAAGCAGAGGAAGCAAAAAGTGTAGTGAATGAAGCGTTTACAAATAGTAAAAAAACTGCCAAGAAAAGTCATGAAGCAATTTCAAAATTACACAGTGCAGTCAACAACACATAGCAACGTAAGACTGTATAGTATCAGGATTCAAGAGACCAGCAAAATTCTTAGAATTCACGATCAAGACATATCAGTTTCTGGACATGCCATGCGAACTAGGGGAGTAATCAAGCACTTCTATAGCACACTTCCTCTTAATTACCAACAATTTTTTGCTGGGAGATGCAATATTGACATAAATGCTTTCTGCAACATGCTACGTGAACGTGAGTTTGCGTTTAACGCTCAGCCCAGCTGCGCACGGAGGCACGATTCTGAAGGACACTTTCGCAAAACAATATGTTAGTGGAGGCAAGATAATTATAATTACCTGAACGGATATTCCAGAAATGGAAACCATTAGATGAATGAAGGTTACAGGAACAATCATGGGCCAAACAATGGAGATGGGCATCGTGGAAGAAGAAATAATAGAGATTGGAATAATCAGAGAAGCTTGGAGAGAACTGTGAAACAGCAGATGGCGCAGACTGGGAATAATGAATGTGGAGAACGTTTTGAAGATAAAAACGGAAGTGGTGTGGCGGACCACAAGATAGAAAAGATCGTCTAAATACGAGGACTGAACCCAAAACTCCATCAATGTGATTAGAGCGCTCCTAGGAAATAAAGTCTGGATAGCGTGGTAAAGGCAAATTCAACGTCCACATCATTAATCAGACGCATTATACTCAACGAAATCCATTTAAATACATGTCGGAGTCTTACCCAAGGAGAAGGAATTGACGACGACAAGTGACGTGTATCCTGTATTCAGGCTGACAACAGGCCGTGTGAAACTATACAGAATTCTGGATGGTTGCACCCAAATATTGGCTATTGCAGAAATAGCATTTAACAGACGTAAAACTAACTTTAGGTGGCCAGCGCTATCGCTGAGATTAATTAAAATTTGAGGTTCTGTCACTTGAAAAAGTCACTGAGGTGCTTAAGCAAGTAAATCTTGAGTCAATGTATGAAGGACACATGTTGACAGGAAATTTCTTCGTGGTTTGTAAATTGGCAACTGATCTCATAAAAGGAATGGACACCCTGAGTGACTATGCTGCATTAACTGACCTGGGATGCGGCGAAGTTACCATGCAGAGAGGAACTCAGTCTGGGAGGTTGTTTGCATCTATGTGTGGACTGTCATAATAGGCAAATTGAGAATAGTTATGAGGAGAAAGGAGACGATGACGATTCGAGGACTGAATAAGTACAAATGAAAAGAGAAACTGAGCTTCCCATTCACGAACGGGTAAATCGGATCATGAACATAAGACCAGAAGACAGAAGAACTGCGCTCAACCCTACTTGAAAATCGCGATGTATTCCTGCTGAAGATATGTGCAACCGACCACTTCCAGTACGTGTTGAAGAGAGCCAATGAACATCAAACATCCTTTGTAACTCTGTACGCTTTCCCATTAGCTCACCGAGAAAAAGAGCATCAGGAAATATTGGGAATGTTATGAGAAGGGATAATACACTACTGGCCATTAAAAATGCTACACCACGAAGATGACGTGCTACAGATGCGAAAATTAACCGGCAGGACGAAGATGCTGTGATACGCAAATTATTAATTTTTCAGAGAATTTACACAAGGTTGGCGCCGGCGGCAAACCTACAACCTGCTGACATGAGGAAAGTTTCCAACCGATTTCTCATGCACAAACAGCAGTTCACCTGCGTTGCGTGATGAAACGTTGTTGTGATGCCTCGTATAAGGACGAGAAGTGCGTACCTTCACGTTTCCGATTTTGATAAAGGTCGGATTGTAGCCTATAGCGATTGCGGTTTATCGTAACGCGACATTGCTGCTAGCGTTGGTCGAGATCCAATGACTGTTAGCAGAATATGGAGTCGGTGCGTTCAGGAGGGTACTACAGAACGCCGTGCTGGATCCCAACGGCCTCGTATCACTAGCAGTCGAGATAACAGGAATCTTATCCGCATAGCTGTAACGGATCGTGCTGCCACGTCTCGATCCCTCATTTAACAGATGGGGACTTTTGCAAGACAACAACCACCTGCACGAACAGTTCGACGACGTTTGCAGCAGCATGGACTGTCGGCTCGGAGACCATGGCTGCCCCGGCCGCGGTGGCCAAACGGTTCTAGGCGCTTCCGTCTGGAACCGCGAGACTGCTACGGTCGCAGGTTCAAATCCTTCCTCGGGCATGGATGTGTGTGCTGCCCTTAGGTTAGTTAGGTTTAAGTAGTTCTAAGTTCTAGGGGACTGATGACCTCAGATGGTAAGTCCCATAGTGCTCAGAGCCATTTGGACCATTTGAACCACGGCTGCGGTTACCCTTGACGCTGCATCACAGACAGGGGCGCCTGCGATGGTGCACTCAACGACGAACCTGGGTGCACCAATGGCAAAACGTCATTTTTTCGGGTGAATCCAGGTTCTGTTTACAGCATCATGATGGTCGCATCCGTGTTTGGCGACACCGCGGTGAACGCAAATTGGAAGCTTGTATTCGTCACCGCCATACTGGCGTATCACCCGGCATGATGGTATGGCGTGCCATTGGTTACACGTCTCGGTCACCTCCTGTTCGCATTGACGGCACTTTGGACAGTGGACGTTACATTTTAGATGTGTTACGACCCGTGGCTCTACCCTTCATTCGATCCCGGCGAAACCATACATTTCAGCAAGATAATGCAACACCTCATGTTGCAGGTCCTGTACTGGCCTTTCTGTATACAGAAAATGATCGACTGCTGCTCTGGCCAGCACATTCTCAAGATCTCTCACCAACTGAAAACGTCTGTTCAATGGTGGCCGAGCAACTGGTTCGTCACAATACGCCAGTCACTACTCTTGATGAACTGTGGTATCGTGTCGAAGCTGCATGTACACACCATCCAAGCTCTGTTTGACTCAGTGCCCAGGTGTCTCAAGGCCGGTATTACGGCCAGAGGTGGTTGTTCTGGGTACTGATTTCTCAAGATCTATGCACCTAAATTGCGTGAAAATGTAATCACATGTAAGTTCTAGTATAATATATTCGTCCAATGAACACCTGTTTATCATATGGATTTCTTCTTGGTGCAGCAATTTTAATGGCCAATAGTGTAGAATATGCAGTGTCTAAGAATAACAGCCCGTTACGTTTCGTTGAGAAGACAGATTGGACCACTTGGTACTGGATTCCAGACATACTAATACAATAATAACTTTGAAAACAGACAGACCCCAAAAAGCTGGGAGAACTGTTACGGAGGTTTTATAGTTTACGGTTTTTCGTCAATAGACCTTCAGTAAAGTTTCTGGCAACGCGAGCTACACCCATCCTGAAGCTACGTCGATGGCCTCTTAATCGCTAAGAGAAGTTGGAAGGACCCTTCAATGAGTTGCTCAGTGCATTAAAAAGTCATAAAGTACTTGCCAACCTGGGAAAGTTGTATTTCGGCACAACAGAAGTTGAACTTTTGGAGCGCATACGTTACAACGTCAGAAATGATCAATCCGAACACAGAGTAATTACAGCCTGCTACCCAGTTTCCTATGCCTCAGACACGGAAAGACTTTACAGGGTTGCTTGTCGCATTCAATTTTTGCAAGAAATTCATAAAGATAGACTCGTTAGCAGCGCTCGGAATCTGTGCACTGACAGGAAAACAGACGCTGTGAATTTGGAACGAACTAGCTGAGAATGAGTTTCAAGCACAGTCAGGGGCACTAATAAATGCACCAGTATTAGCACATCCTGATCGGCAGACTGATTTTTACTTTATGAGGTAGAGTACTGACGAAAAGCAAGATAAATTCCCCCAAGACCAAGCTCGATGCCTTAGCCGTGGTTGACAGTTTAAAAATTTCCGTTACTACCTGTTTGGATGAAAAATGAGGATATCAACATACCACCACATATTAGAATTCCTTTTCACAGTCAAACTCACCTGTAGTATGTTAACCCATTGGGTAACCTATTTGCAGGAATTTGACTTCTCTATTATGTATGTGCCAGGAGAAACGAGTATTAATTGCCGATGGACTGTCATACTCGCCATAAGAGAGGACACACGAAGTGTTAGAGATCACCAAAGTCGCCATTTCAGTCTATACTACACTCCTGGAAATTGAAATAAGAACACCGTGAATTCATTGTCCCAGGAAGGGGAAACTTTTTTGACACATTCCTGGTGTCAGATACATCACATGATCACACTGACAGAACCACAGGCACATAGACACAGGCAAAAGAGCATGCACAATGTCGGCACTAGTACAGTGTATATCCACCTTTCGCAGCAATGCAGGCTGCTATTCTCCCATGGAGACGATCGTAGAGATGCTGGATGTAGTCCTGTGGAACGGCTTGCCATGCCATTTCCACCTGGCGCCTCAGTTGGACCAGCGTTCGTGCAGGACGTGCAGACCGTGTGAGACGACGCTTCATCCAGTTCCAAACATGCTCAATGGGGGACAGATCCGGAGATCTTGCTGGCCAGGGTAGTTGACTTACACCTTCTAGAGCACGTTGGGTGGCACGGGATACATGCGGACGTGCATTGTTCTGTTGGAACAGCAAGTTCCCTTGCCGGTCTAGGAATGATAGAACGATGGGTTCGATGACGGTTTGGATGTACCGTGCACTATTCAGTGTCCCCTCGACGATCACCAGTGGTGTACGGCCAGTGTAGGAGATCGCTCCCCACACCATGATGCCGGGTGTTGGCACTGTGTGCCTAGGTCGTATGCAGTCCTGATTGTGGCGCTCACCTGCACGGCGCCAAACACGCATACGACCATCATTGGCACCAAGGCAGAAGCGACTCTCATCGCTGAAGACGACACGTCTCCATTCGTCCCTCCATTCACGCCTGTCGCGACACCACTGGAGGCGGGCTGCACGATGTTGGGGCGTGAGCGGAAGACGTCCTAACCGTGTGCGGGACCGTAGCCCAGCTTCATGGAGACGGTTGCTAGTGGTCCTCGCCGATACCCCAGGAGCAACAGTGTCCCTAATTTGCCGGGAAGTGGCGGTGCGGTCCCCTACGGCACAGCGTAGGATCCTACGGTCTTGGCGTGCATCCGTGCGTCGCTGCGGTCCGGTCCCAGGTCGACGGGCACGTGCACCTTCCGCCGACCACTGGCGACAACATCGATGTACTGTGGAGACCTCACGCCCCACGTGTTGAGCAATTCGGCGGTACGTCCACCCGGCCTCCCGCATGCCCACTATACGCCCTCGCTCAAAGTCCGTCAACTGCACATACGGTTCACGTCCATGCTGTCGCGGCATGCTACCAGTGTTAAAGACTGCGATGGAGCTCCGTATGCCACGGCAAACTGGCTGACACAGACGGTGGCGGTGCACAAATGCTGCGCAGCTAGCGCCATTCGACGGCCAACACCGCGGTTCCTGGTGTGTCCGCTGTGCCGTGCGTGTGATCATTGCTTGTACAGCCCTCTCGCAGTGTACGGAGCAAGTATGGTGGGTCTAACACACCGGTGTCAATGTGTTCTTTTCTCCATTTCCAGGAGTGTATATAAGAAATGGGGTCTTTGAAAACTGCGTAACGGTAACTCTGCAAGACATACCTATAGAACAGGAAAAGTAGACTCCGCTTCCTGGAGAGACTGTTAGTGCCGTGCATTCTGTATCTTTATACTACTGAATACAGTCTGCGAAACGATTTCCTAGTGGAAAGAGGATTTGATAAAAGGGACAGTCTTTGATTACGTCTAGAGGAAACTTTCTGGGCGAGTTATCGATCTAGAAATCTTTGTAACAGACACAAGGAGTCCCTCATAATGGGGGTCACATGCTTCGGCACAATACTCAGCAAGTAGTTATAAGTCATCTGGATCGGCCGGAGTTTCACGATACAACATTTTTAGAGGCAAATTGGTGGAAGAGCGGTTTAAATGCACTTGATTTGAAGAGCCTCATATCTCCTTACAGTGGTGGAAGTACAGAATCGTCTGAGTAATTTTTTCACTGGAGGAACAAAAATGTTACTTTCTGATCCTAAATTCCTAGTTTAAATGCGGTAAACGTCTGCAAAATCGACGCCCCCTGAGCTTTTAACTTCACTTCGGATTGAATTACGGATAGAGTGACTTCAGACTTCTTACAGAGCGGACACTTCGGCCTCTGTTTACAGCAGTCTCTTCGCCCTTTACACTCGGCAGACACACGGCATGTTCCACACACATCTCTGAGCGGTGACTTTGCAGAGCACATTTCTGGCTCAGACGTCATCTGAAGACAATGCAGCAGACCTGAGGACAATGCAGCAGCGGCGTACACACATGCACACTTAGCGAATCATCGTCACCACCTGCAGCCAGCATGTTCATAGTCACAGCATGGTGAAATTTACTGGCTGCACAGGTGGTGTATATCGCACTGGATTTAATAACCCGTAATAATGTCACGGGTAGATTGTACTGGGATGGCACAGTTGCATTACGACTCATATTCCAAGTATGCATGCAGCCACTGTTGACGAGTCGTCGATTTGATTCTCGGAAAGTTTAACATGTTAGATAGCTGAATTTACCATCATATGTTTTCCTTTATGAACTCTGCCAACCGTAATTCACTTCAGTTTTGTCTTGTTTTTTGTTTATAATTAATGTCGTTCCATCTCGAGTAACTTTCACCGAAGTACGTGGCAATGTCTTAAACCAAATAAATTTGTGCTAATAAATTTCATCTTATAGCTAGTCGCTCTTTGCATAATTAAGGTAACTATGTGATTACCCCACCCACTGATCTATTGCTGGGCCGAAAATTAGCATTCATCACCTCTGTTGTCAACAGTTCTGCTACGGTGGTTAACTAGGTAAGATGTCTAGAGAGGTAACTAACCAGCGTCATTTCTCACTCTCTATAATAGCGAATGGGGTTTAAACAGTGGATGGCAGTTGTCATCCTGTGGGGGATGTGGCAATGTGAAATTATTTTTGATACTAGTCTCGACTTGGAAATTTTTCTGTGAATAGAGAACTTCACGTGGGATAGTCTGGGCTTGAAAATGGTATCTTCAAAAAGTAACTTCGAAATTTCCAAAGCTCCAGCAGTCAGACCAGCATGGTGACAGCATAGCGGGCGAAGGAGTCAGTGCTGAGTATCGATCAGTTTCCATTGGTCGATTTCGGGAACCTCGCCAACAGGCCGATTACAATTACATGGAATGGCTCTGCTGCCGGAAGACGTGGTACCAGATGCACTGGAGATAATTGTACCACATGCTTCTGCCACTATCATTCCTTACAGTAACTCACATACTGACTAATGGATTGGTAGAGATCTGGACAGTGATACCTGTGTTGATTTTGTCTTGAGCTTCCACGAATCCCAGGTGACCAAATGTTGGAGCATCACGGAAATACTTCAGGACAGCTGGACTTAGACGTGCTGGAATGGTGAGCAATCATTTCTGTTCCACTGGATCATAGTTCCTCTCTTGAAATTTTCAGTTTATTAATTGGGATTCTCGTTGGCTGGATCCTCCTTCAGGGCATCTATCGTTTTCAGCAGTGCTGGATATTCTATTTCTTCAGCAGCAATGTCATTTGACAAATTGACAACTGAGGTTACATCCATGCTGCTGTTTTCTATCAAAGGATTCCTTGAAAGGCAGTAGGCGTCCTTATGTTTGCATCCACTTTTGTATACCACTGTAAAATCGTACTCCTGAAGCGTCAGTGCTCATCTCGCAAGTTGATCCTACAGATCTTTCAGCCTAGTCACCTAGCATATTGAATAGTATTCCATGACAGCGGTAACTAATTCGCTAAATTAATTTGACTGGAAGTTGTTGATGGCCCAAGTACCTGTGTGGCATTCTTTCTCAGTTGCATGCCAAATCATCTGTGACTCAAAGTACACTGCACGCATAAGTTATTGCCTTTTCGGTACTTAGCATTACAACTGGTCGTATCCCACATTTGTTAGCAGCGATGTGAAGTTGTGTCGCGATATTTTTGTAATATTAAAACAATGCTAGTTAGGGAGGTATTAGCACCTCTTTAAGGAGAGGAAAGGCCTCTCTTATATTACGTACCAGGAAAATTAGGCGTCTCCCTGGTGTAGTACTTACAAGGGATACACGTTCATGCAAAAACTTTTATGAATCGACAACAGTATGGTCACATTGCGAGAAAACATTTCACAATAAGAACGAGTGACTGCTTTTATTTTTCTCTAAATCGAGATGGATTCCTTTGCTATTCATTATCTGTACCAGGATTATTATTTCTTTGGTGGTGAAGAGGCACTTTTTGATATTCAGATGGATGTCTTCCAACTGAACGCACTTCATCATAGTTGTCTTCTATCTTAGATGTCTTTAAATGTCTCCGAAGGAACGACAATATTGTCCATATAACAAAGAGTTATCGTCCATTTACGATGTCAAAGCAGGTTAGCATTCATACATTCATACATTCAAATGTGGCGGGAGAGTTACACAGTCTTAACATAATAACTTTGAACCAACAGAGACTGTCAGGAGTTACTAAGGCAGTCTGTTCCCAATCAACATCTATTTGCCAGCAGCCTATTTCCATCTTCATATATGATAAATAGTTTGCGCCTTTTCTAATAGTCCAGGGTGTCAGTAGCTACAAATAATTATTTACGAATTTGCTCAGTTGTAGGTAGTCAATGCAGAAGAGGTATGGGCAGTCCTTCATGATGATCAGTCCGGCCGGTGTGGCCGAGTGGTTCTAGGCGCTTCAGTCTCGAACAGCGTTACCGCTACGGTCACAGGTTCGAATCCTGTCTTGGGCATGGATGTGTGTGATGTCCTTAGGTTAGTTATGTTTAAGTTGTTCTAAGTTCTAGGGGACTGATGACCTCAGAAGTTAAGTCCCATAGTGCTCAGAGCCATTTGAACCATTTTATAGCTGTCTAGGAATCCGCTGGTCTCACGAATATACGTACCATTCGAAAGATTTACTGTTTTTATTCTGGTTCTTGTCTGTGTAACAGACGGCTTTAATGTTACCCAAATGGAAGCATGTACTGTAGATATTCTAAAGTACTCGGCGTCTTCACCAAACAATAGCTGTTGTAATCACAATCTCAGTTGTAACAGAAATTCGAAAACAGAGTCGTCAGTGAAATACAATACCTAGCACTGCAAATACATGTATTACTAACATCAACATACAGTCTAAACAGAACTGGCGTCCTAGTCAGAGAGTGCTGTTATGTTTATAAACATCGTATATTCCAGACTATGCAAGCATAAAAAATGTGCAGTGGCGACCAGCAGCACGCCATGGCACGCCAACCACTACGCCACACTGAACGCACCAAACTTAGCGGCAGTATACAACTTGAGTAGTAAAATTATATTATTGTTGAGGAAATTTTCCTGAATAAAAGTATTGTACAAAATATAAATGCCTTTAGGGTAATGGACATGCAGTCAACAGTATCCAGATGTCTGTACTCTTCCGATTATATTAGCACTTGTATCCTTTTTTACAAACTTTCGTCCTTTTGCTGTAACAATACATTAACGGCAATTAAGCATTTAAAAAGCATGCAGCAGTCTTTAAGGGTTTAGGATTTCTCACGAAACAAAATGAAACAATAACAAGATGAACTGTGCCAGTTTTCTTATTATCGTACGATCTAGGTTTCGAGCTGTAAGAACATTTTGCCGTAAAAAACTGATTCCAAAGATGGCACCAAAGAAAAGAACACATGTCAGATCTTTTAATCTATTGCTTCTCGCCCTGAACTGTACAGGTTCTCTTAAATATTTTACTTGTAGAACAATTACATCTGTACTGAACAGCTTCATGACACTTATTAGGATAACATTTACTGTGTTACATATCATATACTGGAACAGAGCTATGTGCACAGGGCTCACGATATTGCTTACGTAAGTAGGTATTTGTTTGATTACCCTTAAATGATGTCTCCAAGGCGCCAAAACCCATCCGCTTCATTCCTGTGTTGAAGTTATCTAAGAGGGTGAATAATTGATTTGAGACATTCAGTCGATCAGTAAATGTAGGGATACATCATTTGCTTCATTTCTAATATTTCTTATAGTGAAAACTCTGCAACCCTTCCACTACTTGTAAGATTTCTATATCTATTATATGATATTTCTTTAATTTCCAGATTGTGTGGTGTTCTCTGAACCTAGTACAGACTGGCCGTAAGGTTATCTTATATAGTGCGATTTAATTCTTGGCGCATGATCTCATAAACTACACTTATCGTTATGGCAGCTTGTTAATCCTTTCAGCCGGCCGAAGTGGCCGAGCGGTTCTAGGCGCTACAGTTTGGAACCGCGCGACCGCTACGGTCGCAGGTTCGAATCCTGCCTCGGGGATGGATGTGTGTGTTGTCCTTAGGTTAGTTAGGTTTAAGTAGTTCTAAGTTCTAGGGTACTGATGACCTCAGTAGTTAAGACCCATAGTGCTCAGAGCCATTTGAACCATTTTTAATCCTTTGAATTAAAGAAACATCCACTAAATGTCTGTTGGATATAGAAAAACACAAAGGAATCCTTTGGTTCAAAATGTTGGATATTTCGACAACACTTCTTGGTGAAAAGTGGCCCGAAACCGGTAGAATGTGTGATCAAAAGTATGCGGCTAACTATCTGAAAATGACTTAAAAGTTCGTGGCGTTCTCCACCGGTAACGCTGGAATATAATACGATATTGGCCCACACTTAGAATTGATTACAGTTTCCACTCTCGCAGGCATACTTTCAGTCAGGTGCTGGAAGGTCTCTTGAGGACTGGCAGGCCAAGTTCGTGGCGTTCTCCACCGGTAATGCTGGAATATAATACGGTATTGGCCCACACTTAGAATTGATTACAGCTTCCACTTTCGCAGGCATACTTTCAGTCAGGTGCTGGAAGGTCTCTTGAGGAATGGCAGGCCATTCTTCACGTATTGCTGCACTGAGGAGAGGTATCGATGTCGGTCGGTCAGGCCTGGCACGAAGTCGGTGTTCCAAAACATCCCAAAGGTTTTCAGAATAAGATTTTCACTCTGCAGCGGAGTGTGCGCTGATATGAAACTTCCTGGCAGATTAAAACTGTGTGCCCGACCGAGACTAGAACTCAGGACCTTTGCCTTTCGCGAGCAAGTGCTCTACCAACTGAGCTACCGAAGCACGACTCACGGTCGGTACTCACAGTTTTACTTCTGCCAGTACCTCGTCTCCTACCTTCCAAACTTTACAGAAGCTCTCCTGCGAACCTTGCAGAACTAGCACTCCTGAGAGAAAGGATATTGCGGAGACATGGCTTAGCCACAGCCTAGGGGATGTTTCCAGAATGAGATTTTCACTCTGCAGCGGAGTGTGCGCTGATATGAAACTTCCTGGCAGATTAAAACTGTGTGTCCGGTAGCTCAGTTCGGTAGCTCAGTTGGTAGAGCAGTTGCCCGCGATAGGCAAAGGTCCCGAGTTCGAGTCTCGGTCGGGCACACAGTTGTAATCTGCCAGGAAGTTTCATCCCAAAGGTGTTCTATAAGATTCAGGTCAGGACTCTGTGCAGACCAGTCCATTACAGGGATGTTATTGTCTTGTAGCTACTCCGACACTGGCCGTACTTTGTGAGCAGGTGCTCGATCGTGTTGAAAGATGCAGTCGCCATCCCCGAATTGCTCTTCAACAGTGGGAACCAAGAAGGTGCTTAAAACATCAATGTAGGCCTGTGCTGTGCCAGGCAAAACAAGAATGGGTGCAAGCCCCCTCTATGAGAAACTCGACCACACCACAAAAAAATCGCCTCCGAAGTTTACTGTTGCCACTACACACTATTGGCAGATGACGTTCACACGGCATTCGCCATACCCACACCCTGCCATCGAATCGCTACATTGTGTACCGTGATTCGTCACTCCACACAACGTTTTCCCACTGTTGAATCGACCAATGTTTACGCTCCTTACACCAAGCGAGGCGTCGTTTGGCATTTATCGGCGTGATGTGTGGCTTAGGAACAACCGAGCGACCATGAAATCCAAGTATTCTCACTCCCAGCCTAACTGTCGTAGTACTTGCAGTGGATCCTGATGCAGTTTGGAATTCCTGTGTGATGGTCTGGATAAATGTCTGGCTATTGCACATTACGACCCTATTCATTCAACAGACGAGTTCGGCATGTACGCTTTTATTCTCTCCGTATCCCTTCACGTTTCCACTTCACTATCACATCGGAAACAGTGGAACTAGGGATGTGTAGGACTGTGGAAATGTCACGTATAGACGTATGACACAAGTGACACCCAATCACCAGACCATGTTAGAAGTCCGTGATTTCCCAGGAGGGTCCCATTCTGCTCTCTTACGATGTCTGATGACTGAGTCGCTGACATGGAGTACATGGCAGTAGTTTGCAGCACACTGCATCTAATATGCAGAACGTATGTTTTTGGGAGTGTCGGGATACTTTTGATCAAATAGTGTATGTCATGTGGAGTAGTAACCTTAACTTCATGAGATGTGGACTCGACAGTATTAAAGGAGCCTTGGAGTGTTGTGTTGTGAACAGAGAAGCACTAACACCAGGATGTCGGGGTCAGATTAGGTGAGTAATTTCGAAGTGGAAAAGTCATTGGATATACAGAGTGAGTCACTAACTATTGCTGCCAAGAATGACTCCGGTAGTATGATAGGAGCTAAAGCTCTTGTGGGACAAAAGTTACATGGGACAACGAGGGTCATAATATGACTATTTTTGTTGCTTGGTGGGATCGCTTTCTTTAATGGGATGCTATAGTTAGGTACTTGTTTTCTGATAGCGGCTATCGAGACCAATCCAATGATGTCCAACAGTAAGGTCTTTGAAGGTCAACGGAAGTCACAAAGGATTCATGAACGTCCATTTACATAAAGTGTTCGAAGTGATAATCATTGGTAACAATACAATGCTTCAATCTTCTTGTCATGAATTGAGTGGTATTCCTTATAACATGCTCTCATAATTCTCTTTCGCATATCTTCAGGTGTAGTTGAAGCATCTTTATAAACAATATCTTTTACGAATCCCCACAAGGAAAAATCCAGAGGCGTGAAGGCTGGCGAAAGAGCCGGCCACGACACATCTCCGCGTCAAATCCAACGATTTGGGAATTGTCTCAGCATCTCGTTTCTAGCCATCAGCGAAAAATATGCCGGGCACCAATCGTGTTGATACCACATTCTGTTTCTTGTTCTTAAAGGTATTTCTTCCAATAACGTACATAGTGTTGCTGCAGGAATGTGGTGTAATTTCCTTCGATGGAATAGGGCCTATAATTCTGTCCTCCGGAATCTCACACCATACATTCACCGACCACAGTTTTTAGAGTGCAACATGCCGCAGACAACATGGACTCCCAGTTGCCCAATAATGGATGTTATGCAAACTAACATTTCCATGGTTCGTGAATGTAACCTCGTCAGTAAATAAAATCAAATAAATAAATGTATCATCCCCCTAAATCTGAAGTTGAGCCTATCGGCAGAACTCAGTACTACGCATACAAGCCGTACGAGTTAATTCTTGGTGGAGACTGGTATGGTAAGATCGATATTTATGGCGATGCAGAACACGAACAACACTACTCTGGCTCATGCCAGATTCCCTTGCGATTTGAAATAACAAAAGGATCTCGAACCACAGTGGCAAGAGTACCAATTTCTGTTTCCTCGTTAGTAACTTTCCTTGACCAAATACGTTTCCGATGAGTTAAAGATCCAGTTGTTCTCCATTTATGATACACGTATTTAAATGTACGACGTGTCGGTTGAGTACGCTGAGGATATCTTTCAGCGTGTAAGTCTCTAGCTCTCACTGAATTTCGTTGACATTTTCCGTAAATGAGAAGCATATCGACTAGTTCTTCGAAGGAATACATCATTAAAATTTGCTTGAATCGCCGACACTAGTCTTACCGTTCCTATTAGTGTTGTATTGCGAAACCGTCGAATGGTGTTTACATGTAAATGGCACGGTATATACACTCCTGGAAATGGAAAAAAGAACACATTGACACCGGTGTGTCAGACCCACCATACTTGCTCCGGACACTGCGAGAGGGCTGTACAAGCAATGATCACACGCACGGCACAGCGGACACACCAGGAACCGCGGTGTTGGCTGTCGAATGGCGCTAGCTGCACAGTAATTGTGCACCGCCGCCGTCAGTGTCAGCCAGTTTGCCGTGGCATACGGAGCTCCATCGCAGTCTTTAACACTGGTAGCACGCCGCGACAGCGTGGACGTGAACCGTATGTGCAGTTGACGGACTTTGAGCGAGGGCGTATAGTGGGCATGCGGGAGGCCGGGTGGACGTACCGCCGAATTGCTCAACACGTGGGGCGTGATGTCTCCACAGTACATCGATGTTGTCGCCAGTGGTCGGCGGAAGGTGCACGTGCCCGTCGACCTGGGACCGGACCACAGCGACGCACGGATGCACGCCAAGACCGTAGGATCCTACGCAGTGCCGTAGGGGACCGCACCGCCACTTCCCAGCAAATTAGGGACACTGTTGCTCCTGGGGTATCGGCGAGGACCATTCGCAACCGTCTCCATGAAGCTGGGCTACGGTCCCGCACACCGTTAGGCCGTCTTCCGCTCACGCCCCAACATCGTGCAGCCCGCCTCCAGTGGTGTCGCGACAGGCGTGAATGGAGGGACGAATGGAGACGTGTCGTCCTCAGCGATGAGAGTCGCTTCTGCCTTGGTGCCAATGATGGTCGTATGCGTGTTTGGCGCCGTGCAGGTGAGCGCCACAATCAGGACTGCATACGACCGAGGCACACAGGGCCAACACCCGGCATCATGGTGTGGGGAGCGATCTCCTACACTGGCCGTACACCACTGGTGATCGTCGAGGGGACACTGAATAGTGCACGGTACATCCAAACCGTCATCGAACCCATCGTTCTACCATTCCTAGACCGGCAAGGGAACTTGCTGTTCCAACAGAACAATGCACGTCCGCATGTATCCCGTGCCACCCAACGTGCTCTAGAAGGTGTAAGTCAACTACCCTGGCCAGCAAAATCTCCGGATCTGTCCCCCATTGAGCATGTTTGGGACTGGATGAAGCGTCGTCTCACGCAGTCTGCACGTCCAGCACGAACGCTGGTCCAACTGAGGCGCCAGGTGGAAATGGCTTGGCAAGCCGTTCCACAGGACTACATCCAGCATCTCTACGATCGTCTCCATGGGAGAATAGCAGCCTGCATTGCTGCGAAAGGTGGATATACACTGTACTAGTGCCGACATTGTGCATGCTCTGTTGCCTGTGTCTATGTGCCTGTGGTTCTGTCAGTGTGATCATGTGATGTATCTGACCCCAGGAATGTGTCAATAAAGTTTCCCCTTCCTGGGACAATGAATTCACGGTGTTCTTATTTCAATTTCCAGGAGTGTAGATACGCCGTATTCGGCGAATATTTGCTATGTGCACGATATAAGAGAAAGAATTGTCAGGCATGTGCTTCGATAAGTGCCGAAGTGATAAGGAATACCACTCAATCCATGCTCCAAAAATTTCAGCACTGCGTTGACACCAATGGTCATCATTTCCAACACCTTCTGTAAATTTACGTTCATTCCACATTTTTGACGCCGGCCGGGGTGGCCGAGCGGTTCTAGGTGCTACAGTCTGGAACCGCACGATGGCTACGGTCGCAGGTTCGAATCCTGCCTCGGGCATGGATGTGTGTGATGTCCTTGGGTTAGTTAGGTTTAAGTAGTTCTAAGTTCTAGGGGACTGATGACTTCAGATGTTAAGTCCCATAGTGCTCAGAGCCATTTGAACCATTTGAACCATATTTTTGACCTTCAAAGACCTTACTGTTCCACATCAGTGGATTCGTTTCGATAGCCAACGTTATATTACGGCCTCCATTGTACTATGCAACTTTTGTCCCACACGTTTTTCCTCTCCTATCATACTTTCGGAGTTATTCTAAGTGGCAATAGTTAGTAACTCACCCTGTATACAAGCAACAAATCTATCAGGGACACTTCAACTCTTATAAAGCTGCCCAAGACGACTGTTGGTGCTGTGACTCTGAAGTGGAAACGGAAAAAGACAACCACAGCTAAACCAAAACCAGGCAGGGACTGCCCAGCACTGCGAGAAATGGTTGTAAAACATTATATTAATTCAACCGAAGAAATTATTCGTGTTTTGCAAAGTTATACCAGCAGTCCAGCTACCGCAATGACTATTCGTATGGTGTTAAAAAGACTGGGGGACAGTGATCGAGCAGTTCCTCGTAGGTCACTTATTTCTGTAGTCAATGCTAAGGGTTGCTTGAAGTCACGTAAAGAGCGACGCCACTGGAAATTGGATGAATGGAAGCGAATGATTTGGAGTGCTAAATCAAGCTATGACTAATGGCAATCCGATGGAAGTCTTTGGGTGTGACGAATGACTAGAGAATGCTACCTGGCATCATGTGTAGCCGACAGTGAAGCGCAGAGGAGGTGTTGTTACGGTATAGAGTTTTTTTCGTGATTGGTGTGTGGTTCCCTTATTAAGCTTAAGACAAATCTAAATTTGAGAGGACTTGAGCACATTTTGAAGCATTGTGTACTGCATACAGTAGGGGAGAGTTCGAAGACGATAACAGAGTCAGCATGACAATACACTCTGCCATGAAGCAGCATTTATGGAGCGACGGTTTGTGGACAATTACATTTCTGAAATGTACTGGTCTGGCCGGAGTCTTGACCTGATACCAAAGGAACACCTTCGGATGAGGTAGAACGTCGATTTCGCTACACATCTTACGTCCAAATCCCTACCTTCTTTGGTTTCGTCTCTTGAGGAAAAATGTAATGTAATTCCTCCACATACATCGAGACCCTCATTGAAGGTGTCCTTGGCATAGTTCAAGCTATAATAAAAGTGAAGGTACGGCACACCACACATTCATTTCTGCGAACAGGTTCAAAATGGTTCAAATGGCTCTGAGCACTATGGGACTTAACTTCTGAGGTCATCAGTCCCCTAGAACTTAGAACTACTTAAACCTAACTAACCTAAGGACATCACACACAACCATGCCCGAGGCAGGATTCGAACCTGCGACCTTAGCGGTCGCGCGGTTCCTGGATGTAGCGTCTAGAACCGCTAGACCACCCCGGCCGGCTGCGAACAGGTGTCAGAATACTTTTGATCAGACAATGCCTCTACAAACAAATAAAAAGCATCGTTTATTGAACAATTTAAAACCCATCATTACGGAAAAACGTTGATCATGAATCCTTTCGAGCTAAAACATGGAAGATTTCTGTTTGAAGATAATACTCGTTTGAGAAATCCAAATCTTAAGATGATCTGCGCTAATGCATAAAAATTATTGTAGCATCTCTCCCCTCGGTAGGTATCTTATAAAATTTCTCTTTCTTCTGGGCTCAAAAAAGTAAGACGAAAGTGTAGAGTTACAATATTTCAGTGTAAACTTCTGAAAAAATAATACGTCCTATGCTATAGATATAACTGAAGAGTCCATTATGGCCAAATTCGTGATTTTAGTGAATCACAAACAGGAGTTGGTGAAAACGAAGGGGACAAGAGTGACCACATTTTGCCCCTAAACGGACCTTTAATAAAGTCAAAGTATGGGTGAGCGCCAGTATCGTTTCCATGATCGACAGTTCTATCACTGGAATCTGTGGGTAATAATCAACCCATTCCTAAAAATGTCACGTAAGACGAGGTATAGTAGTTTCCCTATAACTAAGCATCAAAAGATGCTTTATACCGCATCCGATGACGGAAACGTGACAACATATAGATGTATGAAATATTAAATCATGAAATCGAGAATACTTCCACGATAACGGCCGACTGGCTGCGTACTTACAGTTTCACTTTTATAGCTGGTGTGACGACTGTTCACAAATTTCACATTTCAGTAGTAGTTCAATAACGCGATGCTTGTACATTCCCTACCATCCTGAAGATCATCAACGTGAATGGACGTCTCAGGTACGACGATTCGAGACGTAGTTGTTTTAACATATGTGATGAACAATATGAGCATGGCTGTTAAAGTGTGCACGCACATTTTAATTCTAGCAGTGGAAACTAATCCATGTACTTCCCAGGATGTACAGTTTTCCCTTCTATGGTCTGTTTCATATAGGAGAGTCCTTGTGGCCGTTCTCATTTAGCCCTCCCTGTAATAGAACCGTAGCTGGTATCCATCTTTCAGTTTAAGGATTTACAGAAACTTCTGTACCAACAGTTCAACTATGAGATTATATGCACAGCTAGTTAATAATAATTTCCAGCAGTATTAATAATAACTACTTCAATTTTCCCTATATAAAAGTAGATGTTTTTGCACCGTTTCCTCGTGCGCCTTGGAGATGCTCCTGTCCCACACTACCATAACATTAGCTACTCACTACGGGAGGCAGTTGTATTTGCAAGCATAGTTTTTGTCTCGGCAACCCCCCTCCCCTTTTTCCTCTACCGTGCAACTCCGTTCTAACCTACGACCTGGTAATGTTACAAATAGCACACTGATATGCTAGTTTACATAGTTTTCACACAGCGACACCTTACGTAGGCACACGTCTAAATGACATTTGGGTAATTACTTGTAGCGACATTGACCGCATTCTTTGTAGCAATTCGTTATACGAGATGTGCAGACGGAAGCGCTAGTGTTCCCGACTGGTCCCCACTACAGGAGTGTAATCGAAAAAATGAGCAGTCCGCCAATAAATACCCTCTCTCCTGAGATTTTAGAAACTTCTCCGGCGTATAGAACATTCCATTCGGAGTTGCAGCTGGATAACATTGACTTCTTGCCACGATAAATCGGCTGACAACCGTTCAGCCATCTTCAGGTGAGTGATTTGCACTGGAAATTGCTTCTTCATATCACTACACTTACACCAAAAAATTGGCACGAAGACGCATGGATAAAGGCAGACGCAACGTGAGGGACTTCGGTTGACTTTCGAAGTCCTCTAAGCTTATTGCTCCATCTGTGGCGTTCAGGCGGATGCGTAATAAGATACTACATACACGCTCTCTGTTGGAATGCCCCCACGCCTTATTCAGGTGAAAGCCGCCGTGACGAATAATAACACCTTGTGCTAATTGCATTTCCATCGATTCCTTAATTATTGAATCCTAGACGTACTTCGTCGAGGCCAAGATTTCCATGGCAGAATAATACAACGCATGTCCTGTGGAGACACGATGTCCGGCTTCAGCTCACTTACTGGGCTACGACAGGCGAGTGTGGCGATCATGTTCAACGCATCTTTGACGGACTGTTTGCGTCGTATGACCAATGAAGGTTTGGCCACAGTGAGACAGTAGTCTGTAGATTCCAGCCGTCTGCAATCCCAGATCGTCCTTTACTGAACCGATAAAAAACAAGTCTTTGTTGGTGGGCGGAATTTGTTTGACATGAAGTTTCCTTAAGATTCTACCTAATTGCGTTGAGCACAGGAAAGTTACTCAACCATTGCCCAGCACTGTGTCTCCACAAAACATTCCGTGGATCACTGTGTCGCATAAATCTTGGTCTCGGAGAGATCCTTCGGTGATTCACTTAATAATGAATCGGAGGAGATATTTTTAGCAAAAGGTCTTATTGACCCTTAAACTGACAACTCTCTCAGATGTGTGTAACTAGAAACATGTGGTCTCTTAGACCACGTAATTTTTTTTTTAATCATGTAACTCCACAGTAACTGACAAAAATAAAGAAAATAGTCAGCTACTTCATATTATAAGTAAATTTAATACTATTCAATGTGTACAAGGACTTCGTTGTTTACATTATTTAAAAGGAACACGAAATACCCCGATAATTTGTGTTCATGTTGTATCACTCCTTAGAGGATTGTTAACATTGTTACTCAAGCCGTGATATTCATAATGCAAATGAAAGATTGCAGAAAATATGAAAGAAGTTATTCATTATATGAACTGAAAATATAAAATACAACGCTTTTGCATAGTCGAAGCACACATATACCCCGTAAATTGGATGGCCATGTTTGGTGCACTCGTATGCCGGTTTCCTTTCCTAGGACCCACACCGCCTCATACACGTCATAAATTCTCTCATGATTGAGATTTGGTATGCCATCGACCCAAAATTCTATTTTTGTCTGTTGGTCCAGGCATTACTCCTCTTAACTGAAACGCTCCCATTCGAAATTATTTTTGCCATAAAGGGACTGTATTTGCTGTGAGGAATTATCTGGGATGCAGATCGCACCAAGCGAAACGCTCCCATTCGAAATTATTTTTGCCATAAAGGGACTTTATTTGCTGTGAGGAATTATGTGGGATGCAGATCGCACCAGGATCTTCTTTTCTGCATTAGTATTGCTAACGCAAAATTTGGACCAGCATCAGAATAGTCAAAAATCTTTTAATCATTCGTGTTTTCCTCTTCAAACATAACACGTAACTGCTCTAGCAATCAAGCTTCAAGATTTGGATGTGCTGCACACAATGTTCTCTTCTTAGGAGGTCGCTTCACACCATAGCTGAAAAATAACAAATTCCCTTATATAATAAAACGCTATCAAATACGAAAATCCGAAACAGCAATTAAGGAAAATGTGATAATTAGAATAATGTGATCTGTTGGAAATACTTAATTATTACACGTAATGCGAAACATGAGATATTACTCGCATCCCATTTCAAGCTCAGCTCTAAATCACATATTTTAGCACTAGACTGATAAAACCAAACAGACTGTTGAATGTTGCTTCACATGTGGTAGGCATTAAGATGGAGATAATTGTGAAGGGAGGGCATGATTTAATTCAGTGCTACCACACTCGATTTTAAAATGAACGATGGGTGTGAGAGACTGGTGTTTTGGATTAAGGATTAACCGTGATGGCGGCTTTCAACAACATAAGATGTGGGACCCAGTCATTTCTATAATTTCTTCAGAAAGGAAATATTTTATGGCCAATGACACATCTAGCGCCATTTAGTTTTATTAACTCAGACGTCTGAATGTGCATTCCGATAGAGCGCGTACGTAGAACCTCATTATGCATCCTTTCTACGACAGTTTTCTATATACCTCCACACATAGAAATTTTAACTTTTCAGTTTCACTAATCATACGCCCATTCTGTGAACTTAAAACGTCAGATTTTGTTGAATTGTGTGTTAAAAACTATAAAAACTGAGTCTTACTGTGATTTAGGGTTAGTTTATTTTCTACTAGCTTCAAACTTACGTCATGAACTGCACTATTTGAGACAGAGCCAGTGTTGCACACAACATCGTTTACTATCAAGCTAGTTACATCAGTAAACAGAAATATTTTAGAATTGCCTGTAATACTAGAGCGCATATCATTTATATAAATAAGAAACAGGAGTGGCCCCAACACCGAACCCTGGGGCAACCTCATTTGACTGTACTCCACTCAGATCCGACATCACAGCCATTCTCAACACTGTGGATAATGACCTTTTGCTGTTTTCTTTTAAAATAACAGATGAACCAATTGTGAGCCACTCTCCGCATTCTGTAATGGTCTATCGTCTGGAGCCGTGGTTTGTGATCAATAGAATGAAACGTCTTAGTTAAATCAAAAAATATGCCTATCGTTCATAACCTTTTGTTTAATCCATCCAGTATGTCACTGAGAGAAGGGAATAGAGTATTTTCGGTTATTAAACGACTTCTAAAGCTGAACTGTATATCTGATAGCAAATTATGTAGCGTAAAATGATCAATTGTCCTCACGTACACAGCTTTTTCAATATCTTTAGCATACAATGATGGGATTGAAAAAAGTCTAAAACTGTACACATTATTCCTTTCTCCATTTTTATAATGCAGCTTTACTACTGAGTACTTTAATCGTTCAGGAAACTAACCATTCTTAAACGAAAAATTACAAATATGGCTAAGTACAAGGCTAATATGTGCAGCACAGTACTTTCATATTATGCTAGGCACTCCATCATATCCATGAGAGTCCTTAGTTTTCAGTGATTTCATTATTGACTCAATCTCCCCATCATAAGTATCACAGAGGAGTATTTCAGACATCAGTCTCGGAATGGTATTGCCCTGTACGAACCACGTTTTTGTTTAATTCACCAGAAAACCTCAGAAAGTGATTGTTAAATACTGTACATGTGTCTGACTTATCAGTAACAGAAATGTTTTTACTGCGAACTGACTTTATATCGTCGACCTTGTGCTGCTGACCAGACATTTCCTTCACAACTGACCGCATGGTTTTAATTTTATATTCTATTTGCGTACCACATACTCTTTGCTTTCATAATAACGTTTTTAAGCAACTTACAACACTTTGTATTGGACTACTGTAGCTTGATTTTAACTTCCTCAAACATTTTGATACAATTACAGTTTTTTCTACGTGATATCCTTATCCCCAAGCTGCCTTTTACATTTAGTAGCGCGTTTTGAATGTTCTAATGGAAAGCAACTCTCAGAGATATAAAGAAATGTGTTAAGGGAAGCATTAGATCTGTCCTCTATGTTATTGGGACTGTAAACATCCTGCAACTCTTGTTCCTTAACGAGGTATAAAAAATTCTGTATTGCCGTTGGATTAACCTCCCTACATAGTTTGTATGTATATATGTGTGAAATTATTTTGGGTACAAAAGCCTTTTAGTATTAAAATTTGTTCATCATTGTTTGAAACGCCTATTACCCTTTTACTAACATAATGCCCATCCAGTAGTGAAGAATAAATAAAAATGTTGTCTATAGCTGTACTACTGCTCCCCAGCAACCTTGCTGGAAAAAATATAGACTGCATCGGATCATATTAGTTTAAGAGAGCTGTGAACATCGTTTTCCTTGCACAGTCTCCAGTGCAAAACACTCACCTTCAGATGGTTGAATTGTTGTCAGCTGCAATATCTTGGCAAGAAGTCATCGTTATCGGACTGAAGTCCCTAATCTTCATGGAATATCTTAGCTGTTGCCTGACAACAGAAAAGACATGAGAGATGCATGACCGACGTTTCGAAACATATGTGGCATCATCAGCACAGCCGTTCAAAATACTTCAGGGAGTCAGAAAAAGTTTCATCCGTCAGACAGCATGAATCCCGAAGAAACTTGAGACAGCTGTGGATGGTTATAGTGTGAATCAGAAACGTATGTACTATGTAATGTGATAAGTGTTAAGTGTGCGATGTTGTGTAGTTTAAACGTTATGTGCGTAAACAAATCTGAGGAACAAGTGTGCACCTTCTACAAACATGTCTCCGTTGATGGAGAGACTAAAGTTCTAAATACCAATTTGAGAGAGGAGTAAACACTAGCCATAGAAATGTGCATTTTGTGTTGAATAGTAAGAAAGTTTGTTGCCAGGCTGGGAGATATTGCACTTCACTGGTCATAATTCGAGAGTATAACAAGTCATATAGCTTTCACACTTGTTGCTGAATCACACAAATAACGGCTTCTGGTATCCTACATAGTGCAAAGCTACATGACAGAGTATCTAATAAATAAACGAAAGATACCAAAAATGATTTACAGTTGCAGGCTCTAAAAACACTAAGGCCTTCAGAGGTCTCCGAAACTAAGCTTATCCGTGGATATGAAGTGCAAAAAGTGTGTCAGCACCCTAGACCTTGTGTTATATTTTTACAGGATGAATCAATAGTGAGATCTGAATGAACTCAAATGGTGAAGGATTGTAACAGTTGATGAGATCAAGTACAGCACCAGCGAAACTCGGTACGAGCTAATCGATTGCCATTATTTGTTCCAAGACGACGTATTCTATCCAAAATTTCTTCCTCCATGAACCCACTAAAACGAATCAACGTTATTAGGTGTCATTATGAAACAACCTCCTTGAATCCATTTGTCCACCTGAAGTGAGCAATGTGTAGAACTGTAAGGCGCTCTGCTTTATTCAACATATTATTATGAAACATATCAAAGAACGCCTGATGGTACGGTCGACAGCAAAAAAAGTGGGTCACTGCCGAATACAACCAACATAAGGTAGCTGTGTGGCAGGTCCTCTAAACAACAAAACCCTATGGGGTACAGTCGTTTGACTACACGCAATGGGTACCGTAAGAGACTACAAGAGACCAAAGGTCTTAAGGGCAGTCAGTCTAAGCGTCAACTAATATCGTCATACAAAACATATTAGAAAACTCATTCTTAACGATGGGACACCCCATAACACCCATAAACCAACCTACATTACAACAAGTGACATTCCAGAAGTTCTGAGAAAACGGATTATTTTGCATATATAGTACAGTAATCCTTAGGCAAGATTAAATACTTGAGACAATATATGGAGTTACAAAGCTGTACAGCAACTGGAAAAAAGTTTTTCGCTCTCGAAAAGGTTTTCCGTCCACGTGCTGAACATCACTCAACGACGAGTGGCTCTGGAAACTGGATATTGGACGAACCAGTAAGAAAACGCGATTGACGGCAACAATCACTCTACGGATATCTGAACATTAACAGCGAATCACCAGTAATATCATTGTTCTAGTATCACATCAGCAGCTAAGTGTACACAAATTTGAGCTTGAAATTACATGACCAACGTCGTCGTTCTGGACCTGGATTCAAACCAAGCACATATAGCCATTGCTAACCAAGCTAAGCTTTGTTTGTGCCTTATTGAGATCCGATAACTAGGCGTAAAGAGACGTGAAGTGTAGAAATTTGCACCAGTATCAGTTATCAATTCTGATCCTGAAAAAAATTACGAAAATGTTTGTACTCAACTGGGAATCCTGTCATAACAGTTACCTTCCTGGGAAGTACCCCCTACGATGTTTAATATGGTGTCATTCACAAGTAACAAGGTATGCACATGTTTAAAATTGAAATCCCATCATGTAAAGCTTATGACAGGGATGCGAACCCAGCATCTAATCAAATTGTTAACGAAGTGCGTAAAATCAGAAGGTAAATATCAAACGTTTTCACCAACAGCGAGATGTTGCTTTCTTAAATGAACATATCAAATTCTTTTCCAGCATTAGGTAGGAGTGGCATGTTAGTACTTTTAGTGATGTGATGGAAAATACTGTGCTGGCCAGAAGCTGAATCCACAACATATCGTCATTGGTGATCACAAAGAACACAATGTCAAACCCAAATCCATTGTCGCCAGTAGGATGGAGAGGATTGTTTGAACTTGAAAAGATGTAAGGAAACGTTTGATCTTGTAATGTTGTGATGAAAAGCGCATTATGTGTCTGTGAGTAGAAACGAACACGTTACAGCTGACAACGCACGAAGAGACGTTGAAAATGCCACTATTTTTCACTAGTAGTTCGGAGTGCTAATGAAATGAAATGAGATGAAATAATGGATATTTTATGCTGATAAGGATTCGAAACCAGATAGGTGCCTTTCAGGGAGGCCTAGAAGAGTTTGCAGTCTTGGGGAACACAGTGAAAGCGAATTCGAATCCCAGTCCAGCACCACAATTTGCAACGTCTCAGTTTCAAATAAAGTAAGAAACTTCTGAACTTACATGGCCATTGGTTCATTAGATGAAATACGTTTTCTAGTTTACGATGGCTTGCTGGTGACAGAGTCTCTGCCTTCCGGGGTTTTCCAATCTATTACAGCTCAAACGAATGCCGCTTTGTCCCAATCGGCTGCGGATATTAAACTAGGAGCTTACTGGCGTTCTGCACCAGGCCTTACTAGGGGTGAAGGAGAGTTACTTGAGTGTGTCAAAAATCTACGCCTGACGTGAGATGTGAACCTACACGTTTTACACATCAATACAAGATTAATCCACCAGACCACAGAACACCTCGCCAAACACTACATTATGAATTACAGAGTATTCATTTAGATGTAGGTGCAGATGTCATGGGACGGGTAACAGGAAGGAGGGCGGGATCTGGGAATGGACAGAAGTGAAGAACTGCAAAATATATGCGTGATATGTTTGCAAAGTATTGCTTACTTAGATGTGTGCCGCAGTTCGATTTATCCTAGGACCGAGAGATAAGGAAGGACTGTTTTCAGTACGAAAAATGGGTTATAGGGAAGGGGAGATAAAAGAATACGGTTTCATAGGTGTTGAGAGGAATCATAGATAGTAAAGACAGCAGCAATTAAAAGAGAAAATGTAGCGTCAATGTAAACCGCTAGATTTGTTTATAAAGTTTTGGGGGAATGGAATACAAGGGCAGTTGCGGCGATAGTGTCAGACAGAGAGAGTGTAAGAGAGAATAGAGGAGATACTAACAACGAGTAAACGTAATATGAAATCGTTTACGTTTGGGTGGAGGACGGAGGCTGTATTCGTGGATGGAGGGGAAGAGTGATATGTATTTGAAATAACAAAAACTACTATGACAGAGACCATCTACTCAGATTAGTTGGTAAATATCTAGACACAGTATAAATGAAATCAAAATAGAATATTTAACAAAATGTATATTCAAAAGAAACCCACTTGAATTAAAAAGGCAACTCAATGGAAAACTTACCCACATTGTACCTTTTCCGTTGCCACGCGATCTTCCAATAGCTCCGAATGAGGAAAAATCACGAAAAAGAAGACATAACAAAACATTTTAAGAACTCTAATATTTTATCCAGCGTCCTTCATTATTTTGTACTTCTGTCATTCGTCTTGGCATAGAATGTACAAGCCGTCGGACGTGGCAGCCTGAAGAAGCAACGTCCTTCCAAGCTTCCAGGACGCAGTCCCAAAGAGCGTCTGCAATAGGTGGTTAGTTTCGTGGTCAGTTCTCTGTTAATGTTCTGGCGAACTCAGCCCATATGTTTTCCATGGGGTTCATATAAGCCGCCCTTGGCGGCCAGTCCATGACGTAGACTCCAGTCGTGGAGAGTCGCTGCTGAACAAATGCAGACTTACGAAAGGGCAATAGTCCTGTTGCAATGTGACGTCACCTTCTGCGTACAGTATTCGCACTGACGGAAGCATCACATATTCCAATATGTGGGCATACTGCACGCTGTCCAGAGTTCCTTCTATCCTGTGAAGAATTCCCGCCCTTCTCGCAGAATTCCAACCCCAGCAGGTAGCAGATCGCCGGCCACTTCTTCTCGTCGTGGTTACATATTCGCGTCGATGGCGAGTCCCTTGCGGCCTGTACACGATTCGTGGATCCTACGTTATTGGTCGAAAACAGCTTCTCACCATTGAAAATGACGTTGTCCCACGACGCCCTCAGATGAAGCTCCGCAGATGCTAGCCGGTATAAAACGTTGTCTTCGCTGAGCTCTTGTTTCACGGCGGATCTACGTGCATGAAGTCCAGCGTTCCTCAGCCTTCGGCGAATCGTGTCACTGGAACCGGTAATGTTGGTCTGCCGACGCAACTGCTTCGCGATCAGAAAGGGATTTTCTCTGCTCCTAGACACTAGATCCCTGTCTTCCTGCTGTGAGCTCACTCTCATCCTGGCTGAGCCAGGAGCCCTGTTGGTGGTGCCTCAATCAAGGCAGATCCTCCACCATCTCGTTGCAATGGTATGTGGTACGCCATACCGTCTGCCAGCTTCTCTGACGGATCATCATCCTTCTTCAATAGAGCGACGACTCTATACTGAATAGACCTCTTCCAGTGAGCCATTACGGCAGACAGCCTGATGTGTATTTCTGATTCCCGCTCTTATACTGATGCCAGGAGAGGAGGTAAACATAATTACGTCAATTGGAGCGGCAGAGGCAGAGGCATGCGGCGCAGCCGTGCTGCCTCGTCCCGTGATGTTGGCCCACCAACGCCACCGCCTGCTCGCTCACTTCCGTCTCGCCTCGGCCAGCCTGGCTGGCCCGTAGCTCGCGACCAGCTGCTAGTACAGACCCGGGCCGCCAGGCCACGATCACCCTTCGAAGGATCAAAAGTTATACCTAACCTACCCAAGTCTGTAGTATAGACTAACGCTGCTACAGCTATTATGCTATAACATGTGCAGGCACACCTACAGTTGACGATTCATTCAAATATTTGACGAACAATACGTTCAAAAATACATTCATTTTAAACATTGCTACCACAAAATATTTCACCTAGCTAGCAATAGCATGACGCAGGAAACTATTCCTTCTTGTAATCGCTATGCGTTAGATGTAGCCTTAACAAACGTGTGTTCAACCACGACAACTAAGCGGAATTTAAAAGTAAACAGATTTAGTAGCAGCTTCTCCAAACAATAGTATATAATACACGATTTCTGCACTTATAACATGTAATCAGCGTCTCTGAAACAATACGTGCTGCACGACGGAAATTACTTTCTGCTGAGGCACTTCATTTACATCTCAATGATACACAACTACAAGAGAACATTGCTCTTTACGGCATTCAATCCACTTCTAAATTATCACAATGATATCGCAGATGTTAGGCAACACGTTAGTAGGGATGAGAAAGGCCTTAAGGTTTCCTACTAAACATGCTAATCCTAGCTACTACTGAACAACAATTTCATTATTAACGTGTCTTCACTGCCATTTCTAGTTAAACGGGCGCACATCTCGCTATTGGTGGACCAACAATGGATATTTCTCGTTTTGTTCCTGGTTAGACAAGGATGGCGGTAGGCGCCGGGTTCGAATCCCGGTAGGGCAATACAACTTCAGTCGTCATTTAAGGTTCCAACCTCACTACTGGTGACAAACTGTGATATCTACATTCTGATTTTACGAACTTATTCAACAATCCGATTAAGTGCTGTTTTCGCATCCTTGTTACCAGCATTACATGATAGCACTTCAATTGTAAACATGTGCATCCTTTGTTCCTTGACAATGCAACAATATACAACGTCTTTCGAGGTTAATTACCAAGACGGCAATTGTCATGTTAGGGTTCCTGGTTTCGTACAAACATAATCATCATTTACGTTCAAGTTGAGAATTGATAACTGATACTGGTGCAAACTTCAATATTTCACGTCTCTTTCTGCCTTGTGATAGTGTCTCGATAAGGCACAAAGCTTTGCTTGGTTAACAATGGCCATACGTTCTAGGTTTGCATCCGGATCCAGAACGAAGACGTTGGTCATGTCATTTAAAGTACAACTTTGTGTATAAATAACTGTCGATTACTAATGTGAACAAAGATATTACTTGTGATTCGCTGTTAATGTTGGGATTTCCGTAGAGTGCTTGCCGCCGTTAATCACGTTTTCTTTTAACTGTTTAGTATTACATAAAGCTGATGCGAAACCACTCCCTGTTGAACGTTGAACGACGTTCAGCATGTGTTGAGTAATCCTTTTAGACAGTAAATAACTTGTTTCCAATTGCCATACAACTTTATAAATCCGTATACTGTTTCAAATATTTAACCGTGGCCGAGGATTACCGAACGATTTATGAGACAAAATTAGCTGTCCCATAACGTATGAAATATCAATTATTGTAATTAAGTTTAGTTTACACACATTAAGGACTGTCTGATCTCTTCTGTACTATCGTAATGTTACTTTTTATCTGGACGGACTGTCGTAAAGACTGGTGTTCTATAGTAGTCTCTAGTGGTACCCATTAAGTATCTTACAACGACTGTTTTGCGGCGGGTTGCGATGATGTGCAACACAGATATGCTATGTTCCTTGCATACATTCCGGTGCAGCCTACACGTTGGAATTCAGGCGTGACCCACTTTCTTTGCTGTCGAGTATATATTGTCGCCACACTGCTCCTGTTATGGAAGCTGAACAGATTTCGGGACCACCTTGCGTTATGTCAGTGACTTCTTTTCGAAGGTTTGGGGTTTTCAGTTTGTGTATGTGTGATACAAGCTGTCGTAACAATATTTTCCGGTCTTTCGAACGTTATCCTAGTTTCCGAATTTTGTGTGCTGTTGAACGTTTTGTGTTTATCGCCGACATTCGTTACTGTCACCCTTTCGTTTGTAAAATCTTTCTTCATTAGTTTGTGAAGCACACAATACTTCTTGGTTATGGCATTCAGTTCTTTGCGAGTATGTTATCACTTTTTCGATGGAAAAGAAAGAAACGAACAAGCCTAATAATTTTGTCGACCGGTAAATATTGTTGCCTGATATGGACAGAAGACGCACGTGGCCCCGTCGTCTCATCGATCAACGCTCTTCAAGAACATTTTATGACTTGCGTGCCAAAAGGTTTCTGCAACACCTTCCTGCTTGTACCTTTGTTCTGGTCACAGGGCGAAGGTAGTGCCCCCAACGGATGGTAATACTATTTTCTTAGCCGATTACTAGAAAGTTGAAATACTTAATTGTAAAATGACATTAATAGGAAGTGTGTGACAGTTTATGTATTGTATTCTAAAAGAAGCAAGGAACTGGGGCTCTAGATATTGGCTGTATCTATTTTAAACTACAAATTTTGACAAATTTAAAGTACCTTATAACTCAAAAAATAAATTTAATGACATAGATATTTTTCATTAACAGACGACGCTCTGAATAAGCAGCTACTGGGCTCAAAGTACAATGTGCGTAGGCCCTAAATAAAGAAGTGTTTATGACTGAAGACTGCATAAATTTATAACACACAGCCTGTAGACTGCATTTTGCATCCGTCTGCACTTGTTCTTCATGTTATGTGTATTGCGTCTATTCCAGTTGACCGCGAGCGGCACCATCGATTGACGACTGACGTCATCTGTCGACGAGCACTCCTGGGAATAGGACAATACCCGATGGCAGGAGGTAGCGGACACAGCTGTGTCACTTCGTGCAGAGCTTTCATGTTTATGGGTTTCGTCGTTGCGGGAGTCTTTGCTGTACGCATGGCATGGTTAACAAAATGTTGAGTGTGTGTATTTATTGCTTCCTCGATAGGCGCAGGGAAATTCCTTATAATCTGTGAAACTACTCATCTTGGTATACTTCTGTTTCAGTATATAATTATAAAAATAAGTGTATTGAATGTTTATCTAACAAAACTGGCCGATTGTCATAATAAAATCATTTTCCTTGTTAATGTTCTAGTTTCTCCATCATCTATCAGCCTTCCCTCCATATCTTAATCACTGGTTCAAATGGCTCTGAGCACTATGGGACTTAACAGCTGAGGTCATCAGTTCAAATGGTTCAGATGGCTCTGAGCACTATGGGACTTAACTTCTGAGGTCATCAGTCCCCTAGAACTTAGAACTATTTAAACCTGATTAACCTAGGGACGTCACATACATCCATGCCCGAGACAGGATTCGAACCTGTGACCGCAGCGGTCACACGGTTCCAGACTGAAGCGCCTATAACCGCCCGGCCACTCCAGCCGGCTATCTCAATCACTGAACAGGCTGTGACGTAAATAAAAAGGCTGTCTATAATGTAAGTTACGTAAGGCTTGGGTAAAAGGAAATCGTTTTAAAAGCAATGTCGCACTTACAGTGCCCCTGTAACCTGCTTTACCTCTTAAAACTGACCTAGAAATTAATGTTAGAACTTGAGGGACGTTAGCGGCTCATATTACTCTTCCTCCCGAGTCCTACATGTCAATGTTCCCTTGATGCTCATACAGGCAGCAACAGCTGTGTTTGTGGTTGCGAAGCCGGCCGGGGTGGCCGTGCGGTTCGAGGCGCTACAGTCTGGAACCGCGCGACCGCTACGGTCGCTGGTTCGAATCCTGCCTCTAGCATGGGGGTGTGTGATGTCCTTAGGTTAGTTAGGTTTAAGTATTTCTAAGTTCTAGGGGACTGATGACATTAGAAGTGAAGTCCCATAGTGCTCAGAGCCATTTGAACCTTTCTTTGGTAAGCAATGCCGTCCAGTGAATTTCTTGGACTCCACCTGTGAAACAAGATTCCCTTTCGTACCAGGCAGAACAGCCAAACAGAAATTTCTTCCATGTCTCGCTATCTATCCTTCAGTCGTTGCAGTGCGATGTCTTCTCCTTTTCTATAGCTATGTCTTGCAGAGTTACCGTTAAGCAGTTTTCAAAGACCCCATTCCTTATACAGAACAGGCTGAAAAGGTGAGTTTAGGTTATCTCTAACACTTTGTGTGTCCTCTCTTTTCGCGAATATGACAGTGCAGTTGCAACAATACTTGTTTCTAATGACAGATTTATAATAGAGAAATCAAATTCCTGCAAATAGGCTACCCAATGGGTTAACATATTTCAGGTCAGTCTGGCTGTGAAAAGGAATTCTAATATGTTGATAGCCTCATCTTTTATCCAAACAAGGAGTACCTGAGGTTTTTCAACTGCCAAACACGTCTAAGGCCTTGAGCTTGGTCATGGGAGAATATTTCTCACTTTTCATCAGTACTCTACCTCATAAAGTAAAAATCAGCCTACAGGTCAGGATGTGCTAATACTGGTGCATTTATTAGTGCCCTTGACTGTGCCTGAGACTAATTCTCAGCTGGTTCATCCCAAATCCACTGCGTCTATTTTCCTGTCACTGCATAGAGTCTTAGCGCTGCTAACGAGTGTATTAATTTCTTGCAAAAGTTGACGACATCAAGTAACTCTTTCGTGTCTGAGGCGTATGAAACTGGGTAGCAGGTTGTAATTTCTCTGGGGTAGGTGTGATCATATCTGCCGGTGCAAAGTATGTGTTCCAAAAGCTCTACTTCTATTGTGCCGAAAAATTAGTTTTCCAGGCTGACATGTACTCCATGATTTTTCAATGCACTGTGCAACACATTGAAGGGTCCTTCCAAGTTCCCTTAGCGATTAAGAGGCCTTCGACTTAGCATGTGATATCTCCCATCTCCCGTTACGAGCTCGCTAAGAAGACCATTCAGTCTGTGGATGAATTATGCCTAAAATATTTTTACGCCAAAGGGTAACCGGCGAAATTTGTAGCTATGGAGTGAGATTATGACGCCATGTGCTTCAGGATAGGTGTAACTCATGTTGCCAGAAAGTTTACTAAAGGTCTATTGACGAAAAATCCATAATCTATGGAACCTCTGTAACAGTTCTATTTACAGTTATTATTGTATTGATTTGTCTGGAATCCAGTACCAAGTTAACCAATCCACCTTCTCAACGACTCGTAACGGACTACTATACGTAGACACTGCATATTCAATGATACATTCTCGTAAAATTCCCGATATTTTCTGATGCCCTTTTGCTCGGTGAGCTAATGGGATAGCGATCAGATTTACAAAGAATGTATAATGTTCTTTGTCTCTCATTAACACGTACTGAAAGTTGTCGGTTGCGCATGTCTTCGCCACGAATTCATCGCGATTTTCATGCAGGATTGTGCGTAGTACTTCTGTTTTCTGCTCCTACGTTTATAATCAGATTTACCCGTTCGTAAATGATAAGCTCAGTTTCTCTTTTCATTTATTGTTCCTCAGTCCTCGAATCGTCATCCTCTTCTCTCTACCCATAATTATTTTCAGTCTGTCTTTTATGACAGTCAACACACAGATGCAAACAACCTCCCAGACTCTGTGACCGAATAGCTTGTTCCTCAAATCACAGTTGTACCTTTCCTGCTCTTTGCATGGTAACTTCGCCACATCCCAGGTCAGGTAATTCAACATAGTCACTCAAGGTGTTCATTACTTTTATGAGATCAGCTGCCAATTTACAAACCACTAAGATATTTCCTGTCAACGTGTGTCCTTCATACATTGATTCAAGCCTTACTTGCTTAAGCTCGTCAGTGATTTTTTCCAGTGATAGAACCTCAAATTTTATTTATTTCAGCGATAACGCGAGCCACCTATGATTTGTTTTACATATATTAAATGCCTTTCCAGCAATTGCAAATATTGGGGTGCCACCATCCAAAATTCTGTATAGTTCCACATTGCGTGTTGTCACCTTCAATATAGGATGTACGTCCCTTGTCGTATTTAATTCTCTCTCCTTGGGCAAGATTTCGACGTGTCATTGTACTGGATTTCGTCGAGAAGACTGCGTCTGGTTAATGATGTAGGTGTTGAATTTGACTTTACCACGCTCTCCAGACCTCAGTTCCTAGGAGGGATCTAATCACATTGATAGTGTTATGGGTTCAGTCCTTGTAATTAGACGATATTTTGTATACAAAATTTTTAAGGCTTTCGTGGCCACTTGTTGACAAGCTGCCTATTGGCTTCTGTCTCGGGTTCTTCGGCCGACGTTCATCTAATGATTTTTCTGACGTTTCGCCAGCACGAGTGGCTGGCATTGTCAAAGCTTCACCCTCCATTGCCGGTGGTGAACTGGAGCCGAGCTCGCGGGCGCAGACTACATGTACCTGGCGCGCCAACGTCCGAGGGCTTCTCTGCGGTCATATCCGGTGCGGTTCTCCTCTTGCTACCTGCGACAGTCGTTCGCTGCAATACGGGAAGCCAGGATCCGTTGACCTTAAGGCTTTCCTCTTTCTTGTTCAAACTGTTCGCGTGTTTTTGTATTTCTACAGCTTCTCTGAACAAGCGCGTGTGATAGTACTTCTCTACAGCCAGAACTTCCTTGTCGGCGAATTTTATTACGTGGTCGGTATCATTGAGTGCGTGCTCTGCCACGGCCGATTTCTCCACCTGCCCCAACCTACAATGTCGCTTATGCTCGTTGATCCTGGTGTTGATGGATCGTCCAGTCATTCCGACATAAACTTTTCGCATGTGCATAGTATACGGTATATTCCCGACATTGCAAGTGGGTCTCTTTTCTCCTACGCCGATCTAAGGCACTCTTTGATCTTCCTTGTCGGTTTGAAGATCGTCTTTACGCCATGTTTGCGCAATATACGGCCGATTCTGTCCGTCAGTCTGGGAATGTATGGCAGTAAGGCCGTACCCGACATTACTTTCTCTGGTTCCTTACTTCGCCGAGTGTTTGGCTCTGTTACACTTCTAATATAATTTGTGGATTACCCATTGCTCCTCAGGAAAGTTTCCAGGTGTTGCATTTCTCGTTTGAGGTGTTGCGGCTCACATATTCGTCCTGCTCTCGTTACGAGCGTACTAATCATGGCTCTTTTCTGGCAGTTTGTCAACAAGTGGCCACGAAAGCCTTAACAATTTTGTACTACGCCTCTACGGGGAGGAGATTTGCAGATTGTACCGACGCCTTGACCAACGACGGAAGAAGAAAGCGCGACTGATGTCCTCTCTCGCCTTTCTGTCACGGTGCCGAGATGAATGTGCTACACCGAAGTTCTTGAGATGTAAGCGCCTATTCACCACCGCCCAAGCACATCGTATCTACGACAGAATGGAACGAGCTTTTCTTCGTGAGCGAATACATACAACACGGAGAGACTTGGCAAGAACAGATCAGGAGCTTCTGTACATTTTCTATCAACTAAGTAGCAGAATGCATCGAGACGACTGGGACAAGATCGACAGCATCACTCACAGGAGCATGCAGAACGAACTCGAGCGCTGTACCGAGCGACAGAAGAAAAAGTTTGAAAGATGCCGAAAGCAGACCGACAAGGCGATTCCCGACATGTCACACACAGTGGTCACGACAATTGACAGAAGAGGAAGTGTCTGTTCTTCAAAAAGGAGGGAATTTCGCTATCATCCCGAGAACTATACCTATGGAGGATATCATGGAGTTCCCACCTTATTTAGTAATTACATGCCATGTGCTAGGCTTATCATAGGTGTAGCATTTCTTTATTGCAGAACTGAATATGTTGTGACTTTTTGAAAAGAAGACCTAGGTTATTGGCACAAAACCTCTCAATGACACCTTTAACAACATTTTTTCCTCTGTTGCTGTATGTATGCTTGCATTGATTAGAATACTATTTTTATATGCAAAAAGAACTAATTCTGCCTGTTGCGCATACAATTGAAAATCGTTTACATATAAAATGAACAATGACAGTCCTAAGACTGAACTTAGGGGAAACCACTTACGTGATTTCTTCCCAGTCCCTGATTGTATTGCTTGAATTGCTAAGTAAAACCTTCTGAAATTTTTTTGGTGAAATGTGACGTTATCCAATGGTGGCTGCACCATCATTTTCATAAAAGCTCAGTTTATGTGGGCGAATATTGTGATTTTCTGATTAACAGTTACTTAATTTGTTAGTTCGTTATCTATTCTATTGACCAATCTCACGGTAATTATTATGAAGTGGAACTTGTCAAGTGCATAAGAAGTGCACACATGATTCAAGACACCCTTTTTTTGAAGTTAAAAATTTTTATTACCTACCCCATTCCCTTAAATGGCGCAAAATGAATATATTATACCCTCAGATTTGTCTATCCCTACTCATGAATTCATCTGTGGCACAGAAGGAGTTGTAAGGCAGATATGATGTCAGTTTATTTTTGAAAGTATTAGTGCTGTCCGTCAGACATTTTATTTCATCTGGTAATTTATTTAAAGGTTTCACAGCAGCCTATTTTACTCCTTTATCTGTCGAAGATAGATTAAGTAGAGGATAGTGTAAGTTTTTCATTCATCTGGTATTGCAATCATAATTGTTATGCTTGCTTTTAAACTGGCCCCTGTAGTTGTGAAGAAATTTCATTACTGGGTAAATGTACTGTGAGGCTGTTGTAAGAATTCATAACTTTTTAAACAGATGCCTACAAGATGTACGACTATGAGCCCCACACATTATTCTAACCACTTTATTTTGAGCGGTGAAAATTGACACTTATTCTGATTGGAAAAATGACTGTACCCAGTCGCTTTAGGGGAACCAAAATATGTATTTTCAAATTAAGATTCTCATCTATATGTACACCCAAAAACTTAATATGCTCTAACCGGGCTACTGAGTTCAGTTAATGTGTTATACTTACTGGAGGAACTGTACCACTTTTGCAGATAAAAATGGATGCCCTTCTTTTTTAAAATTTGAGAACAAGCCCATTTGCGTAGAAAACCAATTAATATCTTTTCCAAAGAAATTATTCCTATTATTTTCAATTGCAGTTTATTTTACTGGATTAATAATGAGTCTTGTATCTACAGCAAACAGTGTCAGTTTAGCATTTTGTTTCAGAGAAGAGGTGAGGTCTTTCATATATATCAAAAATGGAAGGGGATCCATTCTGTGGAACACCTAATATAAATTCACCCCAGTTAGATGGAGTGGCAAAATTCCTCAAATCCCTAAAATCATATAAAGAAACTTTCTGCTTCCTGTTCGGTAGATATGCCTTAAACCGCGCTTATGCTGTTTCATTTATACCATAGAACTGTAATTTCTATAACACAGTGCCATGGTTCACACAACCAAATGCTTAAGATAAGATTAAATTAGATTAGTACTTGTTCCATAGTTCATGAATAAGACACTTCATAATGATGTGTAATGTGTCATGTTAATAAAAGGTGTCTATAAAAGATATTACATTACACAAACTATTACATGAAACTTAATATTTCTAATTCCTTTTCTTTTTTTCGTGTGTGGGATGGGGAAATTACCAACCTACTATATCCAAAATTCATCTATAAGTAGAAGGAGTTGCCATTCAGAAATTATTTTAATTTCCTTTTAAATGCTATATGGCAGTCTATCAGACTTTTGATGTTATTAGGTAACTGACCAAAGACTTTTGTGGCAGCATAATTTACCCCCTTCTGAGCCAAAGTTAGATTCAACCTTGAGTACTGAAGATCATCCTTTCTCCTAGTGTTGTAGCCATGTACACTTCTATTACTTTTGAATTCGTTCGGATTGTTAATAACAGATTTAGTAAGTGAAGATATATACTGTGAGGCTACAGTGAAATCCTTAGCTCTTTAAATAAGTGTCTGCAGGATGATCTTGGGTGAGCTCCAGCTATTTTTCTGATTACACGCTTTTTTGCAATGAACACTCTTTTACTCAATGATGAGTTACCGCAGAATATGATGCCATACGAAAGCAGAGAATGAAAATAGGCGTGGTAAGCTAATTTACTGAGATGTATATCGCCAAAATTTGCAATGACCCTAATAGCATAAGTAGCTGAATTCAAACGTTTCAGCATATCTTCAACGTGTTTTTCCAGTTCAACCCCTCATCAATGCATACACCTAGAAATTTTGAATATTCTACCTCAACTACCGATTTGTAATCGAATTCTACGTTTATTAATGGTATCTTTTCATTTACTGTGTGAAACTGCATATACCGTGTTTTGTCAAAGTTTAATGAGAGCCCGTTTGCAGAGAACCACTTGATGATTTTCTGAAAAACATCGCTTACAATTTCATGAGTTAATTCTTGTTTGTTGGGTGTGATAGCTATACTTGTATCATCGGCAAAATGTACCAGCTTTGTATCTTCGAGAATATAGAATGGCAAGTCATTATTATATATTAAGAACAGCAGAGCACCCAAGACCGAACCTTGCAGCACCCCATTCTTGATAGTTCCCCAGAGTGAGAAATCACCAGTTTTTTGCATGTTATGTGAACTGCTTATTTCAACTTTCTGCACTCTTCCAGTGAGATATGATTTAAACCATTTGAGCGCTGTCCCGTCCATACCACAGTACTTGAGCTTATCTAGAAGTATTCCATGATTTACACAATCAAAAGACTTTGAGAGATCACAAAAATTCTTAGCAGGTGACTTCTGGTTACTCAGAGCATTTAATATTTCTTTAGTGAAAGTATGTATAGGATTTACCGTTGAAAAACCATTCTGGGAACCAATCTGACATTTTGTTAAGACTTTATTTTTAGAAAGGTGTGAAGCTACTGTACAATACATTACTTTTTCGAGAATTGTGGATAAGACAGTCAGAAGAGAGATTGCGCGGTAGTTGTTGACATCAGACGTATTCCCTTTTTTATGCAGTGGTTTAACAAAGGCATACATCAGTCTATCTGGGAAAATACCCTGCTTCAGAGAGCTATTACATATGTGGCTAAGAATCCCACTTATCTCATGGGAACAAACTTTTATAATTTCATCTGAAAATGTCATCAATTCCATGTGAGCTTTTATTCTTGAGAGATTTTATTGTCTCCCTAATTTCAGAAGTAGAGGCGGGTTGAATTTCAATTGTATCATTTTGTGTGGGTAAGGCCTCTTCCATTAACTGCCTTGCTTCTTCTAATGAACATTTAGATCCAATTTTCGCTAAAACATTTAGAAGACTGTAGCACCCAGAACTGCACGGCCACTCCGCCCGGCTCCATTTTGTGGTTACAAGATATTTCTATTCCTTTAGTAAGACAATGTTTCTTGAATGGTTTCTTATAATTTGATTTAATTACTTTCTAGGGAAACAATTTTCAAATTCTCTTACAAGTATAATGAAATAAGTTGTATTTTAAATTAGCATTGGGTTCCTTGTACACCTCATCCCAGTCTAGCTGCTGAAGATTTTCCCTGAAAATTCTAATTGTTGAGTCATTAATTGAATGCACAACTTTGAAGGGTTGTTGTGAATTACTGAATGGAGCTATGATATATACTGTAACTAGCTGAGCACCATGATCAGAAGGGCATTCTCAACAGCACAAGACTTTAGGTTTTTAAACTTATCTTGGTCTGTAAAAGTAGTGTTATCAATCAATGTGCTGCTGTCCTTTACTACCAGAGTAGGAAAATCAATGACAGATGTCAAATTGAAAGAAACGAGAAAGACTTCCAGGTCATTTTTCCTATAACACGCTCTCAGTGAATTAACACTGAAGTCCCCAAAAATAATATTTTTTTTCCCTTATCTGACAGATAACAAGACATACAAGTTTTCCAGGAATAAATGAAAGTTTCCTGAAGGGGACCTATATACTGTTACAATTATAAAAGATCCCTTCTTCAGTTTAAGTTGACATTCACATGCTTCTATTTTTTGCTCTAGACAAAACTTTTTTGTATCTAAGCTTTTTACACAGTGATAAATTTTGACATAAATGGCAACTCCTCCTCTCACTTTATTCTCTCTACTCATGTGTGCAGCTAGTTTATAAGCACTGTTGTTTACCTTTTCAATATCAGGCACTACGTGATGCTCAGACAGGGATAGTATATCTATTACATTACGAGATTCAATGTCATCCAAACAAACCAGGAGCTCATCTACTTCATTCTTCAATCCCGGAATATTTTGGTGGAAAATGGTAACATTATTTTTTACTTTGCATTTGTGAGAATCTTCTTTTTTCTTTAATACACCGATATTTTTGATAAATATGGTAACCTTATTATTAAATTTACTGTTGTAAGAATGTTGTGAGTTTTGGACATCTTTAGCACCTGCCTGCCTGAACTTCTCACTGAACACTGATATTAGTCTACAAAAGGGGTACATCCATTAGTACCAGTGTCCTCCGTTATGGATTTCACTAACGACCCTGCCAGTTTACCCTTCTCTTTCCTATTGAGGTGTAGGTCATGCCTTGTGAAATCTTCCCTATCAATAGCTTCGACAGGAACCAATCCAATATCTAACAGAGTGGCCGCCCTACGCAGCTGATCAAACTCCATAGTTACCCTCCTGACAGAGCGGTTCAACTGGGGCTGATCAATCATGCCGCACGAAAGCAGGCACCATCCCAACATTGGTATGGGTCGCTTCAGATGCTAATATCACCAGGTCACACTAAACTCTGTAGCCCTGATTCCTATCAATACTGTTTCCCACTTAAGTCACAGAAAGTTCCTATTGGTGGCATTTTACTAGTAAAGACTCTATTATGTGGGCAGTTAAAATGCATATTGCTGTCTGAATGGAACAGCATTTTCGAAATTCGGAGTGTGATTTACTAAGTATCCCATTACTTCTGAGATAGCTAACCACTGCTTTTTCGGCGATTTTTGAAAATGCAGTATGCAAGGATACTGGCAGGTAACTATTGACATCTGTGCTGTTTCCTTTTTTGTAGAGAGGCATGACATTGGCATGTCTAGTAAAACCTGTCTAGTAAAATGCCTTGTGTTAGTGATGCATTACAATTGTGACTCTGAACATCAGCTTACAACTGCTCCACAGTGTCATAATATCTTCTGAGACAGGTCTCTGAATATACTAAACAGTCCTACTGTGTTATTGAATACTTCTAGAATTTGGTTAGTGAAAGTGTAAACGGCATTAACAGTAGAGCAACTCTTCTGAAATCTAAGCTGTGATTTACTGAGATTATTATTGTTGCTCAGGTGGGTTACTAGTCTAGAATACACCACCATCTCATAATTTTTGAAAATTAGGTCAACAGCGAAATGGATTGGTAGTTATTGAGAGCTATATCTTCTTTCTTATTCAGGTTTTCAACACAAGTATATTTCAATCCTTCTGGAGAAATCCTTTTAGTTACTGTTGACTTACATATTTCAGATAAGACAGGGCTCATAATATGGGATCAGTTCTTTCTTTTGTACTCGGTTAGAAACACCATCAAATCCAGACAACTATAATTATGAGTGAATATATAGTCTTCTTAACTTCAGAGGAAGAACTTGGTATTACAGTCGTACAATTCAATGTTATGTGTGTTCCTTTTTTAACAAACTGCTCTAGCTTTTCTCTTGAACTGTTTGCTCCATTTTTTCTACAGTATTTAAGAAGTAATTAATAATAACATTTGCTACCTTTGGCTCATTTATAGCCCTTCTATTTAATTCAGTAGTGATGTCACTTTGTCTTCTGGTCAGTTGTACTATCTCTCGTTTCTCTACATTTATTTTGCCTTTCCTCTGTTGTCAGAATTACCGATTAGTAACATATTGTGCATGTTCATTGACTTTTAAATGTCTATTCTTAGCAATGTTGAGGAGTTCTTGTAGTGTGCTTCTACTGCTGGACCTTTACTTGTTCTTACCAACAGATGAATTTTTTCATTCCTTTCACAAGTAACTTTAATCCCTCCAGTCATCCACAGTTTCTTACAAGGCTGTTCAATGTCCTTTCTGATTAGCATATGCCCTAAGTTGTTTTCAAATAATGATATGAATTTATCTTGTAACAAATTAAATTTTATGTGAGTATTTGGTTCATTAGGCAACGGCCTTGCCGCAGTGGATACACCGTTTCCCGTCAGATCAGCGAAGTTAAGAGGTGTCGGGCGTGGCCGGCACTTGGATGGGTGACCATCCTGGCCGCCATGCGCTGTTGCCATTTTCCGGAGTGCACTCAGCCTCGTGATGCATGTTGAGGAGCTACTCGACCGAATACTTGCGGCTTGGGTCAAAGAAAACCATCGTAACGACCAGGAGAGCGGTGTGCTGACCACACGCCCCTCCTATCCGCATCCTCAGTGAGGATGACACGGCGGTCGGATGGTCCCGGTGGGCCACTTGTGGTCTGAAGACGGAGTGCTTGAATTTGGCTCATTACAAATTTCATCCCAAGTCATCTCTTGTAAACTATTCTTAAAAACATTTCTTCTACAGTCATTAAATATACAAACTGATTTTCACTGAGAAGTGTAAATACGTTAAGGTACTATCTTATTTACGCGACATACCTGTGCACCGTTATCAGACACAGCATTTGTTACTGGGTAAACGGTTATCTCATTGCTTTGAGCTTCATCAAAGATAATATTATAATTTAGGATCCAACTGTCATATTCCATAAATATAGGAAACTTAATTACTGATATTAGATTTTACGATATTGTCACTTGGAAGAAGGTTTAATTAGATGAATGACGATCACTAACTTCTCTTAACGAAGGTTTATTCAGCACTTGCATATACAAGAGCGCGGAGCGAACTCCTTCAGGAAAGAACACATACGGTGTATATATAGCTACAGAACATTGCACTACAATGATGCTTGACATTTGTGGATACTTCTAGAATGTACTCGTCTCGAATACACAAATTAAAATTATACAGTCCAAGAGAGTTGCGAACTCATGGCCCCCAAGTAACGAGTTTAGTACCATTACCACCACACCACGGTGCTACTACACTTCTTCTACGACATTACTCCGTCCTTCAGGTAACAGCGTATCGGTATTACGTCGTCCTAGTCCGGGAACGAGTCATCGGTCCTGCATTTTCCGACTTGTGATGACTGATTCTCGCCCTGGCGGTGATCTTCTTACAACTTTCCGCTTGTTCCCTGTCACTGGAGCTTCGAATTTACCCTTGGTGGCAGGATCCTTATAGGGCTTCATTCGAAGGACGTGGACCGTATCTCTGATCTTTCGTCGTCTTGAGTCGGGGTCTAAATCTTCAACTTCATAAGTAACACCAGACAACTGTCTTACAATCTTATAAGGTCCAAAGTAGCGCCTGAGGAGTTTCTCAGAGAGAACAAGAGTGAAGATCCAGACGATGTCACCAGGCTGGTAGATACCAGGGCGGTGGCTTGCCTCATACCTTCGGCGATCGTTTTCTTGAGCCTGCAGCGTGTGGAGATGAGCTAACTGACGAACTTCCTCAGCTCTGGTTAACACCTGGACGATGTAGTCGTCTTCCACGTCATCAGGATGTTACGGAAACACAGTTTCCATCGTCGCAGTCGCCTCACGCCCGTGCACCAGGAAAAAGGAGGTAAATCCTGTAGTGTCTTGTTTAACGGTGTTGTAGGCAAACGTCCCAAAAGGTAGCACCTCATCCCAGTTGCTCTGCTCAACATTGACGAACATTGATAGCATGTGGGCCAAGATCTTATCAAGGTTTTCAATAAGCCCGTTAGTTTGCCGATGGTAGGCTGACTTCATGTGATGAGCAATGTTGCACCGAAGGTTTATCTCTGTCACAAGATTAGATTGAAAAACACAATATTCGTGGATTGAGTAATAAAGTAGATCTTCTTGTCTGTCTAGAAAATTGAGAGAGCTCTGAAAAGCTAGAAATCCTGCACCTATATGAGCACCACGTATCCACAAGGTTCGAGAACTTTAACATAAACGATTACATATTAGCATCTTACTCATGTAGAACTGATGTAGGATAAGGAAGAGTTGTTGCATCCATTAAGACAGAACACAAGTTAAAAAACACTGTCACTAATAGGTGCGGTACTGTTCAGAACACAGAAGCGCATGTGTGTGAATTAATGTTAAAGATATAGTTCACTTTTAATTAAACAGTATATTGACATGCATCGGTACCTCCTAAATTGATCATTGGGAATTTGGATTCCTTACCATACTATCTGTCAGACAGGAGCTAGGAGTTAATGCTCTGTGGTGATTTCATTGTAGTTTCCCTAAAGCATTCGGATAAGAAAATTTATTTGGAAACCTTTTCATATTGTCCCAGAAGAAGCTGAGTAGCTCCGTGGTGTAGTGGTTATGATACTTAAGTGTTGCATGGGCAGTTGTGAGTTGAGAACGTACCTGTACTGCACAATGTTAATTTCTATATTCGGTTAGATTACGTTCTAGAAGTATCCACAACTGTCAAAAATCATTGTACTGGAATATTTTATAGCTGTATATATATTGTATGTGTTCTGGCCGGAGGCAGTTCGCTCCGCGCTCTTGTATGTGCAAGTGTTGAATAAACCTTCGTTAAGTGAAATTAGTGTTCGTCATTCATCTAATTAAACCTTCTTCCAAGTGAAAATATCGTAAAATCTAATATCAGTAATTAAGTTTCCTATATGTATGGAAAATGACAGTTGGACCCTAAATTATAATATTATCTTTGATGAAGCTCAAAGCAATGAGATAACCGCTAACCCAGTAACAAATGCGGTGTCTGATAACGGTGCACAGGTATGTCGCAGTAAAGAAGATAGTAACTGAAAGTATTTGCACTTCTCAGCGAAAATCAATTTGTATATTTAATGACCGTACAAGAGATGCTTTTAAGAATAGCTTACAAGAGATGACTTCGGATGAAATTTGTAATGAACCAAATTTAAGCACTCCGTCTTCAGGCCACAAGTGGCCCACCGGGACCATCAGACCGCCACGTCGTCCTCACTGAGGATGCGGATAGGAGAGGCGTGTGGTCAGCACACCGCTCTCCTGGTCGTTACGATGGTTTTCTTTGATATGAGCCGCTAGTATTCGGCCGAGTAGCTCCTCAATATGCACCACGAGGCTGAGTGCACCCCGGAAAATGGTAACAGCCCGTGGCGGTCACCCATCCAAGTGCCGGCCACGCCCGACACCTCTTAACTTCGCTGATCTGACGGGAATCGGTGTATCCACTGCGGCAAGGTTGTTGCCTAATGAACCAAATACTTACATAAAATTTAATATGCTACAAGATAAATTCATATCATTATTTGAAAACAGCTTAGGGCATATGCTGATCGGGAAGGACATTGAACAAGCATGTGAAAAGCCGTGGATGTCTGGAGGGATTAAAGTAACTTGTAAAAGGAATGAAAAAAAATTTATCTGTTGGTAAGAACAGGTAAAGATCCAGCATTACTAGCACACTATAAAAACTCCTCAACATTGCTAAGAAAAGTCATTTAAAAGTCAAGGAACAAGCACAATATGTTAGTAACCGGTAATTCTGACAACAGACGAATGGCAAACTAACGTGCATAACGTAAGGCACACTTTGCTGTGCATAATACAGGTTGGGATCGTGTATCACATTTTCTCTCAGCCGTGTTGATGTGTACATCTACATCTACATCTACATCTACATTGATACTCCGCAAGCCACCCAACGGTGTGTGGCGGAGGGCACTTTACGTGCCACTGTCATTACCTCCCTTTCCTGTTCCAGTCGCGTATGGTTCGCGGAAAGAACGACTGTCTGAAAGCCTCCGTGCGCGCTCTAATCTCTCTAATTTTACATTCGTGATCTCCTCGGGAGGTATAAGTAGGGGGAACCAATATATTCGATACCTCATCCAGAAACGCTCCCTCTCGAAACCTGGCGAGCAAGCTACACCGCGATGCAGAGCGCCTCTCTTGCAGAGTCTGCCACTTGAGTTTATTAAACATCTCCGTAACGCTATCACGGTTACCAAATAACCCGGTGACGAAACGCGCCGCTCTTCTTTGGATCTTCTCTATCTCCTCCGTCAACCCGACCTGGAACGGATCCCACACTGATGAGCAATACTCAAGTATAGGTCGAACGAGTGTTTTGTAAGCCACCTCCTTTGTTGATGGACTACATTTTCTAAGCACTCTCCCAATGAATCTCAACCTGGTACCCGCCTTACCAACAATTAATTTCATATGATCATTCCACTTCAAATCGTTCCGTACGCACACTCCCAGATATTTTACAGAAGTAACTGCTACCAGTGTTTGTCCCGCTATCATATAATCATACAATAAAGGATCCTTCTTTCTATGTATTCGCAATACATTACATTTGTCTATGTTAAGGGTCAGTTGCCACTCCCTGCACCAAGTGCCTATCCGCTGCAGATCTTCCTGTATTTCGCTACAATTTTCTAATGCTGCAACTTCTCTGTATACTACAGCATCATCCGCGAAAAGCCGCATGGAACTTCCGACACTATCTACTAGGTCATTTATATATATTGTGAAAAGCAATGGTCCCATAACACTCCCCTGTGGCACGCCAGAGGTTACTTTAACGTCTGTAGACGTCTCTCCATTGATAACAACATGCTGTGTTCTGTTTGCTAAAAACTCTTCAATCCAGCCACACAGCTGGTCTGATATTCCGTAGGCTCTTACTTTGTTTATCAGGCGACAGTGCGGAACTGTATCGAACGCCTTCCGGAAGTCAAGAAAAATAGCATCTACCTGGGAGCCTGTATCTAATATTTTCTGGGTCTCATGAACAAATAAGGCGAGTTGGGTCTCACACGATCGCTGTTTCCGGAATCCATGTTGATTCCTACACAGTAGATTCTGGGTTTCCAGAAATGACATGATACGCGAGCAAAAAACATGTTCTAAAATTCTACAAGAGATCGACGTAAGAGATATAGGTCTATAGTTTTGCGCATCTGCTCGACGACCCTTCTTGAAGACTGGGACTATCTGTGCTCTTTTCCAATCATTTGGAACCCTCCGTTCCTCTAGAGACTTGCAGTACACGGCTGTTAGAAGGGGGGCAAGTTCTTTCGCGTACTCTGTGTAGAATCGAATTGGTATCCCGTCAGGTCCAGTGGACTTTCCTCTATTGAGTGATTCCAGTTGCTTTTCTATTCCTTGGACACTTATTTATCTGTTGGTAAGAACAGGTAAAGATCCAGCATTACTAGCACACTATAAAAACTCCTCAACATTGCTAAGAAAAGTCATTTAAAAGTCAAGGAACAAGCACAATATGTGTCATGAGGGAATGGCTTTTAAAATTTTTGTGGGCATGGAGAGATTCTGATGCCTTCTTGCACAGTGCATTTACGTGCTCAGTCCATTTTTAATGGCTCTGAGCACTATGGGACTTAACATCTGAGGTCATCAGTCCCCTAGAACTTAGAACTACATAAATCTAACTAACCTAAGGACATCACACACATCTGTGCCCGAGACGGGATTCGAACCTGCGACCATAGCGGTCATGCGGTTCCAGACTGAAGCGCCTAGAACCGCTCGTCCACATCGGCTGGCGGTATACAAAATAACGTCCTGCAGGTTAGCTTTCTTATTCCACATGTGGGTATGAAGAAGTTACGTGAGAAATAACCCTGTTTGTTTCAGGAGGGACTACGAAAAGCCAATAATTTCGAGGTATGCATTGCATTGAAACACAGTGCTCAATTGAGATTTTGCCGGATTCAGCTCCTGAGCTTTGAGTTCTTGGCTAGTCGTAAACTTTACAAGTCGCAGACTGCACTTTAGGTGTATAATACTAATGGCATTTCAGTACTAGGTGCTTGGAACCTCCGGGTGACATTTTCTGATACAACGGAAACAGGTATCGGGTGAGTTCCAAACATTTTTGATTTCTCGTTCGGGGGACACGGACTCGATGATTATTCTGAAGTGCAGACAGATGTGGCAGCTCCTAGGTTCAAGTTTTTCCATATGCGGAAGAAACCGCACCTATTGCGTAGACAGTGGAAAGAAGAACTTAGGGGCCAGATGAGGTACCGTAAATTCAAGTGTACTTCAGGAAAATCTTGGCTATGTCACGATATTGCATTAGGCCAAATGTTTTCTACGTAGGAACTGAAACAGACATCCGAAAGTTGCTGAACTTCAGCTTAGAACAAATGATTAAAATCATAGAGCAACATGAAACACCTTAAAGTGCAGAGGTCGATTGGAAGGCTCCGGCTATTTCTGATGTTGAATGTTTTGGTACCCGTCGATTTGTGAGCCACTGAACGTAGCACGGCAAACCAGGTGCTGTTCCAGTACGTGTCAGCCCCAGCTCTCACCGTTAAATCCTGTTCTTTGTGGATCAGTACGCATGAACGTAATGAGCGTCCTTGCGGAGAATCAAAGTGGTTTTCTGTGGAAAGCAAGACCATCTACAGCCTGTGCTTTTGCATAAACTTGAAACAAATCAGCAGGGTGGATCAAATTTAAAGTGTTTCACCCTGGATGTCAATGTGTTCACCAAGCCCTGCAGCAGAAAGCACCATATTCTTTGGACGGTGTCACAGGCTGTTCAAAGACAGTCAGACAAGCCTTTTGTACATTTCTAGGTTGCTAACCACAGTGTTCGACGACAGTTGGATACTGGCGCTTCAGTTATGCTCCTGAGCTTTGAGTTCTTGGCTAGTCGTAAACTTTACAAGTCGCAGACTGCACTTTAGGTGTATAATACTAATGGCATTTCAGTACTAGGTGCTTGGAACCTCCAGGTGACATTTTCTGATACAACGGAAACAGTGTTCTTCACAGTGTTCTGTTCACTGGAGAGTTCGAATATATCTGGCGGTATACAAAATAACGTCCTGCAGGTTAGCTTTCTTATTCCACATGTGGGTATCAGGAAGTTACGTGAGAAATAACCCTGTTTGTTTCAGGAGGGACTACGAAAAGCCAATAATTTCGAGGTATGCATTGCATTGAAACACAGTGCTCAATTTAGATTTTGCCGGATTCAGCCCGTTTATCTGGAAATGTTTTTTTTATATGTTTAACCAGATCTGATTAGCTCCATTAAGTTCTCTGTTACATCGGACCACAGGTTCACACATGCAGTTCGTTTTTTACATCATCGTTTCCTAAGATATGATGTTAAAATTATTTGAGTGTCTGGAATGGCAATGTGAATAAATAATACTTACTATGAACTAATAAAGTTAATACTAGCAGTACTTTTACTACTGCAGCTGATGCCATTAATAGTAATAATGATAATAATAATAATAATAATTATTATTATTATTATTATTATTATGACATTAACTAAAATAATGATGTGACAGAGATAAAAATACGTTATAGGTTTACAAAACATATGCTTTCTGGTATAGCGACTTATGATGAAAGCAAATTTATGGAGGATGCACCAGGTAAGAGACGAGGAAGACCTGATAGGAAGGAAGGATGTACAAGGATAGCGAATGGGTACAATGAGTTATAAACCTTATTCTTACTTTAATAGGTATGTCATTAACTGTCTTCTGACAGTTCTCTAATATAATGCAGGGGGCTATTCCAGACGCGGGTTCCTGCTACTGAGATGCACTTCAAGAAAGTGGCTGAACTGTAGAGTGCGGCTGAAAGAATTTGTTTCTGACAGAAACTGATGTTTCTGCCATGTCGTTCAGATAAGACAGTTAAGGTCGAGGACAGATACGAGGACAGTGTTCGATCGTAAAATAGTGGGGAAAATAGGGGATAAGGAATTATATGATGTTTTCTGTATACAGTGAGGATAGCGGTGCACATGATGGTGAATAGTGATCAAAGAGTCGAACATCATCAACGTAACCAGTTCCTGCAGCTGTGAGCCTTCCTGAGAAAGCCCTTGCAGATTAACATAATTGTAATCAATAATTGGAAGTTTCAGTGCTTGTACAAATTTCTTTTTCAGGTCATGAGGGAATGGCTTTTAAAATTTTTGTGGGCATGGAGAGATTCTGATGCCTTCTTGCACAGTGCATTTACGTGCTCAGTCCATTTTTAATGGCTCTGAGCACTATGGGACTTAACATCTGAGGTCATCAGTCCCCTAGAACGTAGAACTACATAAATCTAACTAACCTAAGGACATCACACACATCCGTGCCCGAGACGGGATTCGAACCTGCGACCATAGCGGTCATGCGGTTCCAGACTGAAGCGCCTAGAACCGCTCGTCCACACCGGCTGGCAGTCCAATTTTGAAGTTCATCTGCTTTTACCTGTAGACTCTTTGCTGAAGGGGTGAGGTTGTTATTGATCAAACTTAGGGTAAATATGATAGACCTTCCAGATTTTTAGGGGTAGCGAGCCGAGAATGTCCGGCCATTACCGTTTGGGTTTCGGATAGGATGAGTGTTAATCCTATATTCTGCGCATATTATAACAGTGCTCAAAGGTGGGTATTGAGATTCTCGACAGCTGACTTCTGGTTTATTGGTTTTGCACTCAGATATAACAGAAGGATATCAGCATACATGTAGTTTTTGCAGTACGATGAAACTGATGACATATCATTTATGTACAACGAAAGGAGTAGAAGAGACAATGCCAAACTCTGGGCGACAACTGATACTACCTGCCTGCACTGCGACTTCATGGTACCAGATGTACCGCATTGCTGGCGAGATGTCAGATATCAGCGCGACCACTTCGCTAGGCGAGATAGTTAGGCTACTAGGTTTGGCAACAAAATGTCGAAGTGGACAGTGTCAAACGCTTTGATTTAATCTGAAAAGCACGTGGTAGTTTCCTCTCAAGCTTTCACGGCAAGCTTAATGTCATCTGTTGCCTTTATTGTGGCAGATATTTAACTGCGATGTTTACGGAAACAAGACTGGTGTTTGAATAGAGTGTTGTTCGTAGTTAGTTTTTTAATGGCGACTGAACTGCAACAATGGCAAGACAGTCTGGTACCGAGCGCCGTGGGTTTTGAATCCTCGCCAGATGGCAAGGATCTCGATTGCCACTAGAGGTCTCTACAGCCATCGCACCATATGCCGTGGCTCGCGTATAACGTGAGGGGGCCACAGTGGAGAACGTGCTCCCAGCAGCCAATAGTGACATACCTTGTCCTGTATATAAGCGCCTGCCTCTCACTGAGCTAGGCCCCACCCCCCGCTACGTGTTCACTGTTGTGTCCCCCCTACCCTCCATCTCTACACCCTTCATCTCCTTTCCCAAGGGGGCTTCCATCAACTCCCCCTCTCGGATGATGCCCTCTCTCCCTCCCTTTATCCCTCCTATCAACTCTGATCCTCACCCCACCCCCCCCTCTGTCCCTCTGTCCTTTCCCTGGGCTCCCTCTTCCCCCCCTTCCATCTTGTTTTCTCCCTGCCTAACCTCTCCCTACCTCCCTTCTCCCCCCCAAGTCCTTTTGTATTCCCCTCCTCTGTCTTTCCCCACTCCCTGTCGAATCGGCCCAGCAATCTCCCCCCCCCCCCCCTCTATGGGTCCTCGTCCTCCATCCGCTTCTTTCCCCACCTCCGTTTCTCCTCTCCTTCCCCCCTTTTTGTTTCCCATCATCTGTTCAGCTACCCCCCACCTGCCCTTGGCTGTGGTATGTCGTATTCGCCAACTTTTTAGTGCAGTGTTCAGTGTTGTTCAGTGTTGTTCGTCTTTCCAATGTGTTGCAAACAGAAATCGTGCTGTCGGTGGGTGTGAATTTTATGTCTCTTGCGAACAGAAACCAGACTGTCGCCGTGATTTTTAATTGTCTCTCTATTATTTTACCTGTCTGCTTCATATGTACACTGCTGGCCACCGTAAATGCAACACCAAGAAAGACAAGAGGTAGCACAACAAAATTTATTTTGTACATAACATGTTGACCAAGTATCAAATGATTACGTTTACAGACGTCTGTGACATGTGGTTCCTGCCAGAATCAGTAGCCAGAGTAGCCACCATTGTTGGAGATCACCGCTGTCACACGTCTCGGCATTGAGTCAAAGAGACGTTGGATGTGTTCCTGGGGTACAGCAGCCCAAGCAGCTTCCACACGTTGCCAAAGATCATCTGGTGTGGCAGCTGGGGATGTAATGTGGGTCACTCGTTGAGCAACCATGGACCACATGTTTTCTATTGGCGAAAGATCCGGAAAGCGAGCCAGCCAGGGAAGCACTTCAATCTGGTTATTGACGAAGAACCTTTGGACAATGCGTGCCACGTGTGGTCGCGCAGTATCCTGTTGAAATATGGCTGTGGCCGAGCCCTGAAGGTAAGGAAGGACAACTGGCTCCAGCACCTCGGATATGTAGCTCCGGCTATTTAAAGTACCGGCAATGCAACTAGAGGCGTGCGAGAGTAATATCCAATACCGCCCCATACCATAATACCCGGTGCCAGACCAGTGTGGCGGTGCATAATGCAGCTGTCCAGCATCCTCTCCCCACGGTGTCTCCACACTCGAATCCGACCATTGTGGTGCTGCAGACAGAAGCGTGCCTCGTCAGTAAGGACAACGTCATTCCATTCTGCCGTCCACATCCGTCTGTCATCACCATTGGCGACGGAGACGTCTGTGGTTCTGCGTCAATGGTAGACGAAGCAATGGACGTCTTGCGGACAGACCACTCTGCTGTAAACGGCGTCGAATGGTACGCGCATACACTGGATGATGCGTTACAGACGCAATGTGCTGTGCTATGGTTCGGGATGTCACTGAGCGATCCGTCACTGCCATGCGCACAATTTGCCTATCAGCACGTGCAGTGGTGCACCGAGGTGAATGCGATCGACCACGTCGGTCCGTCGTACCCTCCTGCATCCAACGGTCACATATCCGCATTACAGTTGTTTGGTTTCGTCCAACACGACTAGCGATTTCTCTCTATGATAATCCACAATCTCGGTAAGCCACTATACTTCCTCTGTCGAACTCGGATACTTGATCAAACGATGTTCGCTGTTGTCTACGAGGCATAACTGATCGTCTTGTGAAACAACCACAAGGTAAACACACGTGCCGAACGTACACTCGTCGAAATCGCCAAGCCTTAAATGGCGCTATGAGGTGGCGCCACAGGCGCGCGTGATGTGCGTCTGCGCTGAAATTCTAATCAGTTGCATATCACATCGCTGCAAACCCATGGTGTAAATTTCACTTGATTCGGATGCTTTCTTCAGGGTGTTGCATTTACGGTGGCCAGCAGTGTATTTTATTAGCACCATCATCTCTTTGCTCTATGTTTATAAAGTTCCACGATTTTTCTGCCATGTTACTATTTAAGTCTCCGATTTCATCGCCTGTTTTTATTATTTATTATCTTCATCTTTTTGAAACAAATTCTGTAGGCTGGAGAGCGGAAGAGCGGCATACTCAGCTGCTGCCAGCCCGCCCCCTTCTGGGGGACTCGAAACTGAATAAAGAAAAAAAAAGGCTTAGCTAAGCAGTCTGAAATTCGAGGAGTCTATCGACATCTCGGCGATAGACAGCGCGCTTGTAGTACTTTGTTTTCGTTACCAGCAGACGTTGTGGATTCGCTTGGTTGTCTCTTATCACCCCGTTGCTTCTTGTGTGTTGTCGTCGTAAGGTCTCGCTCGGTCGTCCGTCGTTGTTCATGTCCGTCCTATCTCGTTCGTTTGTTCTTCGCGGGCTGCTCTCATTTGGCTCTGCCGCGATTCGTTTTTGGCAACCCCACGACCGTTCCCGTCGCGGTTACAACAGACAGAAGGGTGATTACTCCTGTTTGTGCAAATCAGAGGATCTCAAAGACTCTTATTATAATAAAGCCGACAGGCACGTTGCATCTTTGTGCAGATTTTAGGTCCACTGTTTATCCACAGTTGGTGAAAGACCCATTTCCACTCTCCCAACCTTATTAACTTATGGATAAATTAGGTGCTGATTGATTCATTTCAAAGACTGACGTACGAAATTCTTACCTGCAATCCTCATTATATGGCCCGTCATTAGTACTTCAATGTCATAATCACCCACGTGGGGTTGTTTCAGTTCAAAAGATTGCCTTTCGGCTTCACGTCGCCTCCAGTGATATTCCAACGCTTGCTGGAACATCTGAAAGCTTAACAGAGGTAAGTGTTGCATTTTTCAGACGGAAATAGAATATCTGACATGTTATCAACGATCAAGGCATTCTCCTGTTTGTCTGCTATTATCCATCTCTACTACCCTCTCATTGTTATAGAACTACAGCAGCAATGTGTAAGCTAGCTTATTACATAATGTTCATAACTTACACAGTGCAAATTGTAGCACCAATGCAACAGCTACGACAGAAACATATGCCGTTTATTTGATTTCAGGATTGGGTTCTCATCACTTCCAAGAGGCCTTGTTTAGTGATAGATGTTTCTCTCATAACGATCTCAATAAGCCAGGCATGCACGCAATTGATGCATCTTCATACAGATAAAAGCCCTGCTCACCCACACAATAGGAAATACAGAGAGAACTAATGGTTTTCCCTCAAAGCTTCTTGTTGTTGTTGTGGTCTTTAGTCCTGAGACTGGTTTGATGCAGCTCTCCATGCTACTCTATCCTGTGCAAGTTTCTTCATCTCACAGTTCCTACTCCCGGCTACACCCTTCTGAATCTGCTTACTCTATTCGCCTCTTGCTCTCCGTCTACGATGTTTACCCTCCACGCTGCCCTCCAGTACTAAATTGGTGATTCCTCGATGTCTCAGAACATGTCCTACCAACCGATCCCTTCTTCTAGTCAAGTTGTGCCACAAGTTATCTTCTCCCCAATTCTATTCAATACTCGTTGTTAACAAACCTTTCTTCTCCAGAAACGCATACCTTGGCGTTGCCAGTCTACATTTTATATCCTCCCTACTTCGACCATCATCAGTTATTTTGCTCCCCAAATAGCAAAGCTCCTCTACTACTTTAAGTGTCTCATTTCCTAATCTAATTCCCTAGGCATCACCCGACTTAATTCGACTACATTCCATTATCCTCGTTTTGCTTTTGTTGATGTTCATCTTATACCCTCCTTTCAAGACACTGTCCATTCCGTTCAACTGCTTTTTCCAAGTCCTTTGCTGTCTCTGACAGAATTACAATGTCATCGGCGAACCACAAAGTTTTTATTTCTTCTCCATGGATTTTAATACCCACTCCGGACTTTTCTTTTGTTTCCTTTATTGCTTGCTCAATATATAGATTGAATAACATCGGGGATAGGATACAACTCTGTCTCACGTTCTTCCCAACCACTGCTTCCCTTTCATGCCCCTCGACTCTTATAACTGCCATCTGCTTTATGTAAAAATTATAAATAGCCTTTCGCTGCCTGTATTATACCCCTGCCACCTTTAGAATTTGAAAGAGAGTATTCCAATCAACTTTGTCAGAAGCTATCTCTAAGTTTACAAATGCTATAAACATAGGTTTGCCTTTCCTTAATCCTTCTTCTAATATAAGTCGTAGGGTCAGTATTGCCTCACGTGTTGCAACAGTTCTACGGAATCGAAACTGATCTTCCCCGAGGTCGGCTTCTATCAGTTTTTCCATTCGTCTGTAAAGAATTCGTGTTAGTATTTTGCAGCTGTGACTTATTAAACTGATAGTTCGGTAATTTTCACATCTGTCAACACCTGCTTTCTTTGGGATTGGAATTGTTATATTCTTCTTGAAGTCTGACGGTATTTCGCCAGTCCCATAAATCTTGCTCACCAGATGGTAGAGTTCTGTCAGGACTGGCTCTCCCAAGGCTGTCAGTAGTTCTAATGGAATGTTGTCTACTCTCGGGGCCTTGTTTCGACTTAGGTCTTTCAGTGCTCTGTCAAACTCTTCACGCAGTATCATATCCCCCATTTCATCTTCATCTACATCTTCTTACATTTCCATAATATTGTCCTCAAGTACATCGCCCTTGTGTAGACCCTCTATATACTCCTTCCACCTTTCTGCTTTCCCTTCTTTACTTAGAACTGGTTTTCCATATGAGCTCTTGATATTCATGCAAGTGGTTCTCTTTTCTCCAAAGGTCTCTTTAATTTTCCTGTAGGCAGTATCTATCTTACCCCTAGGGAGATAAACCTCTACATCCTTACATTTGTCCTCTAGCAATCCGTGCTTAGCCATTTTGCACTTCCTGTCGTTCTCATTCTTTAGACGTTTGTATTCCTTTTTGCCTGCTTCATTTACTGCATTTTTATATTTTCTCCTGTCATCAATTAAATTCAATATTTCTTCTGTTACCCAAGGGTTTCTACTAGCCCTCGTGTTTTTACCTATTTGATCCTCTGCTGCCTTCACTATTTCATCCCTCAGAGCTACCCATTCTTCTTCTACTGTATTTCTTTCCCCCAGTCCTGTCAATTGTCCCCTTATGCTCTCCCTAAAACTCTGTATAACCTCTGGTTCTCTCTGTTTATCCAGGTCCCATCCCCTTAAATTCACACCTTTTTGCAATGTCTTCAGTTTTAATCTACACTTCATAACCAATAGATTGTGGTCAGAGTCCACATCTGCCACTGGAAAGTCTTACAATTTAAAACATGGTTCCTTAATCTGTGTCTTACCATTATATAATCTGTCTCATACCTTTTAGTATCTCCAGGGTTTTTCCATGACTACAACCTTCTTTCATGATTCTTGAACCAAGTGTTAGCTATGATTAAGTTATGCTCTGCGCAAAATTGTACCAGGTGGCTTCCTCTTTCATTTCTTAGCTCCAATCCAAATTCACCTACTATGTTTCCTTATCTCCCTTTTCCTACTCTCGCATTACAGTCACCCATGACTATTAAATTTTCGTCTCCCTTCACTACCTGAATAATTTCTTTTATCTTATCATACATTTCATCAATTTCTTCATCATCTGCAGAGCTAGTTGGCATATAAACTTGTACTAATGTAGTAGGCGTGGGCTTCGTGTCTATCTTGGCCACAATAATGCGTTCAGTATGCTGTTTGTAGTAACTTACCCGTACTCCTAATTTTTTGTTCATTACTAAACCTACCCCTGCATTACCCCTATTTGATTTTGTATTTATAATCATGTATTCACCTGACCAAAAGTCTTGTTCCTCCTGCCATCGAAATTCACTAATTCCAACTGTCTCTAACTTTAACCTATCCATTTCCCGTTTTAAATTTTCTAACCTACCTGTCCGATTAAGGGATCTGACATTCCACGCTCCGATTCGCAGAACCCCAGTTTTCTTTCTCCTGATAACGACGTCCTCTTGAGTAGTCCCCGCCCGTAGATCCGAATGGGGGACTATTTTACCTCCGTAATATTTCACCCAAGAGGACGCCATCATCATTTAATCATACAGTAAAGCTGCTTGCCTTCGGGAAAAATTACGGCTGTAGTTTCCCCTTGCTTTCAGCCGTTCGCAGTACCAGAGCAGCAAGGCCATTTTGGTTAGTGTTACAAGGTCAGACAAGTCAATCATATAGACTGTTACCCCTGCAACTACTGAAAAGGCTGCTGCTCCTCTACAGGAACCACACGTCTGTCTGGCCTCTCAACAGATACTCCTCCGTTGTGGTTGCACCTACGGTACGGCTATCTGTATCGTTGAGGCACGCAAGCCTCCCCACCAACGGCAAGGTCCATGATTCATGGGGGGTGCAAAGCTTCTTAACAAGGTTAAATGCAGCTATTATCCACCGGAAGAAAGGCGCTCCCTGTTGTCTATGGTGTGATAAAGTTTCATCAGTACCTATACAGACTAATGTCCTTCCACGATAGCTAGGGAGACAGATATCGACTCTGATCTCAGGGTATTTTTACAGTGACGGTACATTAGTGATCGATAGCCTCGCAGTAAAAAGGCTGTTCGCAATCCTCTAATTTTTCATATTTGGTGCAGAAGTATTCTCTCTCTCTTTTCACCTCCGTGTTATCGTGGTCCATGCGGATAACGACGAATAGCGGATTATTATTCCTCAGTCCCTCCAGCAGGAAGTGTTCCACTTGTTCCACCATTGTCATTGGGACACCATATACGCAAAACAGTTAGCTAGGTGCCAATACACATGGCCTGACATGGAGGCATGGATCGAACGGTTGACTGCCCACTGCACAGCATGTGGGGTACGTCAATCCTCTCGTCCACAGTGTTCCTTTGTGTAGCCGTGGCCAAGTGGCTCATAGCGAAGACTCATTCTATTTACTCCGGAACTTACTCGAACTGTCAATGGCTAGTCACTGTTGATGTATTCACCAAACTGTTTTCGTAATTCCCATATAGTCCACATGATGGTCAGTATGGCAGGGACCTCATATCGATCTTTCGGATCAAAGGACTGCTCATGGTTATACTATCAGACAGCAGTCTTTAGTTTACTTCAGCAGACTTTCGGTATTTCTGTCAAGTTAGTGGTCTTGAGCTCGTTACTATTACTATATTCCATCCGCGGCTCGGTGAGGAGGCTAAATATTTTGTAGGAACCTGCGCTCAGGTGGATAATGTGCTCTGTTCCCACTACCAGCAAAAGGCCCTCATTACGTTTTTGTTGTATTATCGCTTCCTGTCAAGTGATGGCAGATCACCTGCAGATATCCTCCAGGAATGCGAAAACAGCTAGCTTATGCTTTGCGTGCACCCATAGCAGAGTATTACATTCTGCTTCGGCACACCATATTTAAGCCTCAGCACGAAGTTTTCTCTTCGGTGTTGAGTAACTATCATCACTGGGAGCAGGGCATCGGAACAAGGGTTTTGGGCAGATCCTTTTACGTTGTGCATGATTCCTCTGGGCTGCACCTGTGACATCAGAATCATTTGCTTTTCTGAGTGATCCTGCTGTGGACATTCCGTTCACACATGCTGCACCTCACAGGACTTTGCTGCACCAGCCGTCTTCGCCTTCCCAGAAGCTGGCGCAGGCTCATACCTGGGAAGAGGCACTGATGGAGATCGATGTGGAGACTCGAAAGACGCCATGGATCCACAGCCCCTGCTGCAGTGGCCGGCACCACTGCATTCATCCGCCTCCTTTGACATCCCAGAGTATTCGTCACTGGTTTCATCTTTTTTTCAGTTTTCTTTTCTTTTGTTTTATCTACAACATTTTACAAAGAATAATACTATTCAAAATAACAGTAATTTAAGGTTAAAATATAAATAAAATTTGGTTGTCTTTTAAGAAGAATATAAAAAGATGATAGGAAAGAGGAGAGATTTGTTATTGCCATCACCGATTGTGACTGACGGTGAATACCTCAGAAAGCTTTCTTCGAGCTGTTGACCGCCAGTAATACACACACACACACACACACACACACACACACACACACACACACACACGCACATGCAAAATAGGTTATTACTAAAGAAACAATATTGTTAATCCTGTGTTTTGTTAATAATAAATATTGCCAATCATATGTATTAACTTTAGGTGCTCATCAGTGTACAACATTTAGTGATTTCTTGGCTAGATCTCCAGCACCTTATGCGTATTTACTGTTGCATCTCGTCTTACCCCTCCTGTTCCTCTTCGTTGTCATTGGTTTAGCTATCACTGTGAGTATCGATATCTACCCTCTGGAGACTGTTGTCTCGCTACTGACTACAGCAAAACTCAGCTTCCGCAAGTTTGCGCTCAGTGGCGTGACGTCACACATTTTGAATACGCGTGCGAAATTGGCCATTGTCGACTGCCGTCGTCCGCTGTTGCTGTCATATTGCAGTGGTAGGCTCGTACAGAACTTCTTCAGCACCGGAATCCAAGTATTATTCAAGTTCACGCCCTTCTCAGCCCTATTGAAATTCCTGGGGTGTTTTGCAATCTCTATGGCCTCTCTGTATAGCCTTTCATGGCAGCCGCTTGTGTTTGCCAGTACTTGAGTCCTATCAAAATGATTGTGGTGGTCTCCTGATCGTAAGTCATGTTCCACAAAAGCTGATTTGTCAGTCTGCCCTCTCCTACAATTTCCCTTGGCCTCTTCGAGTTACTTTTTGACAGTTCTTTTTGTAGTACCCACGTACACATCACCACAACTACACGTAATCCTATAAATTCCTGCTTTTTCCAGCGCTTGCTGAGCATCCTAGGCCGATTTATGTGATTTTGTATCTTTCGTGTTGGTATGTTGATTACCGAGATGTTCCGATTACTCAGGATTTTTCCTATGCGGTCAGTCACGTCCTTAACGAATGGCAGGAAAACATTACATTTCCCCGGCGTTTCAGCATCGTTATAGTTTTTACGCTGTGGTCTTCACACTCTTTTCACCTCACTGAACATGTAACCATTCCTGAGCGATGCGTTGGTGAGATGTTTAATTCTGCGTAAAGCAGTTGTGTTTCGCAGGTTTTCCTTGCTCTATCCGCCAACTTTTTTATGATGCCTCGCATTTGTTGTGTTTGTTGTGGGCGGTGGTTCGAATCCCGGTGTAGGTAACGGTCTGTGTGGGTGCGTTTTGGGTAAACCGTGTGGCCCAAGCTACCACCTTATTTCTTGAAAACTAGTACCTCAAGAAAATATAATCTTCCGCCTGTCTACTTCTCCTTGGTAAACTGAATTTTCGGATTGCTTTTGCTGCACATAGTGGGCAAAATATGAATTACGACGACTTTATTACTGCCAGCATTCGTGTAGCATGCGGGAGAAAACATATCACCGAATGGAAAAGCTGCGCATAGTCCTTAACGTCTTCCCGCTATTCCAGCGTTTGATGTTCCTCCACTTGGTTACGCTGGGGACGCAAGAGACATTTATGACGACGAGTTTGTGATTAGTGACTACCCAGATCTGTGAAAGACGATTTGACATTTCTGCATACGGAAGAAATCAATATATCTTTCCGTGTCGGCGAAAATAAATGAAATTTTTCATTTCTAGAAACAGCTAGGAAAAGAAAGATTCTATATATGTTGAATTTTGCATTGTTATTATTATCACTATTATTGCAGTGTTCCTAGATTGGTTGTATCTATTCTTCAAGTAATTTTAATTTTGTAAGCAATGCCAGCGTCTGTAGAACAAACAATCAATTATTCAGTTTCAGAGCTAACATATTCAGTCTTCGCTAAACAGCATATGTAATCTCGTGGAAGCTCTACTACCGAAGAACTGAATTCCTGAGGCCAGGTGCCGCGTCGTCTCTTCCGCTCCGTTGATAAACAAGAGGAGGAATGGAAAGAATACCGGATAGAGCTCGAGCAGAACTTCACCGTCTACAAAGTCGTAAGATACTCACCACATTCTTTCTTTTTTTCTTGGCTAGTAGTGTCAGTATTTTTGTTGTACGGAAAAATTGTTCCCCCAAAAAGGACCCGAAACCTGCCCTATTAGAAAGTTTTTAGCAAACTTGATGAATTTTTTAAAGAGCGGATCGTGTAGTAGCTGCTAATTTTAAATTTTCTCTCTCGCGTCGTCGAGCTCAAGGGCCTGACTCGGAACAGTAAATTCAACAGCACTTGTTGAATTTCCTATCAAGAGGAAACGCTATGCAGTGCAATTATTTAGAACCTTGCAGACAACAGAATATGGGGTGCTATCCTACAGCACCAAAATCCTTGTCTCAATGATATACCTAAATTAATCGACAAGAAGGTAGTATAAGAATTGGCGGAAATAGACTTACATGGTACTATAGTCACAGAGATTCGTTCTAAATGCTCTCCACACCGTGTGGCTTTTGTTCACAACAGCTCAAGCCAAGCGAGTTCTTATGGCATGAGGCGCGTCACCAATTAAACTGATAAATTCACGGACTCTGAATTCTTGTGTCAAGTGTTATGTCATTCATGATCACAATCACAGTTTTGATCACAAACACTGTCCAAAATTAGGACAAATGTAGGAAGTTGTATCTGCAGAAGAAGCACAAAGCAAACTCTATTAAATTCCATCTACAATGGTGTCCAAAATTAAGGCAAAAAACCGTTATTTCCCTGTCCGGTGGCTAATTCGCGATATAATCAAACAAACTGTCAACCAGATGTGCGTACGAGATTGTTCCGCACAATGGAATTCCGATCAACGGACAACCATGCCAACGATGACGTCAGGACATTATGAAATGAGGAAGTGTTTTCCGGGTAGTCCCACATCCACAATCGCTATGTACAGTCACAGACGGTGTAGTATGGCACAGTAAATATGCTTACCATACTCTCCACGGTGGAGGACCATACAAAGAACGGAAGCAGGTCAGTCGCATACTCATGTGGCCCGATTGCTTAGTGTGATTCGTTCTGTTCTTTGTCGGATGTGGCGACAATTTATAAAGACCGAAAATGTATCCCGACGACCAGGGCAGGGCCGACCTAGTGTGACTTCGGAAGAGACGACCGTCATTCGGATGTAAGGGCACGACAGTACCGCCTTAGTACTACGGCAAACGGTGTGCATAAGGCTTCGGCAGAGTGGCCTTTATTGCCAGAGACCTGCTGTGTCTACCTCTGCTTCGTCTTCACGGAAGCGACCATCTAGAGAGGAGTCATCAACATGCCACCTGGACGGTTGAACACTGGGCCAATGTTGTTTCACAGATGTGTCCCGGTTTGGTCTGGTGAGTGATTCTCGATGGATTCGCATTGGGGGGGAACGTGGAACACTATTTCGGGACCAAAACATTGTGAAAAGAGACCAGAATCGAGGAGGATCTCTAGCAGTGTGGGCAGAGATTATATATTACCGTTATAACTCCTTTTCATGAAATCGTACTGGTGAATCGTCTAGGTTTAACAGCCGTCAGGTATCGTGAAGAGATCTTAGACCTGATCTGCGGTTGTTGCGAGGTGCTGTGGGCTCAGACATTGTATTGATGGGCGATAATGTTCGCTCACATATAGCACGGGTGGTTGAGGTTTTACAGGAAACGGAAGATATTGCACGCATGACGTGGCCTGCTTGCCCTCCCGATTTGAATTCCATAGAGCATGTCTGGGATGCACTAGGGAGGTGGCTATCTTCACGTCTGCATCAACCCCTGCTCTCCAAGACTGCAACCAGCTATGTAGCCAGAATGGGCGTTATTCCCTTAACGTGAGACTGATGACATCATTCGCAACATGCCCCGTCATTGTGAGGCCTGTATTACTGCCACATGCGGTCACACCCCATACTGAGAACATTAAGTAGTTGTAAATATGTATGTGCAAATCCGTTAAGCTGGAAAAAAGGAAGAGCGTTTTTGTCTATCGTTATGCATATTGCAGTTGTTTATGTTCTGAATTCTTTGCTTTATTTCTACTTTATTGACACCCGTTTATACTTTTTTGTGACAAAATAAAAACAAATTTGCAAAATACCCGTCTTTCTCTAATTTTGAACACCAGTGTAGGTTTGCGCAAATGGAGGGTACTATTATCTTACATTCTGAGTCTTTACCCCTCATTCCACCTTTCTTGCGGTTTCTTCAGTTTTAAAAGTGGGAATTTAAGGAGATGGGACCTAGATAAACTGATTAAACCAGAGGTTGTACAGTGTTTCAGGGAGAGCTTAAGGGAACAATTGGCAGGAATGGGGGAAAGAAATACGGTAGAAGAAGTATGCGTAGCTCTGAGGGATGAAATAGTGAAGGCAGCAGAGGATCAAATAGGTAAAAACACGAGGGCTAGTAGAAACCCTTGGGTAATAGAAGAAATATTGCATTTAATTGATGAAAGGAGAAAATATAAAAATGCAGCAAATGAAGCAGGCAAAAAGGAATACAAACGTCTCGAAAATGAGATCGACAGGACGTACAAAATGGCTAAGCACGGATGGCTAGAGGACAAATGTTAGGATGTAGAGGCTTATCTCACTGGGGTAAGATAGATACTGCCTACAGGAAAATTAAAGAGACCTTTGGAGAAAAGAGAACGACTTGCATGAATATCAAGAGCTCAGATGGAAAACCAGTTCTAAGTAAAGAAGGGAAAGCAGAAAGGTGGAAGGAGTATATAGAGGGGCTATACAAGGGCGATGTACTTGAGGGCAATATTATGGAAATGGAAGAGGATGTAGATGAATGTGAAATGGGAGATCTGATACTGCGTGAAGAGTGTGACAGAGCACTGAAAGACCTAAGTCAAAACAAGGCCCCCGGAGAAGACAACATTCCATTAGAACTACTGACAGCCTTGGGAGAGCCAGTCCTGACAAAACTCTACCATCTGGTAAGCAAGATGTATGAGACAGGCGAAATACCGTCAGACTTCAAGAAGAATATAATAATTCCAACCCCAAAGAAGGCAGGTGTTGACAGATGTGAAAATTACCGAACTATCAGTTTAATAAGTCACAGCTGCAAAATACTAACGCGAATTCTTTACAGACGAATGGAAAAACTGTTGTAAGCCGACCTCGGGGAAGATCAGTTTCGATTCCGTAGAAATGTTGCAACTCGAGAGGCAATACTGACTCTACAACTTTACTTAGAAGAAAGTTATGGAAAGGCAATCCTACATTTCTAGCATTTGTAGACTTAGAGAAAGCTTTTGATAATGTTGTCTGGAATATTCTCTTTTAAATTCTAAAGGTGGCAGGGGTAAAATACAAGGAGCGAAAGGCTATTTATAATTTGTACAGAAACCCGATGGCATTTATAAGAGTCGAGGGGCATGAAAGGGAAGCAATGGTTGGGAAGGGAGTCAGACAGGGTTGTAGACTATCCCCGATGCTATTCAATCTGTATATTGAGCAAGCCATATTGGAGACAAAAGAAAAGTCCGTAGTAGGTATTAAAATCCATGGAGAAGAAATAAAAACTCTGAGGTTCGCCGATGACATTGTAATTCTGTCAGAGACAGCAATGGACTTGGCGGAGCAGTGGAAGGGAATGGACAGTGTCTTGAAAGGAGGGTATAAGATGAACATCAACAAAAGCAAAACGAGGATAATGGAATGTACTTGAATGACGTCGGGTGATGCCCAGGGAATTAGATTAGGAAATGAGACACTTAAAGTAGTAAAGGAGTTTTGCTATTTGGGGAGCAAAATAACTGATGATGATCGAAGTAGAGAGGATGTGAAACGTAGACTGGCAATGGCAAGGAAAGCGTTTCTGAAGAAGAAAAATTTATTAACATCGAGTATAGATTTAAAAGTCAGGAAGTCGTTTCTGAAAGTATTTGTATGGAGTGTAACCATGTATGGAAGTGAAACGTGGACGATATATACTTTAGACAAAAAGAGAATAGAAGCTTTCCAAATGTGGTGCTACAGAAGAATGCTGAAGATTATATGGGTAGATCACATAACTAATGAGGAGGTATTGAATAGAATTGGGGGAAGAGAAGCTTGTGGCACAACTTTACTAGAAGAAGGGATCGGTTGGTAGGACATGTTCTGAGACATCGAGGAATCACCAATTTAGTATTGGAGGGCAGCGTGGAGGGTAAAAATCGTAGAGGGAGACCAAGAGATGAATACACTAAGCAGATTCAGAAGGATGTAGGCTGCAGTAGGTACTGGGAGATGAAGAAGCTTTCACAGGATAGAGTAGCATGGAGAGCTGCATCAAACCAGTCTCAAGACTGAAGACCACAACAACAACCCCCTCATCCTGGCTATACTCACATGAACTGTAAAGAAATCCGTAAAACGCAAAACTTGTGTAATTCAGATCAGTTTTTCTCACATGGACAAACAACAGAGGCTCTGTGCCTCACAAAAAGATTAAAGCAGTCTTACAAAAGTGAGAACTGGCAAGTACACTCAGACAACAATCCGCAAACTATTCTTATCATTACCGCTTTGCTATCAATCTGTACCATTTCTGACAGATGCTGGTGCTTCAGTCACTCTGATTAATGAAACTGCTTACGAGCTACAGGGACACTCTCACAATAAAAAAATTACTTTTCGCCTTACAGCCTACAACGGCGACAGTTTCTCTGTTCTTGGAAAGTGAAATTTGTCGGCGAATAGGCGAAATATCGAAGTGTGACAGTACCAGTGCTATTCACAGTAGTTCGATCACCATCGAGTACCAACATCTTTGGCAAGGATACATTTGGTTGGTTAGCATTAGATATTTAGGACAAAGTGCATTCTGTTGGTACTCAAATATCGAATGCTAAAATTCAGCAGTTGTGTGAAAAATATGTAGATTCATTCAATGGTACATTGGTATATGCAAAGAGTTTTCAAGTGTACATTATGCTCAAAGACAATGTTCAACCTAACTTTCACAGCGCACTGCCGTGGCCTCACGCCATTCACAATGAAGTACCTTCTGAACTCAGCAGAACATACTGGTCTCTTGAATCCTATTTTTGCTAGTACAAAAATCGAATGGAAAAATTATCCTTTGTACTGACATTAACGCTGAGTGGTTATGGTTCTTTTCCGCTTACACGTTTTGAAGACCTAATGGATCACCTAGAAGGTGGACGATTCTTTCTAAAATTGGTTTAGCCAGTGCTTCTAAGCCTCCCTTGGATGCGGAAACAAAGTAATTTATGGAGGTCAACAAACACGTCGACTTGTATCAGTACCAGTGCCTTCCCTTCGGAAGCACATCCGCTCCTAAGTTATTTAGCGCTTTCTTGAACAAGTGATGTTGAAAGTTCCGTCATGTTAAAATTATATGGATGTCACCATTGCTTCCGAAAAAAATACCGGAACAGCAAATCAAATACCTGGAACATCTTTTCCAGGTATTAACCAATGCAGGGCTTGAGTGTAATTTACAGGAGTGGTTCTTTGGGACCTCTTAAAAACGTAGAATACAGGCAGTTCTGGCCAAACTGACCTACCATATGAAATTTATTCCGAGAGAGAGCTGCACAAATTGCTACTCCTTGTATGATCTTCAGCGTAAGGTGGGGGGGGGGGGGAGGGGGGGAGGAGTGTTGTACCGACGGTACCTTCGTCTACTGCCCTCGGCACATCACGCACTGACCTCATCTACGTTGTCAGCTGCTAGACTGGAGAATGCGAACATACATTTCAGAAGTTTAAAGATGCATTGCTTAGTCACCCATGCCTTAACTCGATCGGTATCACTATCTCCTCAATCTATCTGCGAAACCAAACGTTTTGTTTGCACTTTCACGCTCAGATTTCCAAAACTCGTGCTTCGCACACGAGGGAAACTGCTTTGTAGTTGTTCCTGAAGGCCTATCGTACTCTGCCTTTTCCTGATACCTCACCGGCAGAGTTATTACATGGTCGTCGTAACTGCTCTGCATCAATTTCAACCTCAATAGCCTAGTTCAGACACGAACTTCGCAACGAAGTTCTTCACGAAGGACAAAGTTTTCTATCGTCTTTTTAACAAGCATCAAAACTGTAAATCAGCCATCGAAACTCAGGCGACTGGTAGGGCTCATTATACCATTTGAGGCAAATCAGATACCAATCGACAACACCATAATTACCTTTTGGTGATTTTTTGATCCTGCGAAAAACGTTCACATTTCAGAAACGCTACCTGCACCACAGACTGCTGCCCCGAGGAGATGTTGCTGGTGCATGACGTTTAGATCCTTGGGTCGTCAGACGACTCTACCACGGGACTCGGCCACTGCCTGCCCACGCAGCCGCCGCCACATCCACAGCCACTGGAACAGCATCCACCGCAACTTCCAGCGACGCAAGAGAAAGATCTAGAGTGTGCATGAACTCCCAAGCCCTCTGCTTTCACTGCAGCACCGATTGTCGACCAGATTCTTGCCGCTGCATTGACGTCCTCCAGATTTTTTGAACGTTATTTGGGACGTATTCAGTTTCATCAGCAGCACGATAACACAAAACTAACCCCGTTCGTCGTCCGTACCCCCGTTATGTAAAGAGAGTTAGCAATGCTTTCGTTTTTTGAGGGGGGGGAGGGGGGGAGGAGTGCTGTACCGACGGTACCTTCGTCTACTGCCCTCGGCACATCACGCACTGACCTCATCTACGCTGTCAGCTGCTAGAGAGGTCTCGTCAGACTCCATCAGGTGGCGTCACACATGCAGCCAGAAAACGCCGAAATAACGTCACCCTACGGTCCGAAATTGTGATTGGTCTACTTGTCTCTATAAGCCGACAGACTCAGAGCTTGGCTTTATGCTATGCTAAGATTATCTTCATATTATCATATCGAACGGACAACAGTGCTATGAGAAATTTCCGCCCCGAAAAGGACTGCTGCGATTGCCAGTTACTATTGTAAATCCAATACTAGTGGAATAGAGGGAGATACAGCAGAGAGACTACAGAATACAATGTTATGTATGCTTTCTAGCATATATATTGTAAATAAATACATTTATATTTTAGTCCTTCTACCGTGTTTGATGAATTCTGAAAGGTTAATTCATCTCGTTACACTGGAGGAACGACAGTGAGTAAACTGTGGGCACTTTCATTTTTCTAGGTAACATCAGTCATGTTCACAAGTAGTAGGACCAAGAGAGAACGAGGTCAGTCTGCAATGTTGGCAGATTCCCCCTCCCACAACCCCTCTGATGTAGCTCAATTGACTTACATATAATATGATGGAAAATTAGAAGAAATATTGGGAAATTGAAAATAGACAAACAGTGCCACATATTTTTCCCACCACTCTAATATCACTGTGGAAGTAGCCCAGTAAACGTGAGTGTCAAATGGTCGCAATTTTAAAACTACTATGAAAAATAGTCTTAATGATGCGCAGTTTAAATAACCAAGGTGTTGACCTGGAGACATGAGGACAGCCTGTAAGACATCAGAATCGTATATAGGTCATCTGGCATTATGAGGACACTCTGCATGGTTGTCAGGCCATTTACGTCGAAGGTGGTGGACCAAGGGATACACATCATTTTCCGATATCGTAGGTCGTGAGTTTACGATCATATCCTAATGGTAAAATGGTGGGAAATTCAGAAATCCTTGGATTCCACCACTCCTGTGATACTACAGCTCAGAGTCTACTTGTCGCAAGTGTAAGTCCACTTGTGTTAGGCTCATATTTAACGTGTAAACAATTTTCTCCACCTTTCTAACATTGTAAAGTGACACTCTAACCTTAACGTTTGCGACAGAACAAGGACAGCAACAACTGCATCTTTGTTTAAACAAAAAACGTAAGGTAGAGCTCTCTTCTGTGATCAGAGGGTCAATGTGGCCAGTCTTCTCTGGTAACGTATTCATAAACGCGAGCACCATCCGCCACTGCAGATGGCTGCCGTAATGTCTCCAGATAACTCAGCACACCAACTGACTCGCATGTTGTGCTGCGGAAATGGAAGCTAAAAATAGTACCATCTCGAAGAAACCTCGGCAACATTATGAAACTTTCCAGCATATATGGCTGACAAGCCGGAGCCTGCCTGTGCTGACATGTCTGTACCTACATTTTGGAAATGTTGACTAAAGTATGTTGTTTATTATGGCTCTACTGTCATCCCCACAGCCCCTCTGGTGACAGAAGCCAAGAGACGTAAGTTAAAAAAGCGGAGAAATTTGAAATGGTTAAAAGCATACCTATGAAAGTTTTGCTACTATAATGTCAAAATCCAGTCTGCGGTTACACAAGGGTAACTGAACCAGCGATCCTTTATTACAACAGGTCAGTTCTTCGCATGCCTAAAAAAGATGGATCCATACACTGGTTCTTGACTCACAGCAAATCAATACAATAACAGAAACCGGGACGGACTCATCAGAGACACGCGTTTTCACGATAAAGGACGCTCACATCAGTGAAACTCCAAACAAGCTATTGGAACATCGAGTTCCACCCACCATGACGAAAACACATGGTTTTTCTCTGGTTTGGTCACAGTTATCAGTTCCTAAAACTGCTTTCAGGGTGACTATGTCATCTTCATCCTTCGTATGAGGGTTCAATACCGTAATCCCAGAGAGTTTAATAAAAAACGTTACGCTTTACGTAGATTTTGTATTGATAGGGAAAATTCGTGGGAAGTGCATAATGAGGCCCTTGACTAATTATTAGAGTACTCAAGAAGTGAAATTTTTGGGGCATGTAGGCCTCAGTGCCGAGAAATTACAAGCCATTCCACATTATGCGGTATCCGCCTCAAGACATGGAGGTCACACATTTATTGAATTAACTAAGTCCATAAGAGATTTATCAAGAACACCATAAAGCACCCCAACCTTGATCTAACTAACTGTCAAAGATGTAAACTTGTACTGGAATGAAGAGACGCAAAGAGAGTTTAAAGCACTGAAGTAGGCACTAATAAACTGACCGGTCTTAGTCCACCCGGGGTAGGAACTGAAAGAGTTATTCAGCACCAGGAGGAATACCGATGTGGCGTAGTTGGAGCCTCTCGCAAATGTCTAAGGATTTACTAAGTAGTGGTATTTTCTGTTTGGTACATCTACTAACGTATATTGCAGTCTTAAGGCTCTGCAATGCAATGAAGTTTATACTTCGGCTCTGACCCACTGGTGAGAGTAGGACTAAAATGAGGAACTGCCAACAACTTATCTAAAAGCTGTCTTGATTTGTTTGCATACCATTTGGGAACCACAATGGTGTAACTGCAACGAATGTGCCCATTAATACGATAAAGACCCCGTACTTAACGAAGTGAAGAAAAAATGAAACGATGGAAACCAAGCGAATATTCAGCATTTGTCTATTGTTAAAAACGGAGTTTTCATCTGAAAACTAAGTCAGGTAGATGATAATTGCATGCTGTGTAACCTAAAGGAATTAACAAACAATTAGAAGTGGAACACACACTTGAGTTGGATACACTTTAATACGTGGAAGTGCTACAGCAAAATGTGAGAATCTGCATATTCAGTGAGATGGAAAAGAGATATAGAAGGTTTCTGCGTCCTGAAATTCCTGCCAAGAGACAAAACTGCCAATTGTTTCAATCAACAGTTAATTTTTTCCGATTGTGGTGGTGAGATTGTGCGAAAATGCTACAGCCGGCTTGTCTGGACCTTTACCTTGAACACAACATGGATTTCGGCACGTGTTGATGGACTTCCAATTTGGCGACTTTTGTCCCTTTGAGTAGTGGCATACCAAGGCCTTGGACCACGGCGCTTAAGGATAAATTCCTAACAGAAATAGAGAAAGTGGAAAAGGTCTTTTTCAACAGTAGTGCTGTGCTGTTAAATTCTGGTCTCATAGATGACTGAATATATTGCTGTGGAGGAAGATTAAGGCCGTCTGTTCATCTCGGTATCATATGGCTACCAATGTAGCACAAAGAGTTATGAACTTCTAAGAAAGCTATTCTGACTCTGTTGCTAAAGACAACGTGGAGTCTGGAATATCTTCCTCAAAGGTATTCAAAATAAGATCAATGAACTGCCTCACGATGCTGTGGGGTGGGTCCCATTCTTTATAGGAAAAAAAAGTGATCAGCTGATAAGATTAGAGAATCAATTCAATCTCACTGTGTGGAGAAACTGGCATTCAAGATTGTAAGATTGGTAATAGAGAAAAATATTGTTGCTCACAAAAGCAGAAAGATCATCAAAGGAGTGTCATGTCAGATGGATCTTAAGGGTAGACAGAAGATGTTAGTCAAATCACACGAATTGTTGAAGAGACAGAAGCTTCCTTGCAGTATGTTCTTTAATGTGTTTTGCCGCTCATTTCGAGAATGAAGGATATTACATCCAAAAGTCGTCGAAGTGGAAATATCAAATATGAAAAGGTTGCAAGTGGCTCTACATCTATCGAAGCTCCAAGAGTTTTAGAGAGGGATGTGAGTGGGAATTTGGCAGACAAAGGGTGAGAAAACTTGCCAGGATATTATAATAACAAAGTATGTTCTTTTGCTATGATGAGGAGCAGGATTTCCAATAGGAATTACTTGACATTTTGTGTTGTCATGTGAGGTGAGCTGTGCAGATTTAATTTCCTCCTGGAGTTCTTGTTGGTGAAATAGAGTTGGCCAAGTCACATGTGAAGATTCTTGACTGAAACCATCAGCAGAAATTCTGTAGGGTTGCTATATTATAATAGGTTTTTCATTAAAATGGCTGCTACGGAAGTTGCGTTGTGCATATGAGCTACCAGATGCACAAGTTGTGTGGAGACCATGTATGGATTGCCAGATGCGGAATTTGCGCTTTGCTTATGTATTTATTAGCAGATGCAGAAGTTGAGGTGTGCTGCAGAACTGGCCTGAGAGAGCAGGGAGATCAATGAATCGTAGGGAACTAGGCTGCATTACAATCTGTGGTGAAGTTACTTTTTTTCAGAAAGGAATGGTTCGTTCAGAGTTTTTAAGGAGTATGTCATGGAGAAACTACAAATCTGTGATGCATGATGGCCAAAGATGCCAGAGGTTAGATCGAACAACAGAGAAAGAAAAAGAGAGAGGTATGGACACAAAATGAGATCATCTTGCCCCATCAGAAGATATTTATTAAAGAAGTACTTAAATGAAGGATCGGTCAGGTAAGATATGTATTTTGACACAATGTTTTAAGGCAATCTGAAGTGAAATTCTTATTATAATGTTTTATTCTAACTGTGAAAACTCTACTGATTGTTTTTGTAATATTTCGAATCGTGTTTCCTTTGATTAAGTGTAATGAAAAAGTGAATTCATTTGCCTGACTTTTCTTTGATCGAGATGATGATTTTTTTTTTTTTTAGGGTGGCCAACAGAAAAGGTAAAAGGTCTACTGCCATCTCTGCAAAAGGGTTAGTTTTTACTAGAATGAGGTCTCGCAGGATGTGGATACAGCGATGTTTGCACACGTCTGGTTAAGGTTAATCATTAATACGTGCTGATCTGGAGACTGATTGGGTCGAAAGTTGAACGAGGGGTAGCGTTTTGAAGGGCGCAGAGGGAAAACTGCCAAGGCAAGACCCAAGGGAAAAAACCTCTTCGACTTGGGTCGGGTTGTAAGAGCAGCACCGGGTTTCTTGCTGCCTGCGACAGGTCACGGAAGAGTGGGCTTTGTTAGTAGTGGGTATCATGCTGAACCTTTGACGTTGTGCGGTGCTCTTACTCGGAGACTGCCGCTCGGTGCCGGTGTTGATTTCTCGGTCAGCGTCAGCATACTTGTAAAAGTTAGGTTCATAAACGTTTTGTGTCCGGAAAGGTCATATATCAGATTCACAATGTAGGGCGACGTTGGCGATTATTTTGTGCGTCGGTCTCCCTGGTCGGCTTTAATAGCAGCTGGCATATCCAGTAAACGTTACTGATATCCAGGGGCTTGCCGACGTTTGTCGCTTGTGGGTTTTTGTTAGCGTGCTATAGTTGGAAATGCCCTACCTAGTAATGTATAGCCAACTATGGAAAGCTAACATACATCCACAAGAGAGAAATATAAATGAAATATCCTCTGGGTGCAGACTTGTTGTCGAGGTTGTAAAGGTGCTTATGCATGACTTGATTTCCTATGGAGCAGGATGGAGGACACTTGATGAGGAAGAGGAGAGTTACAATCACAAGGAGTGAGTATTGAAATAGTAGTTGAAGTGGATAGGTTTTCTCTTTGTGTATAGTAGTTAACATGTGGAAGAGTAGTGAAGCTGGCAGGGGATAACACGATACAGTGTAACTTAAATGTTTGTGGTAACATAGTTTTTACTTATTATGTTGGGCGATTAATATCTGTTTGGCGGGTATCATACCATCTAATACTGGAATTGGGAGGTTTGTGAATCCATTTCCTGACCCTATCATAGGATGTCTTATTTTCCTAAACCTCCATGAGATTATCCTACGAAAAATTTTTTTTTATCCAGAATCGGTTTTGAGGTATCTCAAATATGTTGTACATTTTCTCTAGGTAGCAAACTGTACATCTCATACAAGTGATGGAACATTATAAGGCTCTGCCAAATGCGCTTCCAAATTTTGTGTACCCTTTAGTGTTTTTATACTATGACGTGACAATCCTAATGTAAAATTCGATTTCATTTCATTTGTTCTTGTTGTATATCTTGTATTTCACTCTACGTTTTGTGTGTGACTGGGGTTATGTCAAAGGACTCTCGTGTCAGGCACGCCTTGAAAGTCACTCTTGTTACTGTTATGAGGCTTTGTAGGTCGAATTCGAAAGATACGGTCTGACTTACGGCTTAGTTGAAATCATTGTTCTCAGATGACCTTGTTTCCATTCCCCTTCCGGCCACACGGTGGAGGTTGCTGCTACTACTGATGTACACGCGAGGAGGTCCTTCCTCGGCCCTAGCTGCTTGAGGCTCCATGTAAAAAGTACCAGCATAGCGATTGCCGAGGCGAACGGTGGTTCAAAACATGATAATCCGTCTCCTCACTCGGCCATATGTAAACACGCTGACAGAGCAGCGACGAGATGGTCTACCCGAGGTTATGTGGCCAGCGGTTGTATGAACAGTTGGAGCTGATCGACTTCCTGATGTCATTTGAACAGTTGCGTGGGGGCATGAGCTATTGTCAAAAGTTCCGAACAAGTTCATCGCAGAGAAGGACTCGAAAACCGCTTAGTCAACGGGACTTACTGTGAGAGGGAAAAAAGAGAGACATGCCAGTTAGCTATCTGCGGAGAGATGGAAAACGGAAGGGCAAATTGTTCTTGGTATATATACATATACGGTGCAGCGTTATCTTAACAACAAAATGCTTCAATGCCGTTACGGTCGCCGTTACGCAAATGCTGCAGTAACCGCAACCTACGGAGCTTTATGCACACACGTCGTTTCCAAACACAACGGACCGTTCTTTGAGGAGGCTGAAGTATCCGGCCTTCCCGTCTTGTAGACTTCAGAGTCATATTTCCGGACTAATCGACGTTTCCTCTATCGGGTGAAGGAAACCGCCATACTGTAAAAATTTAGAGGTCGCTAAATGCTGGTGCCGTAGTCGAACATGAAAGAGATTCAACGGAACTGTATGTGTTTTGTGCTTTTTCTGTTCACACAGTTTATGGACCTTTCTGTGGCAGGAATGTCATACCTGGACATGCCTCATGCGTGAAGAGTGAGCTCATGACGACCATTTTCTGCCTACAGTCAGCTTGTGCGCCACACTTGAGTGTTAATGATTCTTAGATGAACTCAGTCACAAGAGTAGATGATACTGAGTCAAACTGGAGCTCATATTATGTGACCGTAAGGAAACGTATTCAGATAATGTCATCCCTGCTGACTCAACTCATCCAAAAGCTCATAAACTGGCGTTTTTTCATTCTGCCATTCACCGAATGGTAACTACTCCTTTATCACCTGCTGATCAACAAAAGGAATTGAATGTCATCAAAGCGATTGCGGCTAGTAATGGGTACAATCAGAATATGATCGATTACTTGTTCAATAAGAAAATTTCCCAAAACTGTTCGACTTGGAGCAACAACCTCCCCACTGATAACAAAGAAGCTAAAAAATTTATTTTCATTCCTTTCTTGGGTAATATATCGTATAGGATTAAACGTCTGCTAAAGAAAAAATACAACTGTAACGTCTCCTTCCTTACAGATAACAGTTTAAAAAGAAATCTTGTACATTCAGTAGAGATTGCCAGCGATTGGTTTTCCAATTCAGGTGTTTACAAACAAACCTGCAATAACTGCCCGTCATATTATGTTAGTCAAACAGGTAGAGCTGTGAAAACAAGATATAAAGAACACCTATTAGGTAAAAAAGGAGCGCATATACACAGCTCAACTTATGCTGAACACCTCTAGATAGCCGGCCATACGCCTAAACAGTTAGAAGACACGGTTATCCTACACAGACAAATCAATGGGCGTAGACTAGATCTGTGGGAAGAGTTACAAATTTTTAAACATCTAGAGCTCAAAGACGGTAATATACTGAACGACCAGTTGAACCTTGCTTGAAGACAATTTTTCGAAGGCTTTAAACCTGTACTGTTTATGGTATAACATTAATGCTGGTAACCTCAGTGGTCTATTTTCTCAGGAAGCTATGATGCACTTTCAAATCTTTAAGTTCACTACCCTTTATGTAATGTGGTTTTCTGACGATGTATGGCTGCCACTACATCGGCCCTTATGTGATTTTGTCTGGCTCTAAAAGGTTGGTTCCCTGCGAATGTGTATTAACTGGATTGTGGACCAGGGTTCGTAATTCTGTCTTAAGAGCCATTATTATCAATTTTAAAGTTCTGACATATATACCGTGTGTGGGCTTCACTAATATAGTAATGTAATTTTTATATTCTCGTTGTATATGCCACTGTACGTAACTCTCTCTGCGTAAGCGCCACCTGCCTTTTTGATGTATAACTACATTAATTGTACCAAGGCTCCCATAATGTTATAACGGGAGTGTTAAACGCTTCCCTTCTTTTTATTGTTACTTTATCTAAGGAAGTTATTAATACTGATAATTTACACGTTGCTTTTGTACGCCAATCGGCACATGGTTCGCGCCATGAGCGCCACCTGCCCTGGCCGCAGAGTAACTACGATGACCGATTACACTCAGTCGGTTGTGAGCTCTGCAACATCCATGTACTGATTTATATTTACGTGACAAACCCTATTTTTGGGGCTGTATTTTAATTTTGACAAATGGATCTATGCAGACATTTGTAAAAACGGCGATGATACATCAGTCCATACTAATGTAAAATTGTAAGTACCAGTCGTCGTTCTCATATTTTTGTAATGCAAGAGCTCTCTAATTTGTGTTAAAATCTATTCTCGACTTAAGTTTCATACGTTGGATCCCCTCATTCGAAGGCGTCAGATTGCAAAGCCTGGGCTACTCTCAGGTTGGAATCTCCGTCTTGGAAGATTGTGTCCGTCTGTCTGTCTGCCCATCTGCCCGCCGCTTACTGCTGTAGCTGTTCGTTCGTTCGTCCGTCCGTCCGTCCGCCTGCCTGCTCGCTGTCCGTCTCCGCTGCTGCCTGCTGTCCGTCCGTCCGTCTGTTCGCCGTCACCGCCGTCGCCGCCAGCCGGTGCTCGTCGCCGCCAGCCGGTGCTCGTCGCCGCCGCCGCCGCCGCCGCCGCCTGGTCGCAGCCGCCGCCGCCTGGTCGCCGCCGCCGCCGCCTGGTCGCCGCCGCCATCGCCGTCCGACCCTGGTCTTCGGCCGTCCTCGTCTACCTCCGTCTTTGTCTTCGTCTGTCCCCGGTTTGTGTCCTTCCCTTTTCGTTCTGTGCGTTATTGTTTCACCCTGTCGTCATGTCCGCCCCCACCACCACCGCCACCATTACCACCACCGCCATAGTTTACACTTCCCCTTCCGCCGCCTCCACCACTATAACGTGGTGTGCCCAGTCCCACCTCCCTCCTTCCATCCCACCTCTTCTCACTCTCCCTTCGCCCTCACTCTTTGTCGCCCCCTCTCCAGCTTCTTCCTCCCGCTCCTCTCGATCTGATCCATTCCCCCCAGTCCCCCAGCCTGTCACTGCAGCTCCGGCTAGGGTGGTGGCCCGTCGGGCCACTGTCCATGCCCAGCTCTCCTCGTCGCCTTCGCCATCACCGCCGCCACCGTCATCGTCGCCGTCGTCTTTGCCGTCACCGTCACCGTCACCGTCACAATCACCATCTCCGGCACCAACTCCAGCCCCGGGACCTGCCACTCCCCGCCACATTCCTGTTGTTCCCATCCCCCACACCTCCTCCGCCGCCGTCAAGCGCCCCAGTGGCACCCCTGCCTCGTCTGCTCCCAAATAGGCCCCGCCTCGTCCCCCTTCCCCCACCCCTGATGCCATGGATGTCTCCCCGCCCGTCCCTGCCCCCTCCTCCTCCACATCTACCCCCTCCTCCTACCGCTACCTCCTCTCCCGTCCGGATCCCTCCCTCCTTGAAGCCCGGAACCTCACCCTCTTCCTTCGCCAGAATTGTACTGGTGCCCCCATCTCCCTTTTCACTCCTTGCCGTGATTCGGTACTCATCTCCTCCCCCAGCCCTACCCTCCACACAGACCTCCTTTCCCACATCCCTGTCACCCGCTTTGGCCCTCATGCCTCTCTCACCCCTGCTCCCTCGCCACCACCCTCCCGCCAACCCCAACCTCCGCGTCGACCGCCGACCCTCACCGCCGTGATCACTCGGCTCAGTCCAGTGATCACAGAGGAGGAGGTGTTGACGGAGCTTCAGGCCCATCCCCATCTGGAGGTGTGTGCGGTTCGCTGGATCCATAAAGCTGCTGGCCCCACCCGCCTTATGCGGGTTTTTTCTGAGCACGCCCCCTCCATAGACCATCTCCTGAAGGAGGGTGCCCTCCTTTTTCACCAGCGTTATAAGGTTGACCCCTCCCATTCCCCTCCTCAATCCCTGCGCTGCCAGGGGTGTCTGTGCTATAACGCGCACCCCACAGCTTAATGCCGCGAGGGCCCCACCAGCCCGCATTGTAGGCAAGCGCACCTCCTCAGGCAGTGCCCTAACCTCCAATCCCCTCCTTCCTGCAATACCTGCAATCTCCCCCATCCCACCTACTCCCAAAAGTGTAAACCCCGACCCCCTCCGACCACTCCTGAACTCACCGTACCTGTCCGTCCCCTGGATGCCCCCAACCCTCCTGGAAATTCCCTTCGTCCCCCTCCCCCGCCGCTGAGGACATCATCAGGTTCATCACCATCGTCCTTCACAATGTTCACCCCTTTCAGCGCCCCCACACCCTCCAGCAGATCTCCCTTGCCGCCCGTTCCATATTCCAACTCAAGATGTACGCCACCTACTCCAACAACCAGGCCCATTTCACCTTCTCCTGTCTTGACACCCTCATCTAAATCCCTGTCATGGCGCGACAGCAATGTATCCTTTTCAACAATATCCGCTCCCTCTCCGCCAACAAGAACCTCTTCCTGCACACCCTTGCGACCCGCCGTGTGGATGCCTTCCTCCTCAATGAAACCTTCCTCCAACCCCACCACTCCATCCACACCTCACCCTATCTCCTCCACCGCTCCGATAACCCCCTCCCAATTGCGCGTGGCGGAGTTGCCATTGGTCACCACCGCCAGATCCCCGTTTGGCTCCAACCTCTCCTTCCTGACCCCACCGAACACCTGATCCTTAGTCTCTTCTTCCCCGGCCTTACCGTTACCTGCGCCACCATCTATGTCCGCCCTAACGCCCCTATTCCCTTCGACTTCCTCTCCCACATTAACTGTACCTTCTCCTCCTACATGATCGCCGCCGACCTCAACATCCATAGTCGTTCCGCCGCCCAGTTACGGCGGTGGCATCGGTTCCTCTCCTCCCTTCAAGGCGACCTCATCCCCATCCCCCAGCACACCCGTCCCGAATCCAACTCCACTCCTGATGTTATCCTCTCCTCCCCCAACCTCCTTGGCCGCATAACGGTGGATGTCCTGGAGCCTATTGGTAGCGACCATCTCCCTGTCCTCCTCACCATTTCAGACGGTCGTCGCCCTCACCCCGACCCTCGTACTGACCCTCCCCCTAAGTATGTCCTCGACTATTCCCGTGCCGACTGGAATGCCTACCGGGATACCCTTTCCACCCAGGTCGATAGCCACCCTTTCACCTACCACCACCCTGACGATGTCACCCATGCTGCCTCCTTTCTCCAGCAGACCTGGTCTGAGGCCATGACGGCCCACGTCCCTACTGTCGCCATCCACCCCTACCGTCCTACATTACCCCCACAGGCCATACTCCTCCTCCGTGAATCCCGTCGCTCTACCGTGCCTTCCTCCGCACGTGTGACCCGGACACACTACGATGCCACCGGCAACTCCAGCAACACATTCGTAATTTGCTCGCGGCTAGAAACGCCGGGACTGGCGACAGACATGCACCCATTTAAATGCTACCCTACCAATCAACTCATCCTAGTTCTGGTCGGCCTTCCGTTGCCTTACCGGAACTAAACCCTCCCCTTATTCTCCTCTTCTCCATGATGATCACCCTTTCCCTGACACCCTTAGTAAGGCCAATCACTTTGCCTCCTACCTCTCTGATGTATTTTCCATCCCCAATGATCCCCAGTTCGATTACTCCCTCTTCCAGGATGTCCGCGATCGAACTGGCACATCCGTCCCTCCTCTCGCTCCTGGTTTCCAGTACTTGGACAACATTGCACACACGGAACTCAATGTCCCTATCACTACACAGGATCTCATTGCTACACTCCGCACAAAACGCAACACTGCTCCTGGTCACGATCGTGTCACCTACCGTCACATTCGTGAAGCTCCTGGTTCTTTCCTCTCCACTCTGGCCGGGCTCTACAATGTAGTCCTGTCCACCGGTTACTACCATGACCTGTGGAAAACCTCCCGTATCCCCATGTTCCTTAAACCTGGCAAACCGCCGTCCGCCATCTCCTCCTACCCTCCCATCAGCCTTACCTCGGTCTTATGGAAGGTCCTGGAATCTATTCTCACCCGACGCATCCACCAACATCTCCGCCAGCACCGCCTCCTTCCCGTTACCCAGTGTGGCTCTCGGCCGTCCTTCTCTTCCGACGATCTTCTCCTTCACCTCACTCATCTCCTTTCCGAACAGCTTAATTCCCGTCGCTCCGCAATCTTCCTCTCCCTGGACCTCGAACGTGCATATGACCGCGTATGGCATTCCGGTCTCCTCTTCAAGCTCCAAACCTTCGCCCTTCCCATTAACTACGTCCGTCTGATCGGCTCCTTTCTCTCCCGCCGTCCTTCCTATGTCACCATCCATAACACAGATTCCTACACCTTTTTCCCCTCTGCCGGTGTGCCCCAAGGCTCCGTCCTCTCCCCCCTACTGTACCTTTTGTACACGGCGGACATGCCGCCGCCGTCAGCCCCTGTCCACCTTCTCCAGTTTGCCGATGACACCGCCTTCCTTGCCCTTGCCCCCACCCTACAGCGCTCCCAACACCTTCTCCAATCCCATCTTGACCGGTTCACCGCTTGGTGCAACCAGTGGTTGCTCAAGGTCAATCCCTCCAAAACCCAGGCGATCATTGTAGGCAAAACCACCCCTTCCTTCCGCCTCCTTGATTTCTATCTCACCATCTATGGCCGTCCTATCGCCCTCACTCCCACCCTTAAGTACCTTGGCGTCACCCTCGACCGTCGCATCTCCTGGACTCCCCATCTCCGGACAATGCAAGCCAAGGCACGCTCCCGCCTCAGTCTCCTCAAGCTCCTCTCTGGCCGTACGTGGGGTCTGGACCCCTCCAGCATTCTCCACACCTATAAGTCCCTCATCCGCCCTATCCTTTGTTATGCCCATCTGGCTTGGATCTCCGCCCCCCCCCTACCTTTTATAAATCCCTCCAAATCCTTGAACGTCATGCTCTCCGCCTCACCTATCGCATCCGTCTCCCCTCCCCCATGCGGATCCTGTACAATCTCATCCCCTTCCCCCACCTCCTCCTTTTCCTTGAAAGGATACAGATCCTGTACAACTCCCGCAAACGCGATCCACCTCAACCGCTCGTGTCCCCGATCCTATCCCCCCCCCGCCCGCTGCCCCGCCTGTATTCCCACATCCCACCTGGTCTCCATCTCTCCATCCTTCTTACCCTCTCCCAAGGTGGCTTCCGCCAGCTCCCCCTCCCTGATGATGTCCTCGTCCCCTCCATCTACCCCTCCTATCAACTTTGACCCTGCCCCACCCCCCACTTCCGGTGTCCTTTCCTTTCGACACCCTCCCTCCCTTCTCTTCTCTTCCCTTCTTTTCCCTTTTCCCCCGCCCCCTCCCTCCACCCCTCTTCCCCCGGGCTTCCCCTCCCCCTTCCTCCCTCCCCACCTCTCTCCCATGCCCGTGGCATCTCTGTTCTCCACTCTCGCTCTCCCACTCCCCTTCCTCCTCCTCCTCTCTTGGCAGGTCCCCGGACTTGTACACGCTCAGTGGACTTTCGCGCGCCGGCGATCGTCGCCATCTGTGTGTCGTGTGTGCGCCTCGATTTGTGTTTAGTGTTCTGTCACCGTCACGCATCAACTGTTCACGTGTGCCTTCGCCGTCATCCGTGTTCTGTGCGCCATGTCACCAAGTGTTTCCTGTTTTTTCGAGTCCAGCGTGAACAGCTTCACGTTTATTGTTTTTTAAATCTCCTTTTTTTGCCCGCCGTTTTTACTGTAGTGTCTGTATCACCTATATGTCTTGTTATTGTTCCACTTAAGGCTGAAGAGCAGCGTACTATGCTGCTGCCAGCCCGCCTGTATCAGGTGATGAAAATTACAATAAAGGAAAAAAAATAAGTTTCATACCTTTCTAATGTAAGCTATGATGTTCATTGTCCTTAGGTCACCTTCTGAAGAAGACAAATTTAAATTTTTTGGAACCTAGGTAAAGAATTCTTTATCCATTGCAACTGGTCGGCTGTTTATAATTTTATTATGTGGAACCGTTGCTGTTGTGCAGCTATGTTTAAAATACTGATAGTTTAATTATTTTCTTTGCGTGTTTTTGGTACTTGCATTGATTAATTCATAAATTTCGGGCGTATTATAGTATCTGAGAGTTGGGCATCTCATTTTAGTACCTGAATAGTGTAAATTCGCGTAGTCGTCTGTCTTCTGTTTTTGTTTTGAACGGCCAGTGTTGGTTGGTCACAGCCAGTGTGTTCCCTGCCGCCGTTAGATGAGCAGCTGCCAGCAGAAAGTCGTATACTCCTAGCTCAGTTATTTGTTACATAGTTTAATTCTTCATTTCTTTGCGTGTTTTTGGTACTTGCATTGTATATTTTATAACTTTCGGGCGTATTATAGTATTTGAGATCTGTAGCATCGCATTTTAGTACCTAAATAGTGTAAAATCGCGTAGTCTCCTTCCGCCGCCGAGCAATGTATCAGCAGTGCGCAAGTAGCAGCATTACTGCGTATACTAGGCAATCTTGTATTTTAATAACCGTTTAAATTTTGTGTCGATCTGTTTGTGCTCTCTGTACATTAGTTCAGACGTTCTTTGCACAACAGTTATTAGCATGGAAAGGGACCTCAACTGCTGTGTTCGGATGCAGTCTGAGTTGGCATCCCTTCGCTCCCAGCTTCAGGCAGTGTTGGCTTCGGTCACACAGTTTGAGGCTGTTGCCCATGGGCATCACTGTGGGGTTCCGGATGGGGGTTTGTCGGGGACGGCCAGCTAGTCCCAAGCATCCCCCGATCGGGCTACGACTGTGGCTGCCCAGGGTACTGCCCGCATTGAGGATGATCCCTCACCTGTGGTAGAGTGGGAGGTCGTCTCGAGGTGTGGCAGGGGGCGAAAGACATTCCGGAGGGCTGAACGGAAGGCCTCTCCAGTTTTTCTGACGAACCGGCTTCAGGCGCTGTCTCAGGCTGATGCTGATCTTTGGCCGGACGTGCCTGCTTGTCCTGTTCCAGAGGTTGCCTCTCAGTCTGCAAGATCCGGGCGGTCGCAAAGGGTGGGCTTATTGGTACTTGGGGCTCCAACGTCAGGCACGTAATGGAGCCCGTTAGGGATATGGCAGCAAGAGAGGGGAAGAAAACCAATGTGCACTCCATGTGCATAGTGGGGGGAGTCATTCCAGATGTGGAAAGGGTCCTTCCGGATGCCATGAAGAGTACAGGGTGCACTCATCTACAGGTGGTCGCTCATGTCAGCACCAATTATGTGTGTCGCTATGGATCGGAGGAAATCCTCTCTGGTTTCCGGCGGCTATTTGATTTGGTGAAGACTGCTAGTCTCGCTTGCGGGATGAAAGCAGAGCTCACCATCTGCAGCATTGTCGACAGGACTGACTGCGGACCTTTGGTACAGAGCCGAGTGGAGGGTCTGAATCAGATACTGAGGCGGTTCTGCGACCGTGTGGGCTGCAGATTACTCGACTTGCGCCGTAGGGTGGTGGGGTTTCGGGTTCCGCTGGACACGTCAGGAGTCCACTACACGCAGCAAGCGGCTACACGGGCAGCAGGGGTTGTGAGTCGTGGACTGGGCGGATTTTTAGGTTAGATGGCCTCCGGCAAGTACAGAAAGGGCAACAGCCTCCAACTGTGCTGGGCAAAGTCAGGACATGTGGGGACCAAGCAGCAATCGGTATTGTAATTGTAAACTGTCGAAGCTACATTGGTAAAGTAACGGAACCTCAAGCGCTGATAGAAAGCACCGAAGCTGAAATCGTTATAGGTACAGAAAGCTGTTTGAAGCCAGAGATAAATTCTGCCGAAATTTTTACAAAGGCACAGGCGGTGTTTAGGAAGGATAGATTGCATGCGACCGGTGGTGGCGTGGTTGTCGCTGTTAGTAGTAGTTTATCCTGTAGTGAAGTAGAAGTGGAGAGTTCCTGTGAATTATTATGGGTGGAGGTTACACTCAACAACAACGCTAGGTTAATAGTTGGCTCCATTTACCGACCTTCCGACTCAGCAGCATTAGTGTCAGAACAACTGAGAGAAAATTTGGAATACATTTCACATAAATTTTCTCAGCACGTCATAGTCTTAGGTGGAGATTTCAATTTACCAGATATAGACTGGCACACTCAGATGTTTAGGACGGGTGGTAGGGAGCAATTAAACAGAGAACCGAGTCGTGGAGATAACATCTTGGACCTACTGATAACAAACAGACCCGAAATTTTCGACTCTGTAAGTGCAGAACAGTGAATCAGTGATCATAAGGCCGTTGCAGCATCTCTGAATATGCAAGTTAATAGGAATATAAAAAAAGGGAGGAAGGTTTATCTGTTTAGCAAGAGTAATAGAAGGCAGATTTCAAATTATCTAACAGATTAAAACGAAAATTTCTGTTCCGTCACTGACAATGTTGAGTGTTTATGGAAAAAGTTCAAGGCAATCGTAAAATGCGCTTTAGAAAGGTACGTGCCGAGTAAAACTGGGAGGGACTGGAAAAACCCACCGTGGTTCAACAACAAAGTTAGGAAACTACTGCGAAAGCAAAGAGAGCTTCACTGCAAGTGTAAACGCAGCCAAAACCTCTCAGACAAAAAGAAGCTAAACGATGTCAAAGTTAGCGTAAGGAGGGCTATGCGTGAAGCGTTCAGTGAATTCGAAAGTATAATTCTATGTACCGACTTGACAGAAAATCCTAGGAAGTTCTGGTCTTACGTTAATTCAGTAAGTATCTCGTTGGTTGGTTGGTTGTGTTGGGGAAGGAGACCAGACAGCGAGGTCATCGGTCTCATCGGATAAGGGAAGGACGCGGAAGGAAGTCGGCCGTGCCCTTTGAAAGGAACCATCCCGGCATTTGCCTCGAGCGATTTAGGGAAATCACGGAAAACCTAAATCAGGATGGCCGGACGCGGGATTGAACCGTCGTCCTCCCGAATGCGAGTCCAGTGTCTAACCACTGCGCCACCTCGCTCTGTAAGTGGCTCGAAACAGCATATCCAGACACTCCGGGAGGATGATGGCATTGAAACAGGGGATGACACGCGTAAAGCTGAAATACTAAACACCTTCTTCCAAAGCTGTTTCACAGAGGAAGACCGCACTGCAGTTCCTTCTCTAAATCCTCGCACAAACGAAAAAATGGCTGACATCGAAATAAGTGTCCAAGGAATAGAAAAGCAACTGGAATCACTCAACAGAGGAAAGTCCACTGGACCTGACGGGATACCAATTCGATTCTACACAGAGTACGCAAAAGAACTTGCCCCCCTTCTAACAGCCGTGTACCGCTATTCTTTAGAGGAGCGGAAGGTTCCAAATGATTGGAAAAGAGCACAGGTAGTCCCAGTCTTCAAGAAGGGTCGTCGAGCAGATGCGAAAAACTATAGACCTATATCTCTGACATCAATCTGTTGCAGAATTTTAGAACGTGTTTTTTGCTCGAGTATCATGTCGTTTTTGGAAACCCAGAATCTACTCTGTAGGAATCAACATGGATTCCGGAAACAGCGATCGTGTGAGACCCAACTCGCTTTATTTGTTCATGAGACCCAGAAAATATTAGATACAGGCTCCCAGGTAGATGTTATTTTCCTTGACTTCCGGAAGGCGTTCGATACAGTTCCGCACTGTCGCCTGATAAACAAAGTAAGAGCCTTCGGAATATCAGACCAGCTGTGTGGCTGGATTGAAGAATTTTTGGCAAACAGAACACAGCATGTTGTTATCAATGGAGAGACGTCTACAGACGTTAAAGTAACCTCTGGCGTGCCATAGGGGAGTGTTATGGGACCATTACTTTGCACAATATACATGAATGACCTAGTAGATAGTGTCGGAAGTTCCATGCGGCTTTTCGCGGATGATGCTGTAGTATACAGAGAAGTTGCAGCATTAGAAAATTGTAGTGAAATGCAGGAAGATCTGCAGCGGATAAGCACTTGGTTCAGGGAGTGGCAACTGACCCTTAACATAGAGAAATGTAATGTATTGCGAATACATAGGAAGAAGAATCCTTTATTGTATGGTTACGTGATAGCGGAACAAACACTGGTAGCAGTTACTTCTGTAAAATATCTGGGAGTATGCGTGCGGAACGATTTGAAGTGGAATGATCATATAAAATTAATTGTTGGTAAGGCGGGTACCAGGTTGAGATTCATTGGGAGAGTCCTTAGAAAATGTAGTCCATCAACAAAGGAGGTGGCTTACAAAACATTCGTTCGACCTATACTTGAGTATTGCTCATCAGTGTGGGATCCGTACCAGATCGGGTTGACGGAAGAGATAGAGAAGATCTAAAGAAGAGCGGCGCGTTTCGTCACAGGGTTATTTGGTAACCGTGATAGCGTTACGGAGATGTTTAGCAAACTCAAGTGGCAGACTTTGCAATAGAGGCGCTCTGCATTGCGGTGTAGCTTGCTCGCCAGGTTTCGAGAGGGTACGTTTCTGGATGAGGTATCGAATACTTATACCTCCCGAGGAGATCACGATTGTAAATTTAGAGAGATTCGAGCGCGCACGGAGGCTTTCAGACAGTCGTTCTACCCGCGAACTATAAGCGACTGGAACAGAAAATTGAGGTAATGACAGTGGCACGTAAAGTGCCCTCCACCACACACCGTTGGGTGGCTTGCGGAGTATAAATGTAGATGTAGATGTAGAATGTGTATTGGATAGAGGAAGGTTCAAAGTTTTTCCACAGCTGCGTTGTTGCTTGTTTAATTTACACTACGACTTCACTACAAGCGAATTCATTTTATGTGTTATAATTCGCGCTCATTCAATCCATTGTTCAAGCGCAATGTGCATTCCTCTGTAGATTCAGCCTCAGCTCAAGCAGATTTATGACTTGCACACAAAACTCTCGGAAGTTGATTACGTATGCTAAGGAGAGAGCGCTTGTCGCCCACGCACGTCTGATAAAAATGTCGTGGTTGTCAGAGATGCGTTCACACGGAGCACTCTGAAGTCCACAAGACGGGCAGGCGGGAAACTTCAGCCTCCTCAAACAACGGTCCGGTGTGTTCGGAAACGACGCTTGTTCTCGAAGCCCCATAACTTGCAGTTACTGCATCATTTACGTACCGGCAACCGTAAGAGAATGTACTAGTTTAGCATTTCAGTCTCCAGGATATGGCAGGGGATACTTTTTCCGAACGATTCATATTTCCGGACGAATCGACGTTTCATCAATTGGATGGAGTAACCCGCCATACTTTAAAAATTTATAGGTCACAAAATGCTGGTGTCGCAGTCGAACATGAAAGAGACTCACCAGAATAGTCTGTGTTTGGTGTCATTTCTATTCACAAAGTTTATAGACCTTTCTGTGGCAAGAATGTCATATCTGGACATGTTTCAAAATTAGATATTGCGTCAACTTCACGAAGATTCCAATCATTTGACTGTTACGCAAGACAGAGTCTAGCTTTACTATCACCATGAGGTGCAGAGTTATCTTAACACCAAAATGATATAACCTTCGATTCGAAGAGCTGGACAACAAGACCTTTTTCATTGTTTTTGGCCTTCTAGGCCAGTAGCACTTACACCATGTGATATTTGTCTGTGAGGATGTGTAGAAGACAGAGACTTTGTCGTACCTGTGGCAGCTACTCTTCAATAACTGAGAAATCAAACTGCTGAATCAGTCGATTCAGTAAATAGGAACCTGTTGATTCCTATGTAAAATGAAAGAGACTAGCGTATATACGTTTGTCGAGCAACGCATGACGCTCTGGTTGAGTGTATGGTATAGTTTCTGTGCGAAAATAAAACTCTGAGCCTTTCACTGTCCAGTGAGAACAATGTGTATCATAGTTTCTCGACACTAAATATCTGAAATCTGTTCGTCCTCTTTGAATAAAGATTTACATTGTCTTCGTAGAATCGTGTCAACTAAGCTTACTTCCATGCCCTCAATCCAAGATATTGTAACAGAGAATTTCACTTCAGTGTCTACTCTATCTTCGAACCAGTTTGTGTTTCAGTTATACCCAGTGTAGTGCAATGATAAAACAAGCGTATTATTTGTGTCTCAATAATAGTGCCATCAGTGTTTCTGTGATTAGATACTTCTGTAGACAATTACATTCAAATGTTTATTTTCAAATGTTTATTCAAATGTATTTAGCATTTCTTCCTTTTCATTGACGTTGTCCTATTGTCTACGCCTCTTCTTATTTGTGAGGTCTTTTTTTTATACTAATACCTGGTGTTACGTTTTGTGTGTCCGTCTCTTCTTAAATATTCATTACCTAGATATCCGTTAATGGTATTGTATCAATGTGAGACAGTTGCTAACATTTCTTCTTCCCTTTTCGTTCTCATATGATATGTTTTCAGGTTGGTCTCTATTACGAGAACCATTATTAATTGTATACACTACGTGATCAAAAGTATCCGGACACCCCCAAAAACATACGTTTCGCACATTAGATGCATTGTGCTGCCACCTACATCCAGGTACTCCATATCAGCGACCTCAGTAGTCATCAGACATCGTGAGAGAGCAGAATTGGGCGCTCCGCGAAACTCACGGACTTCGAACGTGGTCAGGTGATTGGGTGTCACTTGTGTCTTACGTCAGTACGCGACATATCCACACTCCTACACATCCCTAGATCCACTGGTTGCGTCGTGATAGTGATGTGGAAACGTGAAGGGACACGAACAGCACAGAAGCGTACAGGGTGACCTCGTCTGTTGACTGAAACAGACCGCCGACGGTTGAAGACGGTCGTAATGTGTAAAAAGGCAGACGTCTATCCAGACCATCACACAGAAATTCCAAACTGCATCAGGATCCACTGAAAGTAATACAACAATTAGGTGAGAGGTGAGAAAACTTGAATTTCATGTTCGAGCGGCTGTTCGGAAGCCATACATCATATCAGTAAATGCCAAACGACGCCTCACTTGGTCGACCGGGGTGGCAGAACGGTTCTAGGCGCTTCAGTCTGGAACCGCGCGACCACTACGGTCGCAGGTTCGAATCCTGCCTCGGGCATGGATGTGTGTGATGTCCTTAGGTTGGTTAGGTTTAAGCAGTTCTAAGTTCTAGGGGAATGATGACCTCCGATGCTAAGTCCCATAGTGCTCAGAGCCATTTGAACCGTTTGAACGCCTCGCTTGGTGTAAGGAGCGTTATCATTGGACGATTGAACAGTGGAAAAACGTTGTGTGGAATGGAGTGACGTATCGCGGTACACAATGTGTCAATCCGATGGCAGGGTGTGGGTATGGTGAACGCCCGGTGCACGTCATCTGCCAGCGTGTGTAGCGTCAATAGTAAAATTCGCAGGCGGTGGTGTGAAGGTGTGGTGATGTTTTTCATCGAGGGGGCTGGCACACCTTGTTGTTTTGTGTGACACTATCACAACACCGTTCTACGTTAATGTTTTAATCACCTTCTTGCTTCCACTGTTGAAGAGCAATTCGGGGATGGCGATTGTATCTTTCAACACGATCGAGCATTTGTACATAATATATGGACTGTGGCGGCGTGGATACACAACAGTCACATCCCTGTAATGGACTGGCCTGCACAGAGTCCTGACCTGAATCCTACAGAACACCTTTGGGGTGTTTTGGAACGCCGACTTCGTGCCACGCCACACCGACCGATATCGATACCTCTCCTCAGTGCAGCACTCCAACAAGAATTGGCTGCCATTCCCCAAGAAACTTTCCAGCACCTTATTGAGAACGTATGCCTGAGAGAGTGGAGGCTGTCATCAAGCCTATGGGTGGGCCAACACCATATTGAATTCCAGCATTACCGATGGAGGGCGCCGCGAACTTGTAAGTTATTTTCAGCCAGGTGTCCGGATACTGTTTATCACACAGTGTAAATTCAATGTGTTTGTAATCCTACTCTCGTGTTAAGAAAAAACAGAACATTTTCAACGACTAGAGACAGGACGTTGATATTCAGAGGAAAAATATAGTAGTATGTTCTACAAATATTATTAGCATTTCAGTCACCTCGGTTCATTATGTGTCCTGTTGCCTAGTAGGCACAGGGTCCTCCATGGTCCCTGATAACTTGTTCCTTGCGTGATGGCATCGACGCATAAAGGGCGGAAATGGCGTCCTGTGGTATAGCTATTGATGCTGCATTCACCTGATTCTAAAGTTCATCTGTGGTGATTGGCATTGTATCATAGCACTGTACCTATCGTTTCACCATATTCCACTAATTTTTGATGGGCAAAAAGCAAGAGGCTGACATACTGTGACACCAAGAAAGTATTTGTTCGTGCAGCAACACGTGGTCGTGCATTGTCTTACTGAAAAATGGCGTCTCATGTGTTGCGAGGAAAGGGAATGGCTGCAGGTCTCAGGATAACATTCACATAGGTCACACTGGTCATATTGCCCTCAACACTCATCAACTTTGATTTGTGATTATACCCAACAGCACCCTTTACCATAAGGCCTGCAGTTGGTATTCTGTGTCTTGTGCGAATGCAGTCACTGTGATGTCGCTCCACCTGTCTGCACCGAACCAAAATGCGACTATCACTTTCAAGGAAACAGAATACGGATTCGCCGAAAACACTAACTGATGGCATTCCTGTTCCCAGTGACGTCGTTCCACACACCGCTTAGCATGTTTATGCACATTCGTTAAAGGTAGACGGAGGAGTGGAAGACGCGCACCTAACGCATGCCGACGGACTGTCACCTCTGGTAGCTTACGATGTGTTCCACTGTTCCACTGTTGCGACACAGCCGACTACGCACGTCTGGGTTGTGCAACATGATCCATCTCGTCGTGTTCTGCCTTCCGTGAAACATTCTTCATACACCCGTTGCATTGCCGAAACACTGCGTCCCACAAGAGCAGTCATTTCCCGAATGGCTGCATTACACTCTCTCACGCCCAATAATGCGCCCTCTTTCAAATTCACTGATTTGACGGTAAGGTTCGTGCATACTTCTGCGAGATATCCTGCACGTCTGCTCAAGTCACACTGATTAATTACCTTCAGATTATAGCGACAACGAGAGCCGCAGACATATTTTACCGGTAGGTGGTGTTGCGCCATGGTATCGATGTTGACCTTAACCCACAGGCCGACATGGTTTAAATGCTAATCATTTCTACCGAACATACTAATGTACATGTCTTGTGAAAATGGGCGTCGTATCTTGAGTGGTTGAAGGTTTTCTGTTTTTTTTCTGAATTTGAGTATATCTCTCTGTTTATAATTCGTAATGATCGGCTATGACCTGTCAGCCTATGCTCGTACTTTGGAATTAATGCATAATTAATATTTGTAGACACGCTTCAGAAAATCTCAGATAACCATTTTGGTTGATAGTATTAGTATTTTCTCCTATGTTTTAATACTTGTTTTAACGTTTTTGCCTGTGTGATTAGTAATGATCAGTTACTCGTTGTATATTTTTGTGATTAGTGTTTTGCTTCTTATAATGTCAGTTTAATTGTAAACTTGATGTTATTAAGATATCCATTATATGATCACACAACCTGTAATTTTATAAAACTTTTAATAGTTTGTTCTTTAAAGATTTGACACAACTGTAACTTTGCATTTAATGTTTTATTCCTGACGCAATTACCCAAACGATAATCTTGCTTTTAATATAGTTTTCTTTACACAATAAACATGTAGACCAACTGGGTGAAGATTAGTTTTCTTTATTTAATCTTTTCAAGATACTGGAAATATATCAGTGGTGTTCTTTCTTTTTTTCGTCAGAAGAGAAATTTCCTTGTTCCTAATTCTATACGGCAAACTTAAAAAGAAACTGTTACGGTGTAAAATTTTCCCAAGCAGAAGTGGGATGAAAGTGGTATTACTTTTGCCTCCTTTCATAACTTAACACTTCATGGACTACTAATGTCGAAAGTTTTTTGTGCTTCTGAGGCTGTTCAGATACTTGAGAAAGGGGCAGAAGAAAGCCGTTCTGTTTTCATCTCATTTGAGATCAATAAACCAGTTCCTTGTCCCCTACCATACACGGGATGTCGGTTTGTACAATATGGATGGACAAGTGAGTGCTTCTCAAATGTAGCGAGATATGTAAAAGCAGTTTGGAGAATAGCAATACTAACCTAAACGTTTCTGTTCCGAAGACGTCCTCTAACACAGTGTGCTACAAACATAATCTTGACGCTTTTCTGTGTCGATTCTATCGGCTAACAGAATGACATCGTCCTCCCCCATACAAACAAACAACGGACACCGTGAGGCTCGTTTTTTTAGTTATTCTTGTGCCCATCATCTTAGCGTGAGTATGCTTCTTCCTCTGGCATACGACCTTCCTAATTCAGGTTGGTTTGTGTGGGTTTACTTGTCAACAGATGTGACTGAAGAGCGTTTTCATGAAGTAACTAATAATTAATGCTTATGGCGTAACGCACATGCATTCAAAAAAATTAAATTCGTGTATTAGGTGAAATCTTGCAGATATGTCTTTTCCTTAGTCCATTACTAACCATGCACTATGTTAGTTGTTGCAAAGCTTAGTATTTCATGTTTGGATATAACTTTTCAATGCTAGTGTGTTCACTGAGTATTAATTTGTCACGGCATGCAACGTCAATGAATTTTTTTCATTGTAGCAGATTTTTTGTGCATTATGTGTAATGGTTTACTGTACTATCCCCTTGCAGTCCCAAAGTCCACTTACTGTTCTTTCATGTAATCACTTTCGGCAATCTTTCGTCTTTATATTCAAGAACGGTCCTGTTGGTTTCCAGTTTGTACACGATATGCCCTGTAGTTCGAGCCCATCCTGTGTGTGGCACTGTCCACCATGTGCTTTCGTACTTGGGCTTTACAGTAAAAGATCCTTTCTATTAGAAGCCGTGCAACTCATTAAATCTAACAAACACTGTTGCATACTTATAATTCTCAGTGCGTCGAATCTATTGGAAGAAAAGTGCTTTTCTTCGCTGAGTGACTCTGTCCTTCCCTTGATTTTCGTAGCATGCCTCTTTAACTACGTGATAATAACTACATTCAGTACTACTTATCCCAATATGCACGATAAACACATCCGGCACGATTTCTTTCATTAACGTCCAAACCACCAAATTCCATTGTCCTTGCTGATCATGTAATTAATTACATACTTACTTATTGAAGTCGTAGTTGTTTGTGACGAATTGAATATATCGGATTTCGAGAGGTTGCCCTTATGTAATAAATGTTCAATTGATTAACTGGTTCCTCCTTGATTCCCTGTTCTCCGCTCTGTAGTCCTCTCAGTACTCTCATATGTGTTAAATTGGTGTGAAATTACATTCCCCAAGAGATATTTCTGACAGTGGGAGTAACCGAGTAATATAGTTGCACACAGTATGAGAAATGAAACCTTATGCCTGACTTAAAGTCTTTTTTACCAAATTAAGTCGTGGTTTATTTATCATTTAATGTTGGTTCGGTACTGCTCTTGCACATACAGTGAGTGAGACAGTGTCTGTATTGGAGTAACAGAAATGAAACATTTTATCACGAATGCCTGAGGAACTTCGATAATCAAACAAAATTAATTCACTATGGTGATAGAGGCAGCTCCTTCAGCGGGCTGGTCGAATGCTACGAAGACAAGAAGTCAATCTTTGCGGCCCCCAAGCTGTGTTTGAGCAAGTGGTAACAAATAGTCGGCCAGAGTGGCCGAGCAATTCTAGGCGCCACAGTCTGGAACCGCGCGACCGCTACGGTCGCAGGTTCGAATCCTGCCTCGGGCATGGATGTGTGTGATGTCCTTAGGTTAGTCAGGTTTAAGTAGTTCTAAGTTATGGGGGACTGATGACCTTAGAAGTTAAGTCCCATAGTGCTCAGAGCCATTTTGTAACAAATAGGAATCTTTTTCTCTTTCACCGTTATTTACAATACCCGCTTCGAAAATTGGCGGCTGTTTCTTAACCTAACACATTTATTTAAAGAATATTCGTAAAGATATTCTACAGTGGTGCAGAAGGAATTTCCTAACAGAAAATTCTTTGATTCACCCTGAAACACTCTTATACAATAGAGGAAAATATGCAACTCTCTCATGGACTAAGTCATTTTCATATTCAAGTGAAGTGTCAGGTAGTTCATTATTGTTGGAATATATGATAGCAAATTACGACGAAATGAAACTCACATAACATAGTAAAGCGTGCCAAAACAGCCTCAGCGTAACCCCCTCTAGCAAAAATGCAAGCGTCTATTCTCACATGCTAAAGATCATAAAGATTCAGAATGGTATCCAGCGATAAATTGTCCACAAACATATAGCGCCTTTTGTCTTATTTCGGCAGTGGTTCTTGCAGTCCCTGGAGAACGAGTAAGTTCCCGCTTAATCATGTCCACTTACGTTCAATTGGAGAGTTATCTGCTGGTCTGGATGACCATAGCAGTTGTCGTACACGACGAAGAGCATGTAAGTCTCAACAGCCGTAGTTAGATATGCATTATCCTACTGAAAAAGCACATTACTTTCCTGTCGAAAAATGGTACTAGCACGGGGATAAAAACGCGAGTAGTATAGCGGGTATTGGTTACTTTATCCTATAGAAACAAAAAATGTGAATATGAACTGTAATTGATCCTCCCCTGCCCCTCACACCATGAATCCAGGGCTGGGACCCATGTGTCATCGGCGAATGCACTCAGGATAAGGCAGCTGAACAGATCTGCTCCTTACACGCGAACGTCCATTGCACGCATACGTACAGATCCTACTCTCGTCAACACTCCGACGACACCAGAGTACCCATGATCGGCGGTGTTGTGGCGTCTGTTGTAGGCTAGCCAGATTCATGTATGTTCTTTGTCCCGCTGCTAGCAGATAGTCCCTAATGATCCCTGGTGACACAGCTGGTGCGACATGTGCCCAGATGTCGCACCTGGAAAACGTTGGGTTGGCCACCGCCGCTATCGCTCGCACAACTCATCGATCTAAAAGTGCGTCTGTACAACGCAGATGTCCAGAATATGGTCTACAGGTATGGGAATATTTCAGAGCCCACTGTTGAAAGTACCAACACACCACTGATAGACTGTGACATACATGTGCAACAGTCGGTCGATACATCTACCCGGCTTGTTTAAATGGCTGAAGTTGTGGGACAGTCGCCAGTGGGGTGTGTTAGTGCTGAAAAATGACTGCTGCCAACGCTGTTTGCCATTAAGCTCAGTTCAATTACTGACTGTAGACTCAAACCTGAAGGTGCACAAATAAACTCCTGAGCCCTATACGATCGCCGACGACCGTGACAAATGATTAAATAAAACTATAGCCTCACAGTATGCAAATAATGTATATAGCCGTATCTGACTTATTTCAGTGCTAATGTCATACCTTAGAAGCCATTACTGAGGCTGCTTTTGATCCTTGTATTATACACAGGGTTTTCACCATGTTTTGAGAGATGATAATTCCAAAGAACATTAATGAATTCATTCACTGTCACACAGATGTCTGAGTACCACGTTTTATGATCAGAACGCTACAGAATGTTCTAGAGGTAACACCAGCAATAATTTTGTCATATGCTCCTGTATTCTGCCACTATTATCCATGTAAATTGTGTTTGCCTACTAACTAACTATCGTTTTCTGCTATATTAAGAGTAGCACAATTGTCCTGTCGTTGATCAGCAGTAACTTAGGTTTGAAGATAACTGCTAATAAATCAGTGCAGGTGCGTGAGTGAACTGTTCACACTGATCGACAAAGGCTGAAATCCTACCTTTTCTTGCTCATTATTAAGGTTTGTATAAAGGAGAAAATTTTCGTGGTGTTTTTTATTATCAACAATTATTTCACTAAAATTTCCATTTCACAGTTTACTGTTTAATTTTTCTGTTAATGTTTTACATGTTCTGAAATATTTTACATTATGCATGTGTGCAGCGCAATGAAAATAAAATTACTTTCATTGCGATAGGATCCGCAGCTGCGATAAAATTTTTGGAAGATTTCTTGATGCTTTCAGTTGCCACTCTCTTTATTTTATGTACGATTATAGAATTTCGGCCTGAGACTATTATCAAGTATTTTATAGGTGAATTTTTTAGTAGTAAATTATGTCATGTATGTAAAATGGCCGAAGGCCGAAACTGTACAATCGTACATGAAATAAACAGAATGGGAGCTCAAGGCATCAAGATATCTTTCAACAAAATAAAATATGCAAAACGAAAACATGATTTACAAAGGGGATGTGGTATTATCAAGGAAAAAACCGAGGAACATATCATACTTTTTGAGCAAACTGAGATTAATAAGGTACAAAGTGAAACACATTTTCTCTCTCTTTCTCCATTCAGTTTTTATTTAAAGTCATCAAATACGTACATTATGACTGTATTTGTGTTTAAAAAACAGAGCAAATGAATGAAACCTTAGTAACAGTGGCTTGCTAGAATTGTTATGAAGTTCTAGAGTAACCAAACCGACTGCAGAATCGTCAGCTGGAATTAATCATCAGTATTTTTAATGGATTAATATTTATTCCTGTCGATAACGGCCAATCTCATTTTCCCAACTGTGTACACTCTGTCAATAAATCCAAAGTAGAATGTGGTGTGTGTTTATATGTGCTCAGCACCATATATTGTATGCAAAAGATGAGAGACTGCTCGGATTTATTAATCATTCTCAATATCTGCACCATAACACCAATCCTTTAAATAAAAAATCAAGTACGTTATTGATATGGCCGCATCATACACAAAAGCAATTCCTAGGAAAAAGAAACAAATTACTATGTATGTATGTACATGCAAATACGTTGTACCATCAGTTTCACCAGACGGAGAGGTAATCTTCGAAGGTTTCTGAGTAGTAACCCGAAAAAACTCAACCTCTTCAGATGTGGAACCAGTTGACTTGCATCATGGTGGTGGCAGGGAACAGTCACTCTTCTGCAAAACATCTGACCCATCGACAGGTTCACTGAACGTCGGTTCCAGTGTGTTCCTTGCAGTGGTTTCATCTGACGTGGATACATATCTGAATCATAAGCACATAAATATATTAATATTTGCTATCAATGTGACAGTGAGTATGCATCTTATTTATAGAATTCAGGGGGATTGGGTTATCATTAAACTTCCACTACTTGGGTCAGAGTGAACAGAAAATCATTTACTGTGTGGTTACCAAACTTTATAGGAATGATGTTCAGAATGTGCTCAGCAGCATTTGCGTTGTTAGTAGTGTTAGTGTCACGTCCTGCCGTTTGGCGTCTTTACCGATGCGGCAGTATAAATTTGAAACACAAGCATCAGTGTGCGTTACAGTTGCGGACAGTCAATATGAGCCTGGACAAGGTGACCAGGGCTTTGCTCGTACGGCTGTTTTATCAAAACAACAGTAACAGCGCTGCTGCTCTTCACAAGTGTCGAAGTGTTGAAGCAATACTGAGGGGTCATCTCTCCGCACAGGGGTTGAAGAACATGATTCGGAAGTTCGAACTATTTGGCGTTTTCAGAATTGTTCTTGGGAGAGGTCGACGGCCATTTGCGCAACAAACTGCCGAAAGAGTTCCTGTTGCCATGAGTGAGAATGCAGTGCACAATGTGCGATATACAAGCATTGCACTAGCGGTGTTCTGAGAGTTGTACATTATATGTTCCACCGTTAGAAAAGTGCTGCGAAAAATTATGAAATGGTATCTGTAGTGCGGCTCCAGGCTGTCGTTGACGCAGATTGTCATAACACTGAGCACTGTTTGCAACCTGTAACGTTTTCATGGTAAGCAATTGACAAATGTTACCATCTAATGTGAATATTAAAATCTGTTGTTCTCAATAGTTTACTCATTATTTCTCTTCTGCGTGTCCTGATAAATGTTTCCTCGAAGTTTCAATCTCCTACGATCACTTGTTTGTCCCAGGGAACATAACAAAAAGTGAATGCTTCGTTACAACCACTAACTGCTTTCCAGCCATGGCAGTCACTACTTAGTGGAAAGTGGACGATGATCTACATTCCAGTTACCACTTCCCGGTCTGAATAAATTACCAAAAGAAAGTCGCCAAAGCAGGGGCAATATTGGGCCCGCGAGTTCGTAGTGAATTCCACTTTTGTAAGTAATTAAATAAATAAGATTTTAGGAACAAGTTTTAAGCGTTTGTTGTTGTTATAAGTATTATTGGAGTGTAGTTACGTAAGTGTAAGTGTTATTGGCGTCGCAGATAAGTTAAAACTGTGTGAAAAGTACTTTTTCTTCTTACGCTTATATTCCTAACATTAAGTCTGACTTTGCACACAGGAAACATATGAAAATAGTAATATAAATTCGTATTTCATTACATCTATTACACTACATCCAGGTAACAGAAAGCTTACACCATTGCGTAAGGAAATAACCTGGTAAAAAGCGGAAAATTCATAGTAGAGGTGACCGAGAAAAAATCGAAGCAGCTGCTGTGGACAGAAATACGTCTTTTGTGGAAGTTTTGCGGTACCACGATGAGTTCCGTGTTTTCTCTACTCTCACGTGACGAAACACGGTGCTGAGGATGCTCCTTTAGACGGATGTCGAGTATCATATTAGTGCTGTTCCAGTAGTTGCTGTGGGAAGATGTGGGACACCAGGCTTAGGTCAACATCAGCGTTAATACAGACAGTAATTACCTAAATTAAATCGATAGAAACTGTCAGTTAATATTATAAAAATAGAGTGAAAGGTAAAATCAGTCTGTATCATCAGAATACATGGGGGTGAAAAACAGAGAAAACTATTTTTTACGATATATGGATGGTCCTATTACTTGGAAAGAAATTGTTGTCATTCGTCTCTAAACTATAGAATGAGAAGGACAGAGAATTTATATGTAAGTAGTTATGAATTAGCTGCACACTTATGTAGATACAGTATCGGTAGAGGAAGAGCTGTCACATTCATTAAGCAGGAATATAAATAAAAGGATATAGAAATAAATGAATTACATATAGATCAGTGTACAGAAATATGTTCTTGTGAGTTAATGTTGGGAAATGATATATTTGTGTTTGTCTGCGTAACTGTGAATTATCGATAAAAGTTTTTGATTGCTCATTGTGATACTTGTCACACAGAATGACGGTATTATTGATTTGTTGTGACTTTAAAGTCGATTTCTCGAGGGAATCTGACATGAAAAGTGATCTAGTGGTGCTTACAGCTACTTGTATTATTAGTCATAAACTTCCCTGCTCTACTTGTAGAAGATAATAGTACCGTTACAGATAATGTATTCATACAACAAGTGGAATTTAAGTGGTAAGTGGATAATGAGATCACGATGTACAGTGAATCACATTACATAACATACTCCATCTACAATTAAGAAACAGGATGATATATGAAAAAACGAGTAAATACTCTAAAGAAAGCATAAAAATATTACCTGGAGTGATGTCTGCAATGAACCTAATGCTAGATTTAAATATAAAATATTTCTTAATAAATCTGTATCCAACTCTGAATGTACGAGTTTTCGTGGAAAGATAATTAAATGCAATATCGGGAAGTCATTAAAAAGACCTCAGTGTATTACAGGTATCATAGTATGTTCCAAATGAAAAAATAGGAAGAACTGATCGTGTTCCTAAAAGAGATTGATGTTTTGATGTTATAAACAGTACTGTAACATTTTAAGAAAAGTTGTAGTAAAACCCTGGAGCATGTGCCTGCTGTCTGATGTTGACTGACGAGACAATTAAATCAAATCTGTATGGAATATTGTTAAAAGAGACATGGAAGAAACCCATGGAACATGACACCATTTTCCTGAAAAGACAGATCTTGTGTAGTAGAAATTTTTAATCATAACTTTTGAGCTACTCGTGGAAACAGTTCAGAAGAGAAAGCTAGTTAAAGAAACGATACAGAAGGTATTTAGTGAAATAACAAGTGATCCTACTCTCTCCTCTGTATTCTGGAATATTATTATGATCTTAAAAGAGTCAGGTCTCAAATTATGAGTGTCATTCCGCATCAATTGTAGAATACTTCAGAAGAAATGGAAATTTATGCCAGACCGGGACTCCAACCCGTATTCCCCGCTTGTCACCAGCATTTGTCTTAGCTGCTTTGGCTAACGCCTGCAAGAGAGGCCGAAATCTCCATTTATCCTGGTGTCCTGGTTTCTTCAATCCCTGCTCGAGGCCTAGTCTGGCACAAATTTTTATTTCTTCTAAAATATGCTGCAACAGTTACAGATCCTTACACGCAGTTTTCGATTTCATTCTTAATCGAATACCGCTTTTGTTCGTCAACGCAGTGTTTGAGACTGCACTACAACATGTTTCTGAAAAGTAAAGTCTCCTGTTGGATGATTAAGTTCACCTACAAAACAATACGAATTCGTGGGCCAGTAACACGTATTATGTTACTATGGAATGCGTAATTAATTCAAGATGTTTTCCAAGATGTGTTGAAATATGTCGCTGTTAGGCCTCTCTTTGCGAAGAGTGGCACCACAAATGTCAATAAACATCGTGCAGTGACCTTCCTTATAGCATACTCTACAATTCTGTTGAAGGTGACGTTCTCTTTTTGCTGGCATCCCTTTAAGCAGCTGCTAATACTAACCACAAGCTCATTCTACTTTCATTAATTATGTAACTTATCAACAGTCCACATAAATTTGAGAGTGACAGAGACATTCATAACTACAACACTAGAAGAACAATACTGATCTGCACAATCTGCACAGTTTGTGACTTGGGCGCTGGACGGGGGGAGATATAGAGCTACAAAACTCTTTGTTGGTACATCAATAGAAATATGGTGTTTCACAGACAGAAAATGTCAATAATTAGTAATTTATGCGTAAAATACCTGTAAACGACCAGCATGTAATCAAATACGTTCTTTACTACATGCTCAGTTTACACATTCCACATCATAACGTTTATCATGAATATGACTTAATGCATTTATGCTAATGTATTCTAGATAACTGTGAAGAGCACCAATTCATTTATTTCCTGTTGAGAACTGCGGAAAGCTAGTCATAAAATTCTAGAACGAACTTTAAGTAATTAGACAATAATAGACCAATGACCCAACGTAAAGAAACGTTTAAGTAATCATTCTTCCCATACGTGAATAGAATGAGAGGATGTCTTAATAACTGATACAATGGACGTACCATCTGCCACGCACTTCACAGGGATTTGCAGAGTAATGATGTCCCAGAAATATTGCGACAGACTTCGAAGGGTAGTAGAGGCTGCCCCGAGGAACAAATCGAGAACAGGAACCCGTGTCCGTAAACGTCGTCCAACGGTGCTACAGGGCATCGAAGTTACATGCACCGGAACCTGCTGCTGGGCCTCCCGTTTGGCAGCAGACGCCATGTACGCTGACGGACTGTAGGCTTAACATCTCGCAATGTCCTTTGACTGTCACGATGAATATTGTACAAGGCATAGCTAGCTGCTGCGTAGAAAGGCCTTATCTCCAACTGATGGAATGCTGTGTTGCTCTCGTAGATAACGGTTTTGTACACGGGTTTCCATCCGTAGTTAATTTTTCTCCTAGAACCCTATAAAACCTCAAATGTTTTTCGGTATACAGTGGAGAAATAAGTTCAGATGAAAATCAGTATCAGAAACTGTCGTCTACCAAGGCAGAAGACAATCGCATTCACAGGAAATAAGTCCTGTCTTCGCAGTAGCTAGATCCATCTTCTCCACAGGTCATAGTGACAATGAGCCGCGATAACTGAATTGCCAACAAAATTGCGAGACACTCCGACTACTGTCCGTCAGCGTACAAAGTCACATTTGCTGGCGAAGTATGGTCTAGTAGCAGGCGCCGGCACCTTTAACTTCGACGCTCTGTAGCGTCGTTGAACGACTTTCCTGACACGAGTGCCCATCATCAACTTGTTCCTCAAGACACTCTCTACAACCATTCGAAATTTGTCGCAACGTTTTTAGGACACCATATATATGTAGATCGACACTGCGAGTTTTTGTGCAGGGCAGAATGTTGTGTGATACGATACTACAGACGTGTACCTAATTCATTTTATAATTGTTGCACATGGTTGAGGAGTTATATGACATTGAATATTGTCCTTAATTGTTGGACAAACTCTTTAGTTCCTATTAGTTGCACGGATTCTACCAAATCGCTAAAACAGACAAATGTCTTTTCGTTAACATGTGCTGCTGAAAGTTTATAGTACCATCTAGGAACTCAATAGAACAGCCCAGTACCTCGCCTGTGTCCATGGCTACATACTGTCATAGAACATATGACGGCACTTTGAATACACGGCTTGCTGGTACCTAATCAGAACTGTGCCACCGATGAGTGCTACCATGAGGATACTCACAAGGGAACTGCATCTGTGGACTCGCCACCTGGGAAGTCATCAAAATATGGAGCAGTATCGTCAATGATAGGGAGCTGTTCTGCACCATGGAGTGCTGGAAACAAAACAAAACAATTCTCTTCAGCCATTTATAGCACTGTTATAGCACTGTTATAATATCACACGTTAATAGAGCTACATTTGTAAAAAGTAATTTGGCTTTACCCGATATTTCTCCGATTTTATACTTACCTAGTGAAATCAATCGTGTTTGTTAAGTGGAAAGTCATTTAATGCCAAATAAATCACCTATAACTCTATGTAAAAAAGAACAGTGGGCATCATATTAAGAATCTGAAAAAAGACATACTGACACAAACATTTTAGGAAGATGGCATAGCATCTATTGATATGTGGTTGAATTCTTTACTTTCAATATCCACTGTGGAGAAAACTGCTACTGTTCTCTCCATAATCGCACTCTGCGCTCTAGCTGTCTGCTAGATGTACTAAGTACAATCGTTAACAGTCATGTTTAGTATTTTGGCGTCTTAAGCCAATTTCTCTATATGGGGTCACTGAGAGTGACAATGCGACAGCGAGTGACAATGAGGGCAACTTCAGGAAAGCATCGTAAAAACCAAATTTTTAAATTATGTGACATTGTCATGTCCGAAGATCCTTGGATGCATTTTAACAGGTGGAGGACTTTGTAATATTTTTTTGTCATTGACCGTTACTGCTCAACATGTCTAGTGGTTTAGTGGTCACTGTATTGTTCGAACAAAGTAAAATCTGTTGTACTGTTTCTTCGGCACGTTTTTATATCTAGCTTCTAAAGCACCATTTCTTGTCGTAATTTTATACTTATCACTCATGTTAATGTGAGCATAATCTCCCGAAAGTTTCTACACGTGTTTCAAATGTACTCCTACGTTGTCATGTTGGAAGTCATATGAGACGTAAGTCATGTAGTACCCACTGTGTAAAACAGTGACTTTATATAGCATCATATTAACAAGTGAGAAGAAGGTCTAAGTATTAAATCTTCCTTGAAACGCTGAACTAAAAGTTGTAACACTTATATCGATTAGAAGTAGATTTATATTACGTAACTTTGTATCTGTAATTATTAAGTGTTTATTCTTTGTTAGTTAATGTCATTGATTCGTGACAGGCTATTCAAAGCTGTCAGGTATGTATGGAAAAAGGTAAATGATATTTAAAATAATCACATTTTATAATATGTGTATATTCAAAAGAAAAAAATGTTACTGGAAAGTGGTTTAAGCTTAGGCACTTCTATTGTAAAATATAAAAGACGTAGGGAAGTCCCTCCGCAACGGAAGTGGCTTGGCGCGATGTACAAGACGGTTTTGGCGGTCAACCTGGGCAGCTCCTTGGTGTGAACGGTACGCAGTCAATGGATAGGGAGGCAATTGGAATCCGCTTTGCAAGGAACTTCGCCTCGGTTATGGATTTCGCTGTTGCATGGTACTCTCATCAATAAGGAATGGCTCTTATACGTTAAAAATCCGTCGCTAAGAAGAAATCTTACAGAGCATTCACACATCAAGTGCCGTGAGTACAGTTAGAGGCCATGTCGTTTGCCACTACCACTACGCCACAGCTCCACCAACTTCATACATACAGATATTATCAGAGCATGGACCAGTTAATTTGTGTGAGTGATTTTAATAATAATCCAAGTGCTATAAGCCTGTGTTTACAGCCATATCTTCCATTCTCATCATGAGCCTATGCAGGGCGCTCTCGTAAGTGTTTAGATAACCGAGTATCACGTTTCAAATGAACTAGTGATTTATTCATGTTTGTCAAACGTGCAAGAATTAGCAAAAGTTTAAGTTAGTTAGAATTTGGCAAAGGAGCTCTCAATTTATTGCAAAGTAGAGTTTTGCAATAATTCAGTGCCAGACTGTGTACATGTTCTGTCTAAATTACCTACTTCACAGATAATGAAAACAGTACATCAGTTAAATTTATTTGAAACATAATTAAGGTTGATTACTGTCCTGAACGATTTTTTTAAGTCAATTGAGCTTATTGTTGAATAATTTGACTTGAAAAGTCAAAAAGTAAAAATATAAACTATTCCAAGTTAAGTTGAGAGTTAATTTTCTTTAATTTAGTCTTTGCTGCTGAAGTAATCTTAGAGCTTGAATAGTCACACCATACTTGTTTATAGAGCTCATCATATTCTTCACATATTCAAAAGATTAATGGACTATTATTACCGCTAAGGAAATCTTATATATTTCTATAAATGGGAGTATAAACAGTGTGATTGTAGTATTATTTATTTCAATTGTGGTATTTATATGTCAGTTAAGTCAGAAGTCCCTCCTGGCCAATTTAAGTTATCCACTTCTGGCACGAACATTTCAGTACTGATCCATGTAACAACATTTGAGTGTTGCTCTTATAGTGTGAGTTTGGTACGAGTTTGCTTTCTATGATTACTAGTATGTGCATTATTGGTAACTACTGCTGCTCGCAGCTCAGAGTGCCCTGTGTACTTTTGTATCCTGTGTGCTATTCAAACGGAATATTAATAAAAGTAGCTTCAATAAGTGACAGTCAGTTTTCTTAAACTTACATTTCCAAATTAATGAGCCTAATTAGGCTGGCCACCATGCGTTTTTTATTCAAATATGTATTGTAATGCTTTCATTAAACCCCAGACTTAGAGCCTGTTTTCTTTTTCTCTTAACTGCAATATATTCAAAATTACAGTCCAATACCTTTATCTGTTAGACACACCCGCGGTCAATATTTCAAAATCCTCTCAAAGGGTAACATTAGCTCGAGTAGCTGCAGGATAGTGTTATAAAGTATCCATATGACTTTCGAATATTTTAAGTGACCTCAGAGCAGTTAATGAAATAAAAAAGCTTTATTCTTAATTTCGTTGAAATTTATGGACTCTCGTGATAATTTAGATATATAAGGTGCAGTAAAAGAAAAGGCATGTAAGAAAACTGTGAGCACGGCTTCATGTTGCCATGGCTATATCACGTACGCTGCATATGTTTGGTTGGGAAGCTCTTGCACATCCTCCACACAGTCCCCATTTCCCCTCATGCAATTTACATTTTTTTGGAGCGTGAAAAATGACAGTCGTGGCCGTCGATATGCTTCGGACGACGAGGTGCACACTTGGGTACAGTCATGCATCCGTAGGCAACCGCAATCATTTTTCCATGAAGGCACTGAACATTTTGTCTCACTTTGGGATATATATATTAACATCTATGGCAATTACTTTTGAAATAACAAAAAATTTCTTTACTTTTTCTTATCTGTATGTGTGTCGTTTATATATTATATTAGAGTGAACGATTTATAATTGTTTTTATCATCTTTGTCTTACACATTTACAGTTTGCCTTTTCACGAATTTCATTGGCTACTGTGGCCAATATTATTTTGGTAACTATCTGCTCTACAAGGTTGTATGTGGTTTTACATGCTCTGTAGCGAACGGCCGATTTGATCTCTGATCTTGTTTCTGAGACGGTTGCAAAGTGTTTTGTAAATAACCACAGTTTTCGTTGTTTTGGTTGGCGTAACAAAGAAACATTTGGATTTCCTTCCTGAAGTATAATGAAATTAGAAGAACTGTTTAACAAGAATGTAAACAAAGGTAATACATTTGTACAGTAAATATATTATTGATTTTAAAGACGTGTGTGTGGGTACAACACAAAAAATGCGTGTTGTAACTACGACAAATTCAGTACAGTGAGAATGACATGACAACTGCAATGATTTGCACAATATGATGAAAGTAGTGTGGGCTATGGATTTTCACACAATATCTACTGACGGTTACAAGGTCACTGCTGAGACGTGGTACATATATAGAAATGAGGATGCCAAAATGAAACAGGAAGTGTTTAAGTATGAATGCATTGTCCCTCTAGCAGTAATGGAAGCTGTAGACGTTGTACTTATGAAATCTGGCCCATACAACTCTTTCGGAAAGGTTTTTACATGAAAAACGCAGTACCGGTTTATCGAAGGAGCAATCAATAATCTTCTATGTAATTTTTCAACCAAGGTATGTGTTTCTTCGGATAAATATATTAATATATCTCAATGGGAAAATTAAATTTTCTTGCGATGTTTCTTATAACTTTCAGTAGTCTGCCTTGACATTTGTACATATTGCGAAAAACAATGCTCTTATAAAAATGTTGTAACGTTTCCTGCGAGTCTTTTGTGCTGACCTTTTATAAGATTAGAAATCTGTTCTAAGATTGATGTGAGTCAACATGCGTTCGTCATCTAGGTTGCTAAATATTATGACGATGTTGAAACGTAACTTGTTGTCCCGTTCCAGATTTTTCTCAATAAATTCCGGTACAGGGGAATTATAGCAAGAATGTTTTTACTCTGCAGAAGTAAATCCGTGGGTAAATAGCAGCAGAGAATGGACCAAGCGGTGTTTATTTATTTATTCATTGATTTTTTATTTCCTGTGTGCCACGTTTGCTTGAATCCTTTCCCTTATGCGACCTTGGACTGTATGAATGAGATATTATGTAAAGTAGCAGAAAGCGTTCGTAAGAGGTCGTAGCATTGCATGAGTAGAGTGGTTATGTGTTAGGATAGTACCAACCCCCAAAACACGAACAAGTTTGACAAAGATAGTGTACAAATCAGGTCAGAGAGGTCACGAATGCACGAGTATTGCCTGTGTTAGGTTGGCGAACCATCCCCTCCACCACCTTTTGAAGGAACAATGTTTAGGCGAGGTGTCTCAAAGTCCACTTGCTCCTAGGTAGCGGTGCTGGACAGACGTGGAAACGCAGTTCTCGATTTTGGTAATGTTAACAAAGGTATTAGAGTGTCTCATACCTGCTTGTTAATATGGTCCAGATGTTGAAATCAGGTGTGATATACCACGAAACCTCCATAAGGGAGTTTGTTTTCATAATTTAGTCAAATTTCACTAGAACTTTGCGTTTGTAAATTGGTTGGGCCACGCACCATGGGCCTTAAGCTCACAGTCGTATTATTGCTCTGTGCTTAACAGACGTTCACTCATATAATGTATTTTAATGTGATCTTTGTTTTACAGTACTATTTAGGGGGATTTCCATTTATTTGCCATATGTTTTCTTTGCCCCCCAGGAACCATGTACCCAGCCGTTGGTGGGGAGGCTAGCGTGCCTCAGCGATACAGATAGCCGTACCGCGGGTGCAACCACAACGAAGGGGTATCTGTTGAGAGGCCCGACAAACGTGAGGTTCCTGAAGAGGGGCAGCAGCCTTTTCAATAGTTTCAGGGGCAATAGTCTGGATGATTGACTGATCTGGCCTTGTAACACTAACCAAAACGGCCTTGCTGTACTGGTACTGCGAAGGGGAAACTACAGCCGTAATTTTTCCCGAGGGCATGCAGCTTTACTGTATGGTTAAATGATGATGGCGTCCTCTTGGGCAAAATTTTCCGGAGGTAAAATAGTCCCAAATTCGGATCTCCGGGCGGGGACTACTCAGGAGGATGTCGTTATCAGGAGAAAGAAAACTGGCGTTCTACGGATCGGAGCGAGGAATGTCAGATCCCGTAATCGAGCAGATAGGTTAGAAAATTTAAAAAGGGAAATGAATAGGTTAAAGTTAGATATAGTAGGAATTAGTGATCTTCGGTGGCAGGGGGACCAGGACATTTAGTCAGGCGAATACCGGGTTATAAATACAAAATCAAATAGGGGTAATGCTGGAGTCAGTTTAACAATGAATAAAAAAATAGGAGTGCGGGTAAGCTACTACAAACAGCATAGTGAACGCCTTATTGTGGCCAAGATAGACACGCAGCCGACGCCTACTACTGCAGTACAAGTTTATATACCAACTAGCTCTGCAGATGACGAAGAAATTGAAGAAATGAATGATGAAATAAAAGACCATTCATATGGTGAAGAAAGACGAAAACTTAATAGTCATGGGTGATTGGAATTCGGTAGTAGGAAAAGGGAGAGAAGGAAACATAGTAGGTGAATATGAAATGGGAGTAAGGAATGAAAGAGGAAGCCGCCAGGTAGAATTTTACACACAGCATAACTTAACCATAGCTGAAGGTTGTATACATGAAAGAAGCATGGAGACACTAACAGGTTTCAGATGGATTATATAATGGTAAGACAGAGGTATAGGAACCAGGTTTGAAGTTGTAAGTCATATCCAGGGGCAGATGTAGACTCTGACCACAATCTATAGGTTATGACCCGTAGATAAAAACTGAAGAAACAGCAAAAAGGTGGGAATTTAAGGAGATGGGACCTGGATAAACTGACTAAACCAGAGGTTGTACAGAGATTCAGGGACATCATAAGGGAACAATAGACAGCAATGGGGGAAAGAAATACAGTAGAAGAAGAATGGGTTACTTTGAGAGATGATGTAGTGAAGGCAGCAGAGGATCAAGGAGGTAAAAAGACGAGGGCTAGTAGAAATCCTTGGGTAACAGAAGAAATATTGAATTTCATTGATGAAAGGAGGAAATATAAAAATGGAGTAAATGGAGCAGGCATAAAGGAATACAAACGTCTCAAAAATGAGATCGACAGGAAGTGCAAAATGGTTAAGCAGGGATGGCTAGAGGACAAATGTAAGGATGCAGAGGCTTATCTCACTACGGGTAAGATAGATACTGCCTACAGGAAAATAAAGAGACCTTTGGAGAAAAGAGAACCACTTGTATGTATATCAGTTGCTCAGTTGGGAACCCAGTTCTGAGCAAAGAAGGGAAAGCAGGAAGGTGGAAGGAGTAAATACAGGGTTTATACAAGGGCGATACACTTGAGGACAATATAAAGGAAATGGAAGAGGATGAGGATGAAGATGAAATGGGAGATACCACAGATCGTGAAGAGTTTGACAGAGCACTGAAAGACCTGAGTCGAAACGAGGTCCCGGGAGTAGACAACATTCCATTAGAACTACTGACGGCGTTGGGAGAGCCAGTCCTGACAAAACTCTACCATCTCGTCAGCTAGATGTATGAGGCAGACGAAATACCCTCGGACTTCAAGAAGAATATAATAATTCGAATCCCAAAGAAAGCTGGTTCTGACAGATGCGAAAATTACCGAACTATCAGTTTAATAAGTGACGGATGCAAAAAAAAATAACGCGAATTATTTACAGACTAATGGAAAAACTGGTAGAAGCCGACCTCGGGGAAGATCAGTTTGGATTCCGCAGAAGTATTGGAACACGTGAGGCAATACTGACCCTACGACTTATCTTAGAAAAAAGAATAAGGAAAAGTAAACCTACGTTTATAACATTCGCAGACCTGGAGAAAGCTTTTGACAATGTTCACTGGAATACACTCTTTAAAATTCTGAAGGTGGCAGCGGTAAAATACAGAGAGCGAAAGGCTATTTACTATTTGTACAGAAACCAGATCTCAGTTATAAGAGTCGAGGGACATGAAAGGGAAGCAGTGGTTGGGAAGGGAGTGAGACAGGGTTGTGGCCTCTCCCCGATGTTATTCAATCTGTATTTTATGCAAGCAGTGAAGGAAACAAAAGAAAAATTCAGAGTAGGTACTAAAATCCATGGGGAAGAAATAAAAACTTTGAGGTTCGCCGATGACATTGTAATTCTGTCAGAGACAGCAATGGACTTAGAAGAGCAGTTGAACGGAATCGATGGTGTCTTGAAACGAGGATATGAGATGAATATCAAGAAAAGCAAAACGAGGATAATGGAATCTAGTCGAATTAAGTCGGGTGATGCTGAGGGAGTTAGATTAGGAAATGAGACACTTAAAGTAGTAAAGGAGTTTTGCTATTTGTGGAGCAAAATAACTGATGATGGTCGAAGTAGAGAGGATAGAAAATGTAGACTGGCAATGGGTACGAAAGCGCTTTTGAAAAAGAGAAATATGTTAACATCGAGTATAGATTTAAGTGTCGAGAAGTATTTGTATGGAGGGTAGCTATGTATGGAAGTGAAACATGGACGATAACTTGTTTGGACAAGAAGAGAATTGAAGCTTTCGAAATGTGCTGCTACAGAAGAATGCTGAAGATTAGATGGGTAGATCATATAACTAATGAGGAGTTACTGAATAGGATTGGGGAGTAGAGAAATTTGTGGCACAACTTGACTAGAAGAAAGGAGCCGTTGGTAGGACAAGTTCTGAGGCATCAAGGGATCACCAGTTTAGTATTGGAGGGCAGCCTGGAGGGTAACAATCGTAGAGGAAGACCAAGAGATGAATACATGAAATAGATACAGAAGGATGTGTGTTGCAGTAGGTACTGGGAGATGAAGAAGCTTGCACAGGATAGAGTAGCATTGAGAGCTGCATCAAACCAGTCTTAGGACTGAAGACCACAACAAACAACATGTTTCCTTTGTGTACTTGCTTTCCCGTCACGTGCTCGATTGTAGCAACCGCCACATTGGTAGACTGCAGTTTCGGTCTGAAAATGTATAGTAGTCGAGTAAATAACCATATGGCAGTAGGTCAGTGTGAGCAGAGAACGAATAAATTTGTGTCCGTATTTTTTGCATTTCTGTTGGCTCCTGCTACTTGGCCACGTGTGAGGAATAGTACTGATGTATTTAATGTTTCTTGTGCCCCCATAACTATTTGCTTCGCCTACAATGAAGTGCGTTAGGTAAAAAACACGGTTTTAACTCTTGTATCTAAGAAAGTTGTGGTTTTAATGGACGTTGATGGAATAAAGATTTGCAAAATTTTCCCGCCATATGGTAGTAAATGTTCTTCCACCCAGCTCAGTAACGTGGAGTTGTTTCTGTAAGCAAGATTAAACCAAAATTGGCAGTCATAGTTCAGTGCACCACTTGCTACCCTTTCTTCAGCGTACGTTATAACGAAAATTTAAATATTTAGGTTAATACTCTTCTGTCCTGACCGAGTTCTCTTGTAGTGTCTTTGCTGAGCTTTTTCTGCGTGACCTAAAGCAAATGATAGTAATAAGCATGTGTTTAGGTATAATTGTGTGCCTGCATAAAATTACATTGAAACCAGGTCCGCGCTCCCCTCACCCATTCCGTAATTATGTGGCGAAGTGAATAATGTTAACTAGAGAGACCAGTTGTGATGATGTATAATCCAACAGACACACGGTTAATTATTGAAAGGCAATCGGTATTGAATAAACATCAATTGTTTCCTCCCTTCATCATAAAGAATAGGAAAAAGTCAGTACCGCAGTTGAATGCTTGGTTATGAAAGTAATTTATGGCTCTATGCTCCCGATAAAGGCCTGCATAAGTGCCTTCTGTAGTATTAAAAAAAATATATTACGTTATCCGTTGCCTTCAAATTTTTACCGATTGGTTAAACCCTCCGGCCAGAATTTATTAATACCCGGCAATAATTCTCAGGTGCCCGTAATTTCGCTGACCACACGAATTTGTTAAACCATTACTACAGAGGATAGCTTGCAGGAGCTGTAGGACATGACAAGCGACGCTAATATTCCCACCAGGTGGAGTTATAACATTAACTATACCACCAACAGTAGGAAGGCTACGTAGCAATGGAACATGGTGACAGCCAGAACGAAATTAGATTGTTACAATTTGGTGACTGAAGATAGTTTCACCAACTATATTTTGTAGGCAAGAGGAAGAGTTATACTGACACACAACTCCTGTTCATCATATTGCTCATCAGCATCCTCAATTAAATTTTTTGAGACAAACCCTTAGTGACATATGGGTTGAGGAAATCATATATTTTTAGGATTATTTGACGTTAAGTGCTACTGCATCTTAGGTGCCTTGGGAAAGTAGTAAAGTATGTGTAAGCACGGTAACTTATCTTCTTCCTTCATTCCAATAGCATTCCATAACGTCAAAAACACATCACTTAACTACACAAGATCAACACCGTCCAGCATATGACAAACTTAGATATATAACACATTATAAACAAATTGGACGATAGGACTGAGCTACCTTCGCTAATATTTTGCCCTCAGTGGGTACCTTTTACATAATCCCAAATAGCCAACATGCTCAATTATTGAACAGGTTGAGTTGTAAGACATATTGCAGATGTGACGCTACAAACCTCAACTATAATGTGTTAACGTATGTGTCGTATTATTTATTATCTTCTCTGTTGTAGTAGTGCACTATTACTGTGAAGAACACTCGCAGAATATCATAAAACTCTGGCTGCAATTTAGAAACGGCATCTACTTTTTATCTAACAGGCTGGTTTATTTCTGTGTGCAGGCTCCGCTGTACACCAATTTTAGTGCTTAAAAACATGGTGTTTCTAAGTGATGTGAATAGGGTTTGAAACGTCACAGGTTTATACTTCATTTAACTGACTGATTAATTTCTACATGTTTAATAATTCATTTTACGCAGAGAGCGTCCTTTCAACGTTTCGTCTAGCTAATTCACCCCTGGATTCAAGAATGCTTCCGTGTATATTTTTCTTCTGTTGGTGTCACACCTCCTCTCTCATTCTTTGATCCCATGATGTATGTGGATGAACAAACGTAATTATGTATGGAATATATAATAATCTGGGTTAGTCAAAGATGGTAGCAGTAGGGTAGTTTAGCACCAACATAACTACGTGAGCAGATTCGGCAGAGAGTTCGTGATTCCTAAGATAGTGGGGATGAGCAGGGCAGAGTTTGTGAGGTTGATTCTCACTAAGGTCGTACCCCCACCACCAGTTTTTTTGAACGGTTGGCGGTTGGTCCTGGAAGGCGCCATCTTAGGACACTCTGGGACCGCCGATTGAACGAGACGGACGCAGGTGTGCGGCGCTCGTCATTGATGGTGAGAAAGGTTGTTCATAACGTAGGTTTTTTGGGATAACATTAATTATGAAGCATGTTCGGGTGTGAATTAATACCGGGAAACTTTCAGTGATAATTTATTTTTTAGAAATTTTTCAGATTAATGTGTTTTAACTAGCGGACTTAGGCGCGAGGTGATTGAGGGCATGAACCAACTGTTCTTGTTCTTACTTCAATAGCGGATAGGTTCATTAATGTTTAATTTGTTGCATAGTTTCGTTCTGGATACAAGCAATGTAAATTTTTCATAATTGAACGGTTTATTTTACTCGTTTCTTTGTTGTCAAACTTGGCCACGTGGTGCCATCATTCATAACGGCAGTCACTGGATTTGCCATTCGTTAATCATAGTATGAATAATATGGAGTCATGAAGCCTGGGATGGTTTGCTCACGTTGCATTGCAGTTGCATAATACGTGGTTTCAACATGAACTTATCCGCATGGTACTGTATGTGTAGTAACACAAGTAATGTTTGAGAGAGTGAAGGGTAATATCCTTCCCTACTCCGTGCGTTAAATAGGTGTGACAATAACTGAGTGGTGTTAAGAGGCCACCATTCAGTAACTTTCATTTAACCCATTTTAATTTTTAGTAGATGTAACTGGCGACGAAGTGTTGTCCATGTTTCCGGAATGACGAGATGCAAGAGATAATGAGTGCTTCATGTAGGTTTTGTCACTAAGAGTGGTAGTTTTCTTAAATATAATAGATTTCATGAATGTTTTGTCACAAGGAATAATAGTTTCCTTAAATGTGTTGGCGCAGAGAGTAATAGTTTTCTTAAATGTTTTGTCACAGAGAGTAATAGATTTCTTAAATATTATCGAAATAAATCAGAATGATAATTGAAATTCTCTCTTAGCGTTATTTAGTATCCTTCATCCATACCACTGAGAAAATGACTATATTCTATGAATTTTCAATCCAGGCATATCTACTATATGCATTATGCACTTCATGCGACTAACTGAATTCATAGTACCATAAAAAGAAAGTCTTACCGTCCCTAATGTGCACGTATTGTTCCACGGCCATTCACCGATGTTGCTTTATCCGCTGCTTCATTTTAAAATTAGATTACTATCTTTTCTAGCGGGTTTGATTACCCATATCTCAATTTATCGGGCCTAATTGAAAGAATTAGACACATAGCGGTAGGAATGGGAACCATGGAGCACTGCGTCCGCTTATATTAAACGGAGATACTTCTAACTGAAAATTAATCAGCTTAACAAACAAGGGGTAGACTTTCAAGTTCTATAGTCTATGTCACGAGAGAGTAAATCCAAGGTCGTGGTTACGGACGACGAGGGAACAGTGAAGGTCATGAGTAAATTTTGGCTTCTCCAAGTAAATGGACAGATGGAGTAAAAGATACATAAAGAAATTTGGTTATTGCATAACGAGTGTGTGGAGCCCGTAAGTCGCTTGTATTGAAACACTCAGCAAGTATCTATGAAAAATGCTCAGGAGTATGTCAGTAGGACCCACGGGAGGCCTATATACTGCCAGGAGGTAAACGTGTTTCCTGAAGGAAGTGAGCTTTTGGGTATGAACTTCTTGAGACAAACAAATGATTTAGATAATTTCTAATAATTAATTGCCCAACACCAGTACTTCCTTTGTTTCCTGTTAGTTATCACGGAACCGTCCAGTAACGAGTCAACATAGGGGCTCATTTCCATAGGTTGAGTATTAGGCGTTTACAACAGTGGCACATCAAACCTGGACTCGGAACGACATAACATTACAAACAGCTAAGGAACAACAACCGCAGTATGATGCACCTATATTATTTTATAAAAAATATACGAATTAGTGGATATAGTACGCGGTGTGTCCACCCTTCATCTTTATGACTGCTTTATGTCCGCTGGGGACACCTTCAGTGAGGTGACTAAGTGTATGTGGGGGAATGGCAGTCCATTCATCCTGAAGAGACGAAACCAGAGAACATGGCTATACGGGACACTAGGGTCTGGAGAGAAGTCGACATTATAGCTCATACCAAAAGTCTTCCATTGGGTTCTGGATGAGTTTCTTGAAGAGCCAGTCTATTTCAGGAACGTCATTGTCCAGAAACCATATCCCCCCAGCTGCTTCTTTATGACAGCTTACAGTGTCATGCGGCTACAAACGGTTACTGTCCCAAGTTGTTCCCCTGCTTTACGTAATATACAACGTTGTAAGTGGTGTTAAACTGCATCTGAATTCAGAATTTTCTTAAGTCCAAAAATAGGGCAACAACCTAATCGTATAAAAAAAAAGCACAACACTGGCACACCACATCCTTTTTACCTCACTTTTGGCACTGTTCTTGATGGATGGTAACGTTCGTCTGACATTAGCCAAACCCAAACCCTTGTGTCGTACTGCCACAAAGCATATCGTCATTTATTACTTCAGATAATTCGTTTCAGTCGTCAACTGTCCAGTGGCATCGCTCATAACACCACCTCAAGCGTCGCTTAGCTCTGACTACATAAATTTGTGAAACGGGAATGAAATCGAGACCCAAAGCCATCGACAGGCGATATACATCAACGGGGACAGTTGAAAATGTGTGCCTCGACCGGGACTCGAACCCAGGATCTCCTGCTTACATGTCAGACGCTCTATCCAACTGAGTCACCGAGGACACAGAGAATACTGCGATTGCAGGGATTTATCCCTTTCAAGCTCCTTGTGAGACCCACATTCCCAACTTAACGTCCACACCACACACTACATTCGTAATGCCCCTGCCAATTACACTCATTACTCGAGGCAGACAATCTTACCGAGTCCCGTAAGAGTTCGAGCAAGGCGTGCGCATCCAGCACAGAAGAAGAAGGTTAATGGCCAGTTAGCCTTAACTATATGAAGACGGTATCTGTTTTTTTGGACATGTGCGAAAGAACATATATCATCTTCATATACTTAAGGCTAACTGGCCACTAAACTTCTTCTTCTGTGATGGATGCACACGCCTTGCCCGAACGCTTACCGGGCTCGGTAAGATTGTCTGCCGCGAGTAATGAGTGTAATGGGAAGGGACACTACGAGTGTAGTGTGTGGACACTAGGCTCGGAATGTGGATCTCACGGGGATCGTACAAGGGCTAAAACCCTGCAGTTCCACTATCCTCTGTGCCTTCGGTGGCTTAGATGGATAGAGCGTCTGCCATGTAAGCAGGCGGTCCCGGGTTCGAGTCCCGATCAAGGTACACATTTTGAACTGTCCTCGTTGTTGTATATCTACGCCTGTCGACAGCTCAGGGTCTTGATTTAATTATCATTTCATTCTAAGAGAGCTGCATGGTCACCGATGCTATCTGTTCTTTCGGACATGTCCGAAAGAATAGATACCATCTTCATACAGAAATGTGTGGCTTGTGAGAGGTACCTCGACCAATTTGTTAACTCTCTGCTCACAATCACTGCGCTACACGGATTGCTAAAATCACTTCCGCTGATTTCAGGCGATTTCTCACAACCACTATCCACAAACGTCGACATATACGGTCTACCCCAGATTGATTTATCTGCGACTGTTTCTTCGTGTTTCCACTTCAAAGTCATAGCATAAGCAGTAGACTTGGGCAGCTTTAGAACTTTTGGTATGTGACTGATGGATCTGTAGCTCAGATTATATCCAATGACTAGTCCAGTTTCAAAGTCACTAAGCTATCGGACCGACTTATTCTGCTGTTACTGCTGCTGTACTGAAAACACAATACTCACGCCTCCTTTCGTACTGGCGGCTCAGCCTCTCGTGATAACTAGTGATCAGTTCCGTATTATATGGGGTTGCCCGTATGGTTTTGATCAGAAAGTTAATGAATACAGGATGAGTCGTCAGAGCAATTGTGCGTAAGTAGGACTAGCATCTTACAAATCTGCAATAGTATACTCAGCCTTCCCGTAGAAATAGTAGACGAGTGAGTGGAAGAAGAGGACAAGTTCTGACTGAAGTGTAGTAACAGCCAACAAGATTATCGGGAATAGTGAAAATTATCGTCAGATCTAAAGGAGTTCCCTTCATTTCAAAACTTTTACTGGTAAGAATGATCGTAATTTAGTAGAGATTTCAACACGTAAACATGTGTAGCACTTGTTTAGGTAGGGTATATAAGGTCATTAACAGCCTCAGACGTTGAGTGATCACTGTGAAGGATACGGAGGTGCCGCGTAGCCATTGATGCGGCATTATCAGCATCTGACAGAGTTTAAAAGTGGTCACATGTTGAGCCCTCATTCGTATCGTGCAACATCCATCAAGATTTGTGGAGTTTTCGGATGTGGCAGTGGCTAGATGTTGAGCTGTATGGCTACGGGATGGGACGCATACTTGTCATGTTTCTGGTTGACGACGTCTGACCAGTACAATGAAAGCACACCGCGCTGCACGTCAAGCACATCCAACCCCTTCACATCTGTGCCTACCATCCGAGAGCAAGTAACGTACTCCTTGCATCATTCTGTTGCATACCGGACCATTACATGTAATCTAGCTGCAAATGGACAAGGGAGTTACTGTCTAATGCGTGAGTTGCTGTAAACTACACAACACATACAGCTGCTTTTCAAGTGGTGCCTTAGCCGGGAATCATTAAGAGCTGTTGAATGGCATTTCTCTGTAACCAGCGATGAATCATGTTGTCAGCTTCCCAAGATGTCGATCTTAATTATGACGGTGACCTAATTCTTTCAGTGTTTTTCAGAGGCACAGAGGTGTTATTCCTGGCGTCATGGTGTGGGGGAGCCGTCGGGTACATCTTTATGTCACGGCTGGTAGAATTGTAGTGACTGGACGAACTCTGACGGCGCAACGGTACGACACGTGCATCCTGCGTTCTAATGTGTTACCGCTCATGAGACGGTATCGTGGTGTCATTTTTGAACACTCACCTTCACTTGTCACCTATCTCTATGAACAGTTTGCAAGATGTGGAGGTACTCCCACAGCCAACAAGATCCTTACGTCAGTCAGCGATGAAAAATTTGGGGACCCAGCTCAGATGTCAACTCCTTCTCAGAGCCAATATCCACGAAATCAAGTACCAGTTACAACAGTTGAGGGCCATATTGCCTCAGGAGAAGATGGAACTCGTCTCAGTCGAATTAGTGCACGCATACAGGCCAGAGACGTTCCAGCAACTTACCGATATGTGGCCTCATACTGCCAAGTTTTCTAAATTTGACTCAATTTTGAAATCGCTGAAGTAAAATATCCTCTCAACCCATTAAGTTTAATTACCTTTGCTCTTCGTCTTCTGTGCCGTTAACTTCTTTTGTCAGGCTGTGTATTTCTATTTCCCTCTACAGCAAGGCCTGACTGATTCGCATGCGTGTCCTGCAACTATCGTATCGTACATGCAAGATGAATTCATACGAGTGGCAGTGAAAACGTATTGATGGGTAGTTGAAATCAAATACCCGTCCGCTCATGCGTGTTTATGGTTCCCATGGTATCCGCAAAATGTTACAGAGAACTGGTAGGATAGTTTCTTTGAAAAGGCCACACAATGTTCCTTTCCGCTGCCATGCCCAATCCTACTTTGTGCCCCGTATAATTATTTCGTTGTAGATTGGGAAGTGAGTTCTGAACTTACTTTCCGGAAATGATCGCATCGTAGAATGATAAAGTTATATGTCTCGTGAATATATCGAATGTATGAAAACAGTGAAATGAAAACTGGACTATAGTGACACACCGTTACTGAACAGTTGTTCTCTCAGATTTAATATCAACATCTAAATATGATGGCCAGTACCTTAATCCAATAGGGATGGAAGAAACGAAACATCTAGTGCCACACAATGTAATCAGGTTAAAAGGATACCTTGTAATGTATTTCATTTATGTCGCCAGAAAGACAATTGTACAGAAAGAGACGGTTGGTACGTAAATAGTTGTTCAAGCTGAAGCATTCATGTACCTCGTTACAAGTTACTATCGCTTCTTATAGTATTAATCTAGTGAGAGACATGCTCCGGTGATTTGGTTGGCAATGACTTCAAATTCCTCATCATTTCTGGAAGCTACGAATAAGTTAGACAATTTAACATGCCATCGATGTCAAATTTATATGTGTTATACCACTAACTACTGTAGATATCAATGTGGAAGGAAATCTGTTCGAGCCTCAGTAATTGAAGAATCTCAGCTTTAGCCAAATATATATTGAGTGATGATAAGTATCCGTATCAGCAATGAAACACTTTATAACATACCTGATCAAACGGGAATAGAAAAATTATAGCTGTAATGTTGTAAAGAGACTTACTGTTGACAAGAAGAAAGGCGACGATCCAAACGAAAGATTTCATTTTAGCTGAGAACTCCTTCGCTGCGATGATGTACGCACTGCAGGGCAACTGACAACCGAATAAGCCTTACTCTCTGCACTCACTGCTGAATGGTCGCCAGCTGACTCACTGGCGATGTGTCACAACTGCGTAGTGGAGGGCAGTATTACTCGTTCCCAAGTTTATCACGGACATCCCCGCTAGTGCGATCATGAGTCACGAAGTGAAGTCCACAGAACTGTTAATCAAGTACATAAGAACTCAGTTGAATTTATTTTAAGTTATAGTTATCTTTTAGTATACTGAATCTAAAAAAGTCAGAGTGACTAGATAAATTTTCCATTTGAGCTGGTCCCATTTTTTTCCACATTCAATCAATAAATATTTACTTTTACACATATCTACGTTTACGGGTATTACATCCATAGCCGTATGTGTAAATTCTCAACACTTCGTAACGAGTCGCTACATAGTGACGCATACTGATTATAACACCTTTCGAATGGCTTAAGCAACGATCGATTGAGAGTTTGGCATGTACTTCAGCAGCATTGACTTCAGGAAACCAAAGAGGTAATAAATCCTTAATAATAATAATCTAAACTTCGCCAGAACAGGTCATGAAGGCTCAACGGTGCCAACCGACCGCCGTGTCATCCTCATCCACAGGCGTCACTTGATGCGGGAATGGAGGACATGTGGCCAATAGACCGCTCTCCTGGCCATATGTCAGTTTACGAAACAGGATAATCCTGAAATAAATAGTGAATATTATTTACCATTCGTCCGCAATATTACCATTTAGCAGTCTTCGGGAAAAAAAAGACACAAAGCTAGCAACAACTCATGTGATGTAAGGCCACAGTAATTTATAGCTGTAAGTTTTACGCTTTGCAGAGTTTTGAGACTGCTTTATCGGTGGATGCATTTCCACACTAAAATCGCATTATATAGCAGTGAACAGTGCAAATGAATTGCAAACAAAAAAAACTTTTAACAGAGTAACAACTTACTTCTGTAGTAAGGCAGATCGAGGTGGTGTTAAAACTGAAGGAGGAGATTTTCAAAATCAAACATACATCTTGTACCATATTACATCATCTAACTGCCTAATTTCATATCAAATAGCGAGAAATTATAAGAATCACAGAGATAGAAAGTTTCTTCCAAACCTGAAATAATATAGGACAAATACTACCATATATATAGCTGATACATAAAATAAATAGAAGAAAACTCCTTCCACAAAATACAGTGCATCAAATATGTATGGCAAGCATCAGACTAAAAGAAAAAAGGAAACACAAAAACAACAGCAGAGTAATCCAGGTCATGCTGCGCCTTTCGGCTGTGTTGATGATGGTTGAAATAACGCGCCCACGTGGCGTGGACGTTATAAATGCATGAAACCCTTACCAGAAGTTTTAGGAATTTCTATGGGTTCGTTGGTTCTTTAGTTTGTCCAGAAACAGGTACTTCCCCATATTCGACTGTGCTTTACCCAAAATGATACCTAAGTCCATATAAATTGAACAGTTAAAAGAAACGTATCTTACAGTCAGAGAGTCTGTATTTTCTTAGTTTTGGATAACCGTTACTCTCATTCGGGCTTCGATGAAAGTAAATGCATTATTAAATTCCTCAACATAAGAACAAAACATACTTCACTCTAATTCCGCAGATTTTTCCTCACAAACAACTGTCATGAGTGTACAACACACGAAGTAAAAAGCTAATATCTGCGGAAGAGAGTTAGTTTCAAGCGAATTGTTAAAATAGCCCAAATGTCGTAAATGTGTTAAGTGTAAACTGGTGTGAAATTTAAAAAAAAAATGAGCTTCTGTCCTATGAGTGCCAATTAAAAGTAGATCAATTGCTCGAAGTATAGGATCCTAGATGATGCACCATTAGATATGGAAGTAGACTGCAGCACCGAATACGTGCTGCCAACTCCACTACAAGAATTGAAATAGAGACCGCAATCAGTGATCTCCCACATTACAACACAGCACATCCGGCCTAGGTTAAAGGTTGTGAGAAATTTGACATCCAAGATAGTACTTCAGATTTCCAGTACTGGTTGGTTGTTTGAGAAGACCCTGCAGTCACCAGGTACATTATACAATATCAATACCTCCAGCAATATCTGAAGGTTGAGTCTGCAACTGGACAGAGTCACCCGCATTAAATCCGCCAACAGCGTTCCGGATCGAAGGAATACATTGTTCTAAATACCGAAATGTGACTCCTGTCATTTATGAATTTCAAAAGGATTTTATGAAGTTATGAATAACGCAAACATATGGAAACACATGGAAAATATAGATATGATACTGCGTGAAAGGTTTGACAAAGCATTGAAAGACCTAAGCCGATACAAGACCCGGGGAGTAGACAACATTCCATTAGAACTACTGATAGCCTTGGGAGAGCCAGCCCTGACAAAACTCTATCATCTGGTGAGCAAGCTGTATGAGACAGGCAAAATCCCCTCAGACTTCAAGAAGAATGTAGTAAATCCAATCCCAAAGAAAGCAGTTGTTGACAGATGTGAAAATTACCGAACTATCAGTTTAATAAGCCACGGGTGCCAAATATTAACATGAATTCTTTACTGACGAATGGAAAAGCTCGTAGAAGCTGACCTCGGGGAAGATCAGTTTGGTTTCCGTAGAAATGCTGGAATACGTGAGGCACTACTGACCCTACAACTTATCTTAGAAAAGAGATTAAGGAAAAGCAAACCTACGTTTATAGCATTTGTAAGCGTAGAGAAAGCTTTTGACAATATTAACAGGAATACTCTTTTCAAATTCTGAATGTGGCAGGGATGAAATACAGGGAGCGGAAGGCCATTTACAATTTGTACAGAAACGAGATGGCAGTTATAAGAGTCGAGGGACATGAAAGGGAAGCAGTGGTTGGGAAGGGAGTTAGATAGGGTTGTAGCGACTCCCCGATGTTATTCAATCTGTATATTGTGCAAGCAGTAAAGGAAAGAAAAGAAAAATTTGGAGTGGGATTTAAAATCCATGGAAAAGAAAGAATAACTTTGCGGTTCGCCGATGACATTGTAATTCTATCAGAGACCGCAAAGTTCCTGGAAGAACAGCTGAACGGAACGGACAGTGTCTTCAATGGAGGATATAAGATGAACATCAGTAAAAACAAAACGATGATAATGGAATGTATTCGAATTAAATCGGGTGATGCCGAGGGAATTAGATTAGGAAATGAGGCGCTTAAAGTAGTAAAGGAGTTTTGCTATTTGGGGAGCAAAATAACTGATGATGGTCGAAGTAGAGAGGATATAAAATGTAGATTGGCAATGGCAATGGCGAGGAATGCGTTCCTGAAGAAGATAAATTTGTTATCATCGAGTATAGATTTAAGTGTCAGGAAGTCGTTTCTGAAAGTATTTGTATGGAGAGTAGCCATGTATGGACGTGAAACGTAGACGACAAATAGTTTGGACAAGAAGAGAATAGAAGCTTTCGAAAGTGGTGCCATACAAGAATGCTGAAAATTAGATGCGTAGATCACATAACTAATGAGGAGGTATTGAATAGAATTGGGGAGAAGAGAAATTTGTGGCACAACTTGACTAGAGGAAGCGATCGGTTGGTAGGACATGTTCTGAGGTATCAAGGAATCACCAATTTAGTATTGGAGGGCAGCATGGAGGGTAAAAATCGTAGTGGGAGATCAAGAGATAAATACACTAAACAGATTCAGAACGATGTATTTTGCAGTAGGTACTGGGAGATGAAGAAGCTTGCACGGGATAGGGTAGCATGGAGAGCTGCATCAAATCAGTCTGTGGACTGAAGACCACAACAACATGGAATATCAGAGAACACTGTGAAATTAGCTTAGTCACCCATTCGAATGGTCATTACGGAGCAAGAGTCTATATCACCATGTGAAATTTTAAACTGACCATCATCTTCAGTAAAGAATTCATCACTCTCACGATGGCAATAATTTCGATAGAGTACATGAACCTTGTTTATGTAGTGTATGTGTATTAAATCAACCGAAACTCCACATGTAGCAGTATCATTACGTATTTAAAAAACGTATTTTTTTGTACACAATTAATGTTCATGCGAAATATATTATTTTGTATAAAGTTAATCAGACTTCATATTAAGATGCAGGTTCCACTTTCAAAAAGTGAAGTAAACATGGACAGAACGCTTATGGCGCTTGATCGTTCCATAACCAAGCTAGTCACTTCCAGCCAGAAGTTACTCGCATTATATAATTAAAACAGGAAATCTGCGAGGTAGATCATTTTGGAAAATAAAACCCAGTTTAAAATACGGTGGTCCAGTTAATAATGACAAAATATACAATGAATTCACTTATATCTGTATAGTGCCGCTGCCATAAAGCGAATAAGGAAACATTGTAATGTCGCTATCTTTACAAATATAGTAATTAAAACTTGGCAGAACCAAGTTTGATATCATATAAGGGATTTACAAACGTTATCCATTCCAAAGAGTATGCCTTTTTTATAATCCATTTAAAAGAAGTAGTTCCTTACTGTCCATTCGATTCAACTGCCATAATTTTGTAACATTTTTCTTAAATAACATCAGGGGTTATTACATGAGTCCATAAACAGGAATGTTACATAGTTGTTTGAGGTATGTTATACAGCATCCTCTATTGGTTAGGGCAGTGTTCATTACTGTAACCTGTGTATCAGCATTGAACTGGATAATATTCGCTTCAAGTTTTACGAAAATGTTTGGAACGGCACAGAAAATATTAGTCTCTTAGCTACTGTAATTGATTAGTGTTCGTGGTAAGAGAATGATTTTCCTGGACAATACTGGCTGTCGTCAGAATGTCGCTTTGCTAAACAGACTTTATTATTACAGTCCTTCCACGGCATAGTATTCACCTCATTAGATAGTTATAGATCTGATCAGGTTTACGCTGGATAATTACAGATCATAGAGAATGGTTAGAATATATGTTACTTTACCAATGCTTACAATCATATTTTACATGTTTATCCCTATATTCAGGCGAAGAAACCAGAGCTAAAATGCGGGACAGGGCCTTCTGACAATAGCGTAGTTCATGATAACAAATAGTATGGATTAGAAGGTGCTTGTCACAGAACGTTTGGAATTTACTTGTAGTACACCGAATTTCAGATCTTTGAAAAATGGTTTAAGTGTATGGATTTTAGACGTACTTCATGTAATTCAAACAGGATTAGTAAAAGTGAAGGTATTCTGGCGTATACAACATCCAACAAAACTTAAATTTTCTCCCTAAGCAGTATACACACTGCTGAGCCCAACGTGTTATGTCTGGAATAAAATAAATAAATTTCAAGGAATTTACTGTGTCATGAGAGCCTTTCCAAAAGCATCTCGCGTACACATGGTGTGAAGGGAAAATTTTTTTCTTGGCCGATAGAAAAGATGAGTTGGATTTTTACAAGAATCATGGACTTATGTCAACGTTTGTAAAAGAGACACACAGGTTAATATGTGGTTTATAACAGTGGTTTTGAAAAGTTTGGACTTTTGGGACTGTAATTGTCGACGTGATCTTCCTTGCTGAGACGGGATTAACTGGATCCCCGGTAGAAAAGAAATGTCGATCGTTGACGCAGAATCAATTGTAGAGAGGAAGCGATACGGTAAGCCAAACCAGTGATGTGGTAGAATGTTACGGAACTCAAGATAGGTTGCTGTCATTTCAAGGAGACAGCTCATCAGATATGGACGACATGAAACAGTGGTACATTTGTATCAATAACACTTGATGTGACACCTGTGGTAGAGTGTTTAGTAGTACAAGTCTTATGAACACATACACTGACAGGAAACAATCACAACAGCAAGCAGCAGTTGTCCAACATAGACAAAAGTTGGGACGCGTGTTACCTACATCTAAAAGTTGATGTCCACTCAATTTTGCGCCAGTCGCATAAGAGTGGTGCTAGTAGCGCCACTATAAGAATGCAAATAAGGTTTGATTTAAATCTCAGAACCATTACAGCGTGTAATTTCGAGACCAGACGTGTGAGTTTATGTAAGTCAAAAATGCCTTTAAGGCGACAAAGACGACTTTGTTAACTCCTTATTCACTCTGAATGGGGTCGTGTAATAGGGCTACAAGAAGCTGGAAGTTCCTTCTGCAATACTACAGAAAGAGGAACAGTAATGTAGTCACTGTGCATGATTATTGGCAGTGGTGATCACGGGAATTAACGACCGCAAGGTTGGCTACGGACGACAATGCAGCATGAGGGGAAAGACCAACGTGTTCGGATTATGGCTCTGGCGCATCGTAATATATCTGGGGCAGAAATATAAGCAGCAGCTGGCATCACAGTGACAACGAACAGCTACAAATTGGACACATCGTGGATAGCTCCGAGCGAGACGCCCAGTACCTTACGTTCCACTGACCTTGAAATACCACCATTTGTGACGTCATTGGTGTCAAGCGAGAAGCCATCGGAGGGCAGAGTGGAAGTCTGTTGTACTTTCTAATGAAAGCTGATTCCACCACTGTACCAGTGATGGCCGTATGTTGATCAGAAGGGGGCCACTTGATTACCTGCAACCAACCAGTCTGCCTGCTCGACACCTGGAGTAACGGTATGGGGTGTGGTTTCATATGACTGAAGGCAAATTTGCACGTCAGGCTGGTGATTCGATCTGCTGTGCCGCCATTCATGAAAAGCATTTCAGGGTGTGTTTTCCAACTGGAAAACACTCGCCCACATACCACTGTTGTAACCCAGCATGCTGCACAGAGCGTCGAGATGTTGCCTTGGCCTGCTCGGTCACCAGATCTTTCTCCAATCGTACTCATATGATACATTATTGGACAACAACTCCAGCGCCATTCACAAACAGCATTAACTGTCCATGTATTGACCGAGCAAGAGCCTCATGCATAGAACACCATCAAACTAACTCACGCCTGGTACTTTTACAATACAATGCATGCACGTTTGTATGCTTGCATTCAACATTCAGGTTCTTACACCGGTTATTACTGTACCAGTATTTCACATCTCCAGTGGCTTATCTCGTGCTTACATTATATAGTCATCTTGCAATTGTGTTCCCTTAAATATGTTACCTAGACAAACATATTCCTGAAATTTCATTACTCTACATTAATTACTTTTGGTGTTGTGTTTTTTCCCTCCCTGTGAGTAAGGTACCCTTAAGAACAAAAAGTAATTTTTTGTTACTTGATTATATTAAACAGATAAGTCTTTCGGTTGGGGGCCATTTTTCTCTTTTCTTTAGGCTTAGCGGTCTGTTCACTGTCCATTCAACCGTACACTGAGGAGTCAAAAGCTATAACTACATACACAAATGGCCGTAGTATCGCATAAAGGAACACTAGAAGAGAAGTACATTGGTGGAGTTGTCATTTGTACACGTGTCACTGAAGTGAATTGGTTTCTGACGTGATTAAGACCACACGATCGGAGTTAACATACTTTGAACGTGGAAACGTGGTTGGAGCTAGAGTCATGGGACATTCCATTTCTGAATTCGTTAGGAAACTCAGTATTCCGAGAATCACAGTGTCAAGACTGGTATTCTCGACACAAATTTCAGGCATTATCTCTCACCACTGATAGCTCCCTCTTAACAACCGAGAGCTCCATTTGCTTAGAGATGTCAGTGCTAACATACAAGAAACACTGCGTCAAATAACCATAAAAATCAGAGTGGGACGTACGACGAACGTATCCTTTAGTACAGTGCGACGAAATCTGGCGTTCATGGGCTATGGCAGCAGACTACCGACACCAGTGCTTTCACTAACAGCACGACGTGGCCTGCAGCGTCTCTTCTGGGCTCGTGACCATATCGGTAGAACCATAGATGCTGGAAAACCGTGATCTGGTCAGGCGAGTCCAGATTTCAGTTGGTAAGAGGTGACGATAGGGTTCGAATATGGTGAAGACCCTGCGAAGCCATGGACCTAAGTTATCAACAAGGCACTGTGCAAACTGGTGGTGGCTCCATAACGGTGTTGGCTGTGTTTGCATGGAAAGGGCTTTATCCTGGTTGTGTTCGGCTACTTAGGGATCATTTGCAGCCGTTATTGGACTCAATGCTCCAAACAATGATGAATTTTTTATCAATGACCGTGCGCGGAACAACAATTGCTCGCGTTTTGTTTGAAGAAACTTTTCGGACGAGCCTCGTCGTCAATCTTTTGTGTCTAGGAATTCTGCGCACTCGTTTCGCTAGTCCAACAATCAGACAAGTCGTATTAATGACTTTTATTTCAAGTAATCAAATGCAGTACTTAACTTTGGCAATTACACATATGTGTGGCAAGCAAAGGGCAACTTACTAAATAATAAGTCTTTGCAGAGACTGATGATCTGAAACTTACAAGTCTGTCCTGAACTGCTTTCGAAGTCGCTATCATTGAAGCTGCTATCCAAGTAGCTAATCTTGAATCTGCTATTGAAGTCGCTAACGTTGACGCTTCTATCGAACTGACAGCCACCAGTCGGGCGAAGCGCTTGTCTTCACATAGGGGACGGTGCTGTCTCGTTGTCGTCCTGGAAGGGGGCTGGTCATCGAGCTATTGGCTGCCTTCTTCTAAAATTTTATGACATAGCCAGTCTTTGAATCTGCTAAACGCCATACCGTGTATCCTCGTTTTACTGGCTTGAGAGGCATATACTGCTTGAGCGAAGACCGTCACTAGAAGTATCGACGTCCATGGAGCAAGAATTATTTGCACTATTATTGATATTAGGTTGTGGAACCAAACACGTATCAACGTTGCAAGGTCTCTGCTGCATTCCTTTCATGTTAATTTCTTAAATTTGTTGTCATTTTAGGCATAAATTCCTCTTCTAAATTTACTGTGGCGTTTCTGACTATCTGGGAGGAGACTGAGTAGTGGAAAGTGTTACTTTTACACATAAACAAGAACGATCTGTCACACTACTACACTTTAAAACACAGTTTATATGTAATTCATGTCACACAGTCTCATACGGAATATACATCCGCTTTCCTTTACATACTGTATATGATAAGATACTGTCATCCCCCTTCCCTTCTGTGTGAGAGGATGAATGAGCAAATGTATTTCTAGTCGCATGCTTGAGGGTAGCAGACAAGCCTGTCTGCTAGAGAACAGTAGGACCAACGTCGGAACAGGTAGCTACGCTTTCTAAAAGCAAAGAGGTTTCTATCCTTAGTATGGTCCTGTCCGTCCCTTGTCATGTTGGTATAGGAAGCTGCCCCTCTGGCCCCTTCCGTTTGTATTTGTGAGCCACCCTCAGGAAGGGACCAGGTCAGTCTGTCCGTGGCGAGCGTCTGAAGTGGTAAGATCTCCGGCTAAGGGCGTGTCTGCTAAGTCCGTAGGACAATGCATTTCTTAAGTTCATACTAACTGAAAATTTAATCACCTTTATTTCAGGTTTAGCTCTAAAATATCTAATGTTATCTTAAATTGCAACACAGTGTAATTCGAGCGTGAAGTTCAGAATATATTCCGGTAGTTGCTTTGTCACTACTTCATGAGTAAAGTGGGACCACGTGTTGATCAGTAACTCTAACTAGCATCATCAATCTTCAATGCGAATGTGCGTGAGATTATAACGTCTCGTCTTGACAATATTTTTCAATATAGCAACTTTTCTTTATGTTCAACCCACGTGGGGTGTACTTTGTGAGACCAGTACCATGTGCTTATACAGTGTTTGACCCATCAGGTTAATAGTAAGACGATAGTAACCAGCTCGAGGTTTTTCTTTAGTAAATTGCGTTTCGATGTAATTTATTTTAATTATCAAAATTATTGTGGAGTTACACTCTTTGTGTAAACCACGTTGACCACATGAAGCATGTGGTGTAAGCATCAAATAGCCCTCAGCTATTCTTTTCGGGAAGATTTCGCAGAGAGTTAGTATGAATTTAGTACACCAGTGTGTGGTAATTTCATGATGGACAGGATTGCGCTACGAACATAACTTCCTTGGGTGAAAATTGAATCGGTTGGTAGTGGTTAATTTCCTCTTGCATGTGTTTCAACGTTCTTCGTGTGTTATTTTATGAATGCAGTGTTGTATGCAGTCTCCCAATTTTGGCTCCATATTTGATGTGTTCCATAAGATTACAAACTCACGTTTTCACAGCCCTAAATAAGGCACCAGCTTAGTTATGACTCACGTTTAATATGCTGAAATTTCAATGATCAATGTTAAAATAAATTTCGAAACATAAACTGATTTATTTCTTGTTACTTAAATTCTCTTTTATATATATATATATATATATATATATATATATATATATATATATATATATATATATATATATACCACTGGTTGTCGTAGGACTATTAAAAGATTATAATTAATGTTAGTCTGGTTGGGAATTTGGTTGGCTAGACTGGATACCTGGTGAAACAGTAGCGCAGTATGCAAGGTTAACTGCTCCAGACAGCTCACGGCTTTTAACCCGCTTTTATTGTCTATCAGCACCGCTTTCATTGAAAATTAAAGCAACAACGTCACAACGTCAGGAACAAATTCATCTTTTGATGCTTCATCACTTCCTATTTCAGAATCCTAAAGATCGCTTGGTAGTGAAAATAGCAACTCCAATTCTTCTTCTGGTGTGTATTTCTTAGTATAGGCGTGCTTCTTTGACATTTTTGATACAAAAAGCACAGAAAGATTGTGAGGCGAGCGATAAGTGATAATATGACATTCCAATTATGTTTGCCACCAATATTAAAACTTACTTACCACAATGTGAAAACAGTAAAGCTATGAACTGATGATAGTAACACAGACATATACTTCAGAAGAGAATCAAACTCTTCTGACAACAGTAGTGACCCCACGATACACACAAACTGAACATTAGACGAAAAACTAATCCAGCAGACAAATAAAATCGACAAGTCAATGCAGAGAGTGTCCGATGATATCTCACAAAGAATAAACAATCTGGCAAGTGAAATAAAAAGTGATATTATGGAAGAATTAGAACGTACATTTGAACAAATCAATGACCATCTGCAAGCCTTAGAACAGGGCAAGCAGAGTCGCGATGCGGAATCTAAAGAGAGTGAAGAACAGCTACTTAGGAATTTCCAAGCGCTGAGAGAAGAATGCCAAAGAGAACACCATCTGGTACTCTCGAGGGTCCAAGAGGCGGAAACGCATTGTCCCACGTCCGTTAGCAACACAGTAGTGGACAACAGTCAAGCGATTCACGCGCTGTAACAGCAAGTAGAACAATTGAAGCCGACTGGGGCGGAGGACAACAGACAAATACATGATAAGATTGCGGCAATAGAGGACATCGTAGGCACGATGATGGTGACGGTAAGCGAGAACGATACTAAACCGGTAGCGGCTGCAGAGACTGAAGAAGTGCGTTCACTTCTTAGATTTCAGAAGGGACAGTTCGAAGTGAACAGGCGGCACAAAGCCGTAACAGGCGAATTACAAGAACGCGTGGCGTATCTGGAAAACCGCATGGCGTGTGATTACGAACTCACCAATAGCACTAAAAATAGCCGTACGAACAGTGCAGAGAGGGACTCCGGCCACGAGGGAGATTTTGACGACAGAGAAGAATGTATTTTGAGGGGCAGACATGAGAAAAGTAGAAACATTCAAGGGCCTCACCAGGAGGAAATGCGGGGATTTGATTTCAAACATTTCCTTACGGTGAGAAAGTTTGAGACATTTCGAAATTCGCAAAAAGGAATACATCCACAAGCATGGCTCGAGCAATTTGAGTTCTGTCTTCCCCCCGACTGGGCAAGTTCACATAAGATAGAATATATATGTGGCTATTTGGAAGGCAAACCGGCAATTCGCATGAGGTCGGCAGCACGTCACTGCAACTCCACTCGGGAGTTTCGACAAGCCTTTCTCTCCGCCTATTGGTCGGAAGCGGCACAAGATAGGGTCAAGCATGGCATAATTATGCTTCCAAATTTGAACCAGTCTGGTTTCGGCAGCCCAGCACGCCTATTCGACCACATGCTGCAGGCGAATCAATTTCTATACGATCCATACGGACCTGCGGAACTAATTAGGATATGCATCACCAAATTGCCGATGCACTTGCGCCACGTCATTCTTGCGGGACGATGCAAAGAGGACGTGAAACGTTTAAGACACTTCTCCAAGAGTTGGACCATAATACAGCAGAATGCCCGCCTAATCAGGCACAAAGTTATTATGGGGCACAGCAGCGCGATCGCAGTCGTGGCCATAGTACTAATCAACGGCGTGACTGGTCGTCGCGACGCGAACGGAACAATAATCGGGACCGGCCGTACAGAAACTGGGGTAACAGTCGCGAACACAGGTGGAACAACGGAAATGATCGAGGACGTGGACAGGATCGTGAACGCAACAGTTACGGCAACCAGAATCGATACTACGGTGAACACGGTGGGAATAGGACTGTAGGAGGAGCACCTCATGATGTTGAAATCCGGCCGGCTAACGCTAGACATAATCCAGCAAATGGAAATGAACAAAACCGGCAATGACAAACGATCAGTGCAGAAGGCGCCCAATAGGAACAAATGAGCGACATGGCAAATGAGTGCATACGGTATATAGAGAGGGAAGATATTATGGAGGATTTGTTGCAAGAAACTGCGAGTGCTAAAATTTCGGAAATAAATCCAGTCGTGACGGTTGCAGTAAATGAAATATGTTTTAGGTGTGTCATTGACACTGGAAGCCCTTTCTCCATAGTGAGCGAGGCAGCATTTCAAAATTGCGAAGGGACTGGGACGTGGCCCGTTATTCAAGTGCGAGGAATAAAGGTGGAGGGCGCAATTTACGGTAAGAGCCTAGAAATCCGGAGGCAGACACGGCTTCGTTTTACCTGCCAGGGAAGAGAGTTTGAGTACAACTTCTTTGTGCTCCCGATGCTGAATGTGGCAATGATTTTGGGAAATGACTTCATGAATGCCCACCATGCAGTAATTGACATGGGTGAAGGAGTAATGACAGTTCAAGTTGGGGATCAGCCAATGAATTTAGTATTTGATGAATGCATATTACGTGCCGAGTCAGAAATTCGTTGCCTAAAATTTCAAGGTCAAACCGAGTCGCAACCCAGACTGGAGCTACTCGTGAACTATATAAGTGAGTCGTGCTCTGCGTCTTGTGAGCAGGGAAATGATGTTGTTTTTGCTGATGCACTGAGAAAGAGTAACGCGGGTGTCAGAACCACGGACAGGGAAAAGGAGAAATTGTATTGCCTATTTAGGAATCATGAACGGGTATTTTCTGAGACTCCGGGGGCGATTAAGGGTTTTACTTACCAATTCAGAGTACGTGACCATCAGAAGTTTTCTGTTAGACCATACCCTATTCCCGTGGCGTATAAAGCCCAGGTGGAGAAGGAAATAAACAAGATGTTAGAATAAGGAATAATTGAGCGGACAGTAAGCTCGTACAACTCACCCTTGCTTGTCGTACCAAAACGCGACAACTCGGTTCGTTTGGTTCTAGACTCGAGACAGATAAACACAATTATTATGTCGGAAACGGACAGGCCTGAGAGCCTTGAGGAACTCTTACAACGTTTCCACGGGTAAAGGTACTATCATCTGTCGACCTCCGTTCGAGTTTTTGGCAAATCGTGCTACACCCATCTTGCAGATTATATACAGCGTTCCTGTGTTATGGAAATTGTTTCCAATTCCGGCGTCTACCGTTCGGACTAAACGTCTCATCAGCTGCTTTTATAAGGGGATTAAATAGCATTTTGTCTGATGATTTGAAACAGCGAGTGACAATTTACGTGGATGACATATTAATTGCGGAAAAGTCGTGGGAGGATCATAATGACGTTCTGAACAGACTACTGGATGTTTTTGAGAAGGCAGGTGTAACAGTCAACTTAGATAAGTCACAGTTCGGACGAGAGAACATAAAATTCCTAGGCCATATTGTCTCAGCAAATGGAATACCACCTGACCCGGAGAAAATCGCGGCGATAGAGGAGTGTGCAGTGCTGACAAATAAAAAACAGTTGCGAGCATTCTTAGGACTGTGTAATTTTTATAAGCGATTTATAAATTTTAGTGTACTTGGTACAACCCGTCTATGTGGACTAACAGGGAAGAACGCTTTGTGGGTCTGGGATCAAGAGGCACAGGATGAATTTTATAAATTGAAAAAGGTATTGGTAGAGGCTCCCATCCTCGTGCATCCCGACCTGACACAAGAATTCTGTTTAATGACGGAAAGTTCCTTGTCAGGATTAGGTGCGGCACTGTTTCAAACGGAAGGAAATGATGATATTACAGCTTGGAAAACAATCTCGTTTGGGAGCAGGGTGCTCTCTCGATGTGAAAAAAATTATTCCTTAAAGGAACTCGAAGCACTCGCGATAGTTTGGGCATTCTCAAAATTTAGGTATTTCTTATTTGGGAGGACCACCAGGGTGTACACTGACCATCGTGCACTCCAATTTCTTATGAGCACAAAAATCACGCATGGGAGACTGTGACGCTGGACACTATACCTGCAGGAATATAATTTCACTGTAGAATACATTCCTGGACAGAAAAATGTAATTGCTGACGCTTTATCGCGCATTCCTATAGGTTTGGTTCACACAGAAGAAGGGGAACTCGGTGAAAATAATTTTAGCATCCTATACTTACAGAATGTAGCGTTCGAGAATTTTGTTACCACCTCTTTCGGGAGCATAGCGGACGAACAGGATAAGGAAGCTGTATTGAAAGATATAAAGAAGAAGTGGGAGGACAAGGAGGATGTAGGAATACGCCAGTACTACTTTGTGCGCAATAGAATACTATTCAAGAAACGAACCCCGGACGACTCCAGATGGGTGTTGGTGATTCCGGAGAAACTCGTAAACAAAATTATATGGTACATACATTTGAGTTATGGTCACTTCGGAGCACAGAAATGTTGTGAAAAACGGAAAGAGACATGCTATTTTAATAACATGCTACAGCGTATTCGTTGTGTACTTAGAGTGTGCGGACCTTGTCAGCGAGCGAAGGCGGCCACATGACTTATGCTGCATCATTGCACCCGATAATACCAAGCAAACTTTGTGATCTCGCGGCCGTGGATCTATTTGGGATACTAATACGATCTAAAGCAGGTTTTGCATATGTTTTCGTAGCGGTGGAGCTAAGCTCCAAGTTTGTGTGTCTGACTCCGTTGAAGCGAGCCACAGGAAGGGCAGTGGCAACTGAATTTGCAAAGCAGTTTCTGCATCAAGTTGGGAGCGTGAAAAGGGTTATCTCGGATAATGGACCACAATTTAGATCGCGATACTGGCAGCTGATGCTTCGAAGGAGAAGAATTAAACCTATATATATATATATATATATATATATATATATATATATATATATATATATATATATATATATTTCACCACAGCTCGAACCCCAGTGGCGTATAATGCGTGAATTAGGAAAATTATGTAGGTTATACTGCAGTCGTGATCACCGATCGTGGGACATACACCTAAAAGGATTTCAGAACATAATTAATGAGTTGCCTAATACGTCAACAAAGCTTCTGCCAATCACTGTGCTAAGAAACAAGGAGCCCCCGAGCAAAATCAAAGAGGTGGTACCTTGACCACTAGAGCCGAGACTACGCCGGAACGCAATTGTTGACTTAGCTTTACGTAACATCAACCGTGCAGCAGAAGCCAGAGTCAAGGCGTATAAGAAAAACGTGAGAAAAACAGTGTTTCATGTAGGACAAAAAGTTCTTATTAGATCACACAAGCTGTCTAACAAACGGTCAGGTGTCAGCAAGAAATTTTTTAATCTCTTTAACGGCCCTTATCGGATAAGGAAGATTCCCCATGAAAACGCCATAGAAGTGGAAACTCTTCGATCGAAGAAATCAAAAGGGGTACACCATGTGTCAAACGTAAAACCATACATTGAGTAGAGAGGACAGTGAGGAGTAGAGAGGACGGGGAAGAGAAACAATTGATTAGTTTACGTTTGTGATAAATGCATTTTGAATAATATGTCGGTAAAGATAATGATAAAGATGTTTCTATGTGATTGATTGAAGTGATGTTTTTAGTTTTTTTTTCTTTCCTTGTGCAATTAGGATTTAGGTTGGTTCAAATGTGAAGATAAAAGGTTTCTTTGTGAACGAGAAAATTGCTGTTTATGGTTTTTTTGTGTAAATTGAAAAGAGTCGCTCCTGAGAGAAGCAAGATTTGTGTTGAATTAATGCAAAACTCAGGGGAATATCCGATCTGTGGGTATTATGGTTCTGGCAAACCCAGGTCGCCAGCTGTTAGTAGCCTTGTTTCCGATTTTCTGCTTTCAGTGCTACTATCTATCTATTACTATTCTATATCTGTCAGTATAAATGAGGATCTCTTACTATAGTATGCGTGCTGTATGAATATTTTAAGATAGGAGAACTCTGAGAAAGGAATGAGTAAGTTTGGAATCTTGAAAACAGGATGCGATAATACGATTGTTTAACAAATGGCTTCCCATATGCGCTAATATGTTAATATTGATGATATATCCTTTTTTTTGTTCTTTATAGCTGAGTAGGTAAAGTGCTGTCTGTGGATTTCGTCAGTATATTGATTCCCTTCAAGGTGAAAGAAGAGTTGTGGCTTTTGTAATTTACGTGGCCCTGAAATATTATTGTGGTAGTCAAACGACGAGCAGTTCTCCAGCAAATGGAGAATGGAACAGAAATATGGATCCTTTTTGTAGCCTTCATTTATGTTGAGCCAGAGCCTGAAAAATTATTCTGCGTTAATACTTGTCCTAGAAAAGTGACGTTTATGTGTTTTGCTGATGCTGTGAGCATTACAGCTTACTGTTTTCGCTGGTGCGGGATGCACTGCAGCCTATATGATTTGTACTGTGGAAATTTCCTTCTTGAAGGTAGAGGAAGATTAAATAATTTTGATTATGGGACCGAAGAAAAGCTTAGTTTAAGGTAATAAGGATGAAGCTAAACATTTGTCATTTAAACTACAGGAGGATTCGGATCTTTTGTGACTGTTGTAAGTTCAATATGTTAAGATGAAACTGTTTTACAGAATAGAGGAGACCACAATTTTGCCATTCGTGAGAAATGAATCCAGAATAACCACCACAGGCGAAATAACTGATATGGAAGCGAAAGGTAACTTAAAGAAGGAACGAAATCGCAACCAAATGGGTAAGAAAATGTAGTATAACCTGTATGATTCAGATATTTTCACCGTTCTCAGTGTCATCTGCGTGATGAATTCTGTTGATAACGTAATTTTAGATGAAATTGTCTTACTGTTTTATGTATAAACACATGACTATGATAAATGTATAATTGCGAGTCTCTTATCAGGTGTGTCAACTGGTATTAATGTTTTGGCGTGTAAATAAGCATTGTTCTTTTTACTGTGTATGTTTAAGGAAAGTTCTCCATATTTATCATGTGACAAGACATATGCGGCGAGCGTCAGGAAGAGGACGAATTAGAACAATGTTTTAGTGGTGTAAACACTTTGTTGAAGTAGCATTGAAGTAGCTTGTTGGATTAACTAGTAGTGGATAGAGGTAGAATTTTGAGTAATGCATGGTTATGGGTAGTTAGTTTGTAGAATAGACAACAGGTATGCATGTGTGTGTGTGTAAATAACATGTGAACCCTATGCTGTCCTGACCTATACTTCCACAAAGCATAATCCTATTCATTTTAGTGAATTAATAAGTAGCATTTGATTTATTAAAACGCAAGTGAACCACATTAGTGATATGGATTTAGATATTTTATTGTCAGTTCATTTAATTTTTATTTTTATACTGTCAAGTCATTTCACTTGTATTTTTTATATTGTCAAGTCATTTAAATTTTAATTTTATATTGTCGATTCATTTAATTTTTTATTTAAAAAAAATTAAGTCTCACTTTTGTTCTTAAAAATTGTGAAAGACAATACTAAGTGGTATTATGTATGACATTTTGTAATCACATAACTATGATGAACAATTTCTGTGAATGCAGTTGAGAACGTGAAAGTGAACCGGCTAAATTCTTACGTGACAGCGGAAGCAGCGAGGAGGAGGGCTAGTTGTAAACTGGCGGGTTTCCCAGTAGGACACACTGTCAACCGGGCCACTTTGGGAGCACGGTCACAACAAAAGAAGGGTACAGGACAAACACTTTCCCTTGAGCCCAGAGCTAATGGCCGGCCGCACCAGTGCGACCCTTCATGGAGGCGATGACCTGAGATGGCCGAGCGGTACACCGCGCGGAAATCCATCTGCTGGCAACGCACCACACATACGTGACCGTGACGAGACGGCCACGGTGAAACGACAGAAGACAGGGGATAAAGGGGTGTGGAGCCTTTTGGCAGGTACTCTCCAGAGAAACTTGCAGACGTCAACGACGCCTATCAACATTTCCTGACGGATGCCCATTGTCAAGTGACAGTAAATCATGGTTCGATGTTCTCTGGTCGCTAAGGGTGGCACAAAGAAGAGCCATTAAGTGTCATCCTTGTCCAGGAATATCAAACCGGCGAGCCAATTGAGGATAACTCAAGAATGTAACAACACAAGGGGCGTGGAGCCTTTTGACACGTACTGTCCAGAGAAATTGGCAGACTTCAACGACGCCTATCAACATTTCCTCACGGATTCCCACTGTCAAGCGGCAGTAAATCATCGTTCGATGTTCTCTGGTCGCTAAGGGTGGCACAAAGAAGAGCCATTAATTGTCATCCTTGCCCAGGAATATCAAACCAGCGAGCCAATTGAGGATAACTCAAGAATGTAACAACACAAGGGGCGTGGAGCCTTTTGACACATATTGTCCAGAGAAACTGGCAGACTTCAACGACGCCTATCAACATATCCTGGCGGATGCCCACTGTCAAGTGACAGTAAATCATAGTTCGATGTTCTCTCGTAGCTAAGGGTGGCACAAAGAAGAGCCATTAAGTGTCATCCTTGCCCAGGAATATCAACCTGGCATGTCAAACGAGGATACCGCACGAATTTGACAACACAAACATGGAACCAAATCGAGATGTACGTGACACAGGCCACCAAGAGAAACTTCATAAGAGGGCAGAGACGGCGGGATTGCACGCAACAGATGGACAAAAATCCCTACTGACAGCTGCAGCGAGGAAACCCCCCCCCCTCCCCATATATTGTGCCACGGAACAGTGGAACTACTGAGTGTGTCAGTGAACAGTGATTATACGATTCTTAGTTCAATGCATATACGTGTGTTTCTGTCAGAGAAACTTTGAGTCGTGTGTTTTGCAGGGGTTCGATTTATTGGTGTTTATTAGACTGACTCTTGTATTTTGCAGGTGTTCTATTTATTGTTTTTTTTAGACTTTGACTCTTGTATTTTGCAGGTGTTTTATTTATTGGTGTTTTTTTAGATGTTGACTATTGCACTTTCAGAGCTGTTTTATTGATCAAGGTTTGTTCTTGTGTGATGTATTAGATTTGTGATATTTTGTTTCGTAAATTCATTCCTGTGGCATTGCTTCGTTTATCAGTCAGATAACTATTCATTCTCATTGGACTGTGATCGATTAGCCTTTGCATGGGGCATATTTATTGTGAGGAACCCCTTAAGGGTAATAATCACATAATTAATTGTAGTTTCAGTATAATGACACAGTGATCATTGTTTGCTGACTAAATGAAATATAGTAAATTGATTAAATTAGTGCCACAAAATTATTTTAATTTTACAAATTATTAGTTTTATAAAATATAGAATTTTTTGCGATAACCATTTGGTAAAACATGTTTTTTTTTCTTCTATCACTTTATTTGCTTTTGCAGATTGTTCATTGTAATGTTCTGTTTTACAATATTGATGTTATTTTCATGTTCCTTTTTTAATTGCTGTGGAACATTTGCTGTTTTCATAAATTTCACTTGTTAATAAACAGTCATAAATTTTCCGGTGATCAGTTGGCTCTTGCAATGAGCAAATAATGGTGAATTCCATAAGGGTAACAACCAGAAATTGTTTTCATATTAATGACACAGGAACCATTGTTTTTACTTGCTGATCGAATTAGGTCTAAACTATCTTTTAAATAGGTGTCACAAATTGTTTTTTCTCTTTGAAATTGGTAGATGCTAAAGATGTGTTGAAATTATTGTATTTTAGCAGGTAGCTGGTGACCTTTTGCCTTTTCTTTACACTTTTGGTTCAAGTAGGGTGTGAGAAGCCTGCTTGGGAATGTCCTAGCATGGCCAGAAAATTCCCTGCACAGTCTTTTCTCGGAGCGTTGGGGTTATGAAAGGTCTCTGCTGGAATCCTTTCATGTTAATTTCTTAAATCTGTTGTCATTTACGGCATAAATTCCACATCTAAATTTACTGTGGCGTTTCTGACTATCAGGGAGCAGACTGAGTAGTGGAACGTGTTACTTTTACACATAAACAAGAACTATCTGTCACACTACTACACTTTAAAACACAGTTTATATGTAATTCATGTCACACAGTCTCATACGGAATATACATCCGCTTTCCTTTACGTACTGTATATGATAAGATACTGTCATCCCCCTTGCCTTCTGTGTGAGAGGATGAATGAGCAAATGTATTTCTAGTTGCATGCTTGAGGGTAGCAGACAAGCCTGTCTGCTAGAGAACGGTAGGTGCAACGTCAGAACAGGTAGCTACGCTTTCTAAAAGCAAAGAGGTTTCTATCCTTACTATGGTCCAGTCTGTCCCTTGTCATGTTGGTATAGGAAGCTGCCCCTCTGGCCACTTCCGTTTGTATTTGTGAGCCACCCTCAGGAAGGGACCAGGTCAGTCTGTCCGTGGCGAGCGTCTGAAGTGGTAAGATCTCCGGCTAAGCACGCGTCTGCTAAGTCCGTAGGACAATGGATTCCTTAAGTTCAGCCTGACTGAAAATTTAATCACCTTTACTTCAGGTTTAGCTCTAAAATATCTAATGTTATCTTAAATTGCAACGCAGTGTAATATTTTTCAATATAGCAACTTTTCTTCATGTTCAACCCGCGTGGGGTGTACTTTGTGAGACCAGTACCATGTGCTTATACAGTGTTTGACCCATCAGGTTAGTAGTAAGACGATAGTAAGCAGTTCGAGGTTTTTCTTTAGTAAATTGCGTTTCGATATAATTTATTTTAATTATCAAAGTTATTGTGGAGTTACACTCTTTGTGTAAACCAAGTTGACCACGTGAAGCATGTGGTGTAAGCATCAAATAGCCCTCAGCTATTCTTTTCGGGAAGATTTCGCAGAGAGTTAGTATGAATTTAGTATACCAGCGTGTGGTAATTTCATGATGGACAGGATTGCGCTACGAACGTAACTTCTTTGGGTGAAAATTGAATCGGTTGGTTGTGGTTAATTTCCTCTTGCATATGTTTCAACGTTCTTCGTGTGTTATTTTATGAATGCAGTGTTGTATGCAGTCTCCCAATTTTGGCTCCATATTTGATGTGTTCCATAAGATTACAAACTCACATTTTCACAGTCCTGAATAAGGCACCAGCTTAGTTATGACTCACGTTTAATATGCTGAAATTTCAATGATCAATGTTAAAATCAATTTCGAAATATAAGCTGATTTATTTGTAGTTATTTAAATTCCCTTATATATACATACATATATATATATATATATATATATATATATATTTGTCGTATGACTATTAAAAGATTATAATTAATGTTAGTCTGGTTGGGAATTTGGTTAGGTAGACTGGATACCTGGTGAAACAGTAGCGCAGTATGCAAAGTTAACTTCGTCAGACAGCTCACAGCTTTTAACCCGCTTCTATTGTCTATCAGCACCGCTTTCATAGAAAATTAAAGCAACAACGTTACAACGTCTGGAACAAATTCATCTTTTGATGCTTCATCACTTCCTATTTCAGAATCCTAAAGATCGCTAGGTAGTGAAAATAGCAACTCCAATTCTTCTTCTGGTGTGTATTTCTTAGTATAGGCGTGCTTCTTTGACATTTTTGATACGAAAAGCACAGAAAGATTGTGAGGCGAACAATAAGTGATAATATGACATTCCAGTTATGTTTGCCACCAATATTAAAACTTACTTACCACAATGTGAAAACAGTAAAGCTATGAACTGATGATAGTAACACAGACATATACTTCAGACGAGAAGCAAACTCTTCCGACAACAGTAGTGACCCTACGATACACACAAACTGATTGTTGTAGCTGTTTTCATACACCTGATACAGTGTAATACCACAAGAAGTCAGGCAAATACAGCGGTGGTGAGACGTATTCGAAGAAGAATTGTGGTACCTCGACGTTTGTGGTAAGTATACATCCCAAGGACCACAAAAGACATTGTGGTATATATATTTCCCGAGCACCTTTCAGAAACGACTTTTGGTGGTAAGCATACTTCCCAAGAACCCTGGGAACTCCATTATTTGGTGGGATATTTACTTCCCACAGCCCTAAAAGCTATGTTTAGCAACAAACAGAAAACAGAGTTAGTGCAGCGGACTACCACTAGGGGCCAGGAGCGCAAGGAAGTGGGAACACGTCAAATGTCTCTGAGCATTATGGGACTCAACTTCTGAGGTCATTAGTCCCCCAGAACTTAGAACTACTTAAACCTAACTAACCTAAGGACATCACACACATCCATGCCCGAGGCAGGATTCGAACCTGCGACCGTAGCGGTCTCGCGGTTCCAGACTGCAGCACCCATAGCCGCAATGCCACTTCGGCTGGGAACACGTATTTCCATGAATGCAGCAAAGGAATACCATTAGTGGAAAGTATATCTCCCACAGCCCGCGAAAGGGATAACTCGTGTGAACTTAAGGTGTGACTTCATCACGGATGTGAAAACAATTGGCTACAGACTTTTAAATAAATTGAGCGAGGAATCGCAGTTTATCCATTTATGTAGTAGACTTGTTTATGTCAGCATTTGCTAGCATCGCTTAGAGGAGAGTCATTAACTGTTCAAACTGTAAAACTTAAAATCAAGCACTTCTACATGAAATTCTTAGTATTACGTTCTTACATTTCCTAATTTAAGTAAACAGATGTTTTAAATATTGTGTCCACGGATAGTAATTACTCAAAATACACAGTGCCAACAAATGTATTTACATTGTATTTACTTGTTTCATAGGACACAAGAACACTCGTCCATAACGATCACACACATTTATGTGTTTGGCAGTTTCGCGTGAACTGTACAGACACATGCACTCTCACAATCGTATTGTATTTACTGAACGTATACAATATAATTGTTTATTTTCAAAGATATTGGGTAGGTATAATAGAACTGAGAGCATTCAGAGTGCTGTAGTGCTTCCTGTATACTTCGCAGGCACAAACATTCTGGGTATGCTCGTTAATCGGTGCTCACATACACATATCAAAAACGTTTTGCATCACATCGGTTCCGAGAGTTCCGGAGCCTGTACAGAAAATTGGAATAGAGATCAACATAAACATCATATCGGCCCTTTTTACAGCTCATGAAAACCACAAATTGCATGTTGTACCACCGTACAGCGAGACCTTGAGATGTGGTGGTCTAGATTGCTGTACACACAGCTGCTTCTAATACCCAGTAACACGTCCTCTCGCATTTATGCATGCCTGCATTCGCCGTGGCATGCTATCCACAAGTTCATCAAGGCACTGTTGGTCCAGATTGTCCCACTCCTCAATGGCGATTCGGCGTAGATCCCTCAGTGTGTTTGGTGGGTCACGTCATCCATAAACAGCCGTTTTCAGTCCATCCCAGGCATGTTGAATAGGGTTCATGTCTGGAGATCATGCTGATCAAACTAGTCGAGCGATGTCGCTATCCTGAAGGAAGTCATTCACATGATGCGCTCGATGGGGGCGCGAATTGCGTCCATGAAGACAAATGCCTTGCCAATATGCTGCCGATATGGTTGCACTGTCGGGGGATGGCATTCACGTATCGTAAAGCCGTTACGGTGCCTTCCATACCACCAGCGGTGTGCGTCTGCCCCACATAATGCCACCCCCAAACAGCAGGTAACCTCCACATTGATGCACTCGCTGGACAGTGTGTCTGAGGCGTTCAGCCTGATGGGTTACCTAAAACACGTCTCCAACGATTGTCTGCTTGAAGGCATATGCGACGTCACACCTATCGGTGAAAAGAACGTGATGCCAATTCAATCCATTCGGCATGTTGTTGGACCCATCTGTACCGCCTTTCATGGTGTTGTGGTTGCAAAGGTGAACCTCGCCGTGGACGTTGGGAGTAAAGTGCGCTTCATGCAGCCTGTTGCGCACAGTCTCAGTCATAACAAGATATCCTGTGGCTGTAAGAAAAGCCTTATTCAGCGTGGTGGCGTTGCTGTCACGGTACCTCAGAGCCATAATCCGTAGGCAGCGTCCATTTACTGCAGTAGTAGCCCTTGGGCGGCCTGAGCGAGGAATGTAATCGACAGTTTCTGCCTCTCTGTATCTCCTCCATGTCCCAACAAGATCGCTTTGGTTCACTCCGAGACTCCTGGACACTTCCCTTGTTGAGAGCCCTTCGTGGCACAAAGTAACAATACGGACGTGGTCGAACCGCGGTATTGACCGTCTAGTAATGGTTGAACTAGAGGCAACACGAGCTGTGTACCTCCTTCCTGCTGAAATGACTGGAACTGATCGGCTGTCGGACTCCCACCGTCTCATAGGCGCTGCCTGAGGACCACCAGCTGGGTTGCAGCTCGCTCCACGCTGCTGCAACTCTACAGAGTCTGGTTTATGTTTCAGCGTTTACTCGAATCAGTGCACCACTGTTGTGTTCGCCTAGAGACAGGAGCCTTTAGGAAGAGTCCAGTGACCAGCGTCCTGCTGGAAGCCAGAGTCTTTCCATTGCAGGCTAGGCTTGCACAACTGCTGGCCAGTTTACATTGCACACTATCGTAATTCTCCCGCGCATTGAAATTACCATATCCATTTCCCACCTATGGCCGTTCATCTCTTACACTGGCGGCCCAGGTTAGGGCTTCCAGATGCAGTTCGTGTCCCACCCCTTCTTTCCTAACTGGAGTCCTTTCCTTTACCACACTGCTGACAAATTACTACTTGAATCTAGAAGTGCATCTACCATTTCGTTGCCAACGTTAATTTCAGTAATTTTGTGTACATTTACCATTCCCTTTCGTTCAAAATATTTCTCCCTCAATAAATCATTTTCTACATCTCGTCCCTTGTCTTCCCATTCTATCGTACACACACCCCGTTCTATTCATCCCTCAGTCACATGTTCATCCCAAAATAATTTACTAAATATTTCCTTCACCCCAAATTCATTCCTTCCCTTTTCTAAAACTCTAGCAATTTTAAACTTCTCTCGTTTCCACATATACGGCGGTAACGACCGTAATTTTCTACCGTACCAATGTAAATCAGCCACAGTAAAATCACACTCCTCCTTCATAAACCAATTCGTAAGTACTTGATTACACAAACTACCCTCATCCAGAATGAGCTTCTCACTCGGCAGCGGAGTGTGCGCTGATATGAAACTTTCTGCAGATGAAAACCGTGTGCCGGACCGAGACTCGAAACTGCCTGTCGCGGGCAAGTGCTCTACCAACTGAGCTACCCAAGTACGACTCACGGTCTGTCCTCACAGCCTTACTTCTGCCAGTACCTTGTCTCCTACCTTCCAAACATTACAGAAGCTCTCCTGCGAACCTTGCAGAATTAGCACTCCTGAAAGTAAGGATATGAGGAGACATGGCTTAGCCACAGCCTGGGGGATGTTTCCAGATGAGATTTTCACTCTACAGCGGAGTGTGCCCTGATATGAAACTTTCTGACAGATTAAAACACAGTTTTAATCTGCCAGAAAGTTTCATACCCTCCTGCACACTATTTACTTCAGCCCTCTCTAAATTTTCTGTTAGTTCTTCCACACCTTTCGCCGATTCACTGCCCACAGCATGCACAACTTTACTGTTTCTCCGCTCCAAAATATTGACACTAGCAGCTTCAACGAAATTACACATCAATTCACTGTTGAACACTTTATGTTCCTGAAATAACACATCGATGCCTAAGGCATCATCACCGTAAATATTCATCTCAGCAACCTTATCCGCTGATACACCATTTAAATCACAACAAAAATTCACATCAGAAACCTTACTTTCCTCCGTCGACAAATTAACTTTACTTGAATCGTACACGACTTTATCCTCTGCCGCTATATTACACAAAGTGCTGCTACCTTGTCGTACAATTTTGGGACTTCCACACTTGTTACATTCCGCTGTGATCGGACAAAAATCAGCACACACTGCCATTTTTACACACATTTCATCCAGATTAACCCCAGATCCTACTTTACATACATTCTCACATTCACACTCTGACAAATATCTTAGATCCACACATTCATCAGTAAGTTTCGTTTCGCCTTTATTCGTGACTAGAAACGAGTAAATTCCTTCCTCCGAAGTATCAGTACTAGTACCTTTTTCATCGTTACATAAATTACCAATACTCTGTTCCTTTAAACTGAAATCATCTACCTCCGCCAGTACATTTTTAACTTCAACTACTGGTGAGACCAATGGTAAGCCTCCCTTAGTAATATTAATTCTTTCCGCCGGAACACAATCACCCTCTCTTGCAGCTGGCGAGACCAAAGCTACGCCGCCTTCACTAACATCGATGCTTTTCACCGATTCTCAAATACTTGCTACTATGACACCTTCCTTACTGCAATTGCTACTATTTGCTGAAACCTCTTCAGAACTCTCCACACAATTTGCTTTCACATAATTGATCTCCTTTTTTACTTCTTTTTGAACCACTGCATCTTTCCATTCATCGCCATTCACACACACATTCATTACACATCCATAACTTACATCATTCTCCGCAAATCTATTCTCATTACTTTTACTTAAATCTCTCACAAATCTATGCTTCCGCCGTTAGCGCCTGCTTTTATTGAAAGAGCCGCCTATATACCCTTCCTCTTTAACATACTCCATATTACATACTTGTTGCCTTTCTCCATAACTATCAACATTTCTACCATTACTAATATCTCCAGCTCTTTTCATCACCTGTTCAGTTCACCATCCCCGGACCTAAGATGTGGCGAACATCAGTTTCCCGACCGGTTGCTAAGCGACTGCACTTCGCGCGAGTTTCCCCCGTCATAACTGAGTTCTTTACTTGGGTCCCGTTCACGAAAGTTATCACTCCCGTTAGTTCTCCGACCATTTCTGCTCATTCCAGCTACTATCTCCATGTGAATTACTTTGATTTCTCTCACTATTATTATTTTGGTGATAACTACGAGCCGCTTTGATCTGAGGTTTGAACTTCAAAGCCCTCTCTAATTTTTCTACAAATTCTAGAAATTCGTCAATGGAATCACATGGACTATGGACAAGATCCGACTGCAAAGTTTCGGGTAATCGCCTTTTTAACGTGGTGATGTGCGTTAAAACCCCCGACGGATGTTTCACATGCATAAGCTTGCCAAGTTTGCGCTTGCAAAAATCTCTCATTGTCCCATTACCGCACCTGATACTCGGACCACTTAAATATTAATTTTGGTTCCTCGTCTGTTTTGCCTTACTCCAAAATTTATTCAAAAAACACATTTCGAACTCTTCTTACGATTCGCGCGAACTGCATTTAACATTTGCCCAATACCGTGGGTCTCCCTCCAAATACCATTTAACGTGTTTTATTTTCGCTTCGTCTGACATGCCGTGAACAAATGTGTCCCTACACGCTGCCAAGAATCCTACTGGGTGATATCTTCCATCATCGGTGTAACATCTCACAAATCCGGTACTTGCCCAAGGGATGTTTATATCGTCATGCAAATAATGGTAATGTACATGTTACTTTTTAAGGTTACATGATCCCTCTGGCCATTATTATTTTCTACATGAGCTGTGTAACGTCTGCCATTGTGGTTTCAGAAAGCTTTGGCAATCCCAACATACACATCTCCTTCATCAACACAAAGCACAATCCTCATCACAGCGTCAACATGGAATTCGCAACCATGTGTTGGCCTGGACCACGCGCTGGGGCTACCCCTCTTGCCCCCGCTAACGTTCAGCACCATACGGCACCGACGAGCCGTGGCCGCCGAGAGGCTGCCGCGCGGCCTCGCCAACTCTGAACTTAGAATATTTTTCGGGCGCCACAACTCGCCCATTACCTCACAGTACGCACAACAAACTGCGTGCCATTAAGGAGACTACGAATGTGTAGCAGTCCTCCATGCAGGCCTCTTGCAGGGATTCTGTGGTTCTCTGCCGGCTTCACATTGGCCACGCTTTGGCGACCCACGGCTACCTCCTGCGCACGGCTACCTCCTGCGCTGTGAAGATCAGCCTCAGTGTCGATGCGGCGCTCGGTTCACAGTGGCCCGTATTCTGGTGCACTGTCCCACTTTGAGTGCCCTGCGACGAAATCTTCGGTTACCGGTCTCCTTGCCGCTAATTTTACCTCACAAAGCCTCATCAGGTGATCGAGTTTTACGTTTCATTCGTGAGGGAGCGTTTTATCATTTGATCTACGTTTTAGCGCATGTCCTTGGTCCCCCTGTATTCTCCAGCCTAGAGCTTTTAGGGTGGAGGTTTAATGGGTTGCAGAGTGGCTGGCTTCTCCTTTTTCTTCTCATGGTCAGTCAGCTATGGTACTCTGTTTTGTCGTTTTCATCTCTTTTACCCGATTCTTGCGTTTCTGTGGTTTTCTCCTCCCCTTTAGTCCATTTAAGTGTTTGATGCCCTTCTGTTGTTCTTGTGGTTTTTCCTTTCTCTCCGTTTTGTGTTGTCAATCTCTCTTGTTTTATTCTCACCCTTGTAGCATTGTTTTATTCAAAACATGGAACCGACGACCTAGCAGTTTGGTGCCCCCCCGCCACTCTCTTTTAAACCAACCAATCATCCCATGGTACACCCTGTCCTCCTGGTAGCCCCACAACCAGAAACCACAGGAAGTGAGATCAGGTGATTGTGCATGTCAAGCATTTGGAAACGATCGGCTGGTAATTCGATCGTTTCCAAATATGTTTCGGAGAAGCAGGTGAACTCCACGACTGATGTGCTGTTGGGCCCCATCTTGCATGAAAACTGTTGAGTTCTATGCTTCTTTCTCCTTTAGGGTGGGTATGACATGCTGGTGAAGTATATAGCAGTAACGCTGGCCAGTAATATTGCACGTCTTTGGTCTTGAGTGCCAACCTGTACAAAAATATAATGGGCGAATAATGAGTGTAGCCGTGAAGCCACAACATACGGTGGCAAGTTCATCATACAGAGGAACTTTGACTGTAGGTGAAGATCCCCAAAATGGTTCAAATGGCTCTGAGCACTATGGAACTTAACATGTGAGGTCATCAGTCCCCTAGAACTTGGAACCACTTAAACCTAACTAACCTAAGGACATCACACAGATCCATGCCCGAGGCAGGATTCAAACCTGCGACCGTAGCAGTCGCGCCAAGTTCCCCGAAATACGCAATTCTGTGTGTTCACGTCTCCCGTCACAGAAAAATGAGCTTCGTGTGTCCAAAGGATTATCCAGGGCCAGCCCTCGTTAATTTCAATCCTTGTGAGAAACAGGAGAGTGAAGTCAACACGTCGTTGTGCGTGGTGTGGTGCAAGTTGCTGTACTATATGGATCTTGTACGGATACAATTTGAGAATGGTGCGAAGCACCTCCTGTACATTGGACCACGTGATGTTCAACTGTCGTGACACAGCACGCGCACTGCCTAACGATTGGGAATTGTCCGCACCGTTGCCTGCCATTGCTACAGCTATTGCATCAACAACCTGTGACGCTATCGGTCGTCGGTCTCTTCCTGGAGCGATGCCCAGTTCTACAGTTGATTCGAACTTCATGACTCTCCGCACATCAGGTGGTGAAAGAGGACAATTCCGTAATCCTTTCAGCCGGCGATATTCACGAAGTACAGCTGCTGTACTGCTGTTGTTTTGATAATATGGCTTTTTTTGTTCAACCTCATGTTGACACGTCAACAAATGCATTGCGACTGGTTACGTGTGTGCAACTATGAGTCACGTTGACTGATAGCGGCAGCTGGTGATCATAGTTGGAACTAACGACAGAGCTGTGACGCATGGGAATCATGCACCCCATACTCTGGACATAAATGCTACCAAGTTTGGTACCCATATTTTCCTTGTTAAATGTGTTAAATAAGAAAAGTTTAGTTACAATCATCCGGTATGTATTTCCTATTTCACGCATTATGAAGTTCCTCTTGGATATTGTGAATATCTAACGTTCAAGTGTATGATGACTGAACGATCTTTTCTAAATGTATCACATTTGTTATGCATTGATTTGCTAAAGGGTCAGAAACTGTAATGCTGGTGTATAGAACACCAGTGGTACGTAACTGCAGGTATATAAAACCAATTCAAAAAATTATCTTAGTAAGGCAATAACGTCAGTTATGTTTTTCTACTGTAGAACATCTTCTCCTCACCCCTCCTTCTCCCAAATTCTGCTGGTGAGGTGCTGCATTACTGGAAATGTCGGGTGATTATAGTTTGATCAGTGTACCACGTGTAAAATAGCTTCAAGTATGGCTAAGATCAAATTACCAATAACATTAGGTATTGTGACATTTAATTCAAGGGCTCACAATCATGTTTAGGCGTCAGTTGTTAGTTAAGCAGTACCTGCTTTCTTCCAGTAGTTGGCCATTGTAGAAAAGTAATTCAGACTGCATCTTTGTTTCTGTGATTATCTGTAATACTGTAGCTGACATGACAGGGATGAAATTTACAAAAAAGGCAGTATGGTTTGTGACATAAATATTTTTGTACTTAACACCTTTGTGTGATTTATGCTGGTGTGTGTTCCCTTGTGAGATGAAATTTACTGAAAAAGTAGAACAGGATTTGACATAAACATTAGTTTAGTGAAGTACAAACCGGAAGAGAGAGAGAGAGGCAGAGGGAGAGAGAGAGAGAGAGAGAGCGGGAATTCTGGGGTGAAATGTTATGCAACATTTGTGTGTGTGTGTGTGAGGTGTGTGTGTGTGTGTGTGTGTGTGTGTGTGTGTGTGTGTGTGTGCGTGCGTGTGTGTGTGTGTGTGTGTGTGTGTGCGTGCGTGCGTGTGCTTGTGCGTGTGTGTGATCAGGACTGGGGCAGAGAGAGAGAGAGAGAGAGAGAGACTTCTTTTTTCTCATGAGTTGTTTTGGTGTGGGTACTATTTGTATAGTTCTTCAATTACAACACTGAAGGTTTCATTGCACAGTAATGCGTATTCATTTAGTACTTTCTTTCCTTGGTCTACTGATTCCTGGATGTGATAGTTTCCTTCTATACTTAATTTTTGGTATAAGCTGCTAGTAGTTTTAGGATGTGTAAGACAGGTTCAATGTTTGTTGGGTGGTGATTGTGTGCTATCAGGTGGTCTGCGAATGTTGAGTGTGGGCTATTGCTTTTCAGTGCTCTGAGATGTTCTATATACCTGGTTCTGAAATTCCTGTATGTTTGACCCGCATATACATATTAACAGCAGTTACAAGTATGTTGGTAGATACCGGACCGGCTGTATTTGTCAGTGTTGATGGTATTTCTAATTCAAATTAGAGCACCTAATTTGTTTGGCACAGTAGTGAAAGACTTCAAGTTCCTGAATCCTGAAGCCAGTTCTGAACTGCGTTTAAGCCCCTTCAAGAGTAAAACCGATCAAGCAGATGCTGTTACGTGGAAACTTGGAAAACGTGACAGGGATACATTTCTAGCAGTATAGGCTGACAATTATTAAACTAAATGAATAGAAACGTACATTAGATAGTAAGTACGGTGTGCACACACTTTAATCAACATGTAAACGTTACTAAATTTAATGAGATTTAGGTTATGACATGTTCTATATGCCTGCCATCATTGGGAATGATGTGGTGCAGACGAATAGCGATATTCTGCAAGATCCGCTGAGGTGTCGGAACATCGATGCTGTCAATGAGCTCGTGTACGACTCTTTTCAGCTCAGCAATGGTTTTGGAGTTATTGCTGAATACTTTGTCTTTAATATAGCCAAATAAAAAGGATTCGCATGTGTTCAGATCCAGAGAACATGGCGGGAAATCGAGGCCTCTGTGTACCCCAGAGACAGTATACGGTCCCCAGAGTGCTCCTCCAGGACATCAACACTCTCCTGCTTGGATGAGGTCTTTCATGAACCACATCTTGTCGAAATTAGGGTCACTTTGCATAATGGGGATGAAATCATCTTCCAAAACCTTCATGTAGCGTTTGGTAATCACCGTGCCATCAAGTAATAACGCACCGATTATTCCGTGACTGGACACTGATTGAGAAGAGACTTCTCGATTTCGAAATGCGGATTCTCAGTCCCCCAAAAGCGCCAGGTTTGCTTATTGACGAAGCCATCTAAATGGAAGTGGGCTTCGTTGCTAAACCAAACCTTAGGCATGCACATACTAATTCCCATCATGCCCCGCAGTCATCTGTGCAGTTTGAACGTCGTAACGTGAACCGTTTACAATTTATGACGATTTCATCTCATACGCTCCAATAAATGTCACCCTGGTCGAAGAAATACTGAAGCGACCATGGCGGGTTGTACAAACCTAAAGCCAGGCAAATTTCTAAAAAAATTCCACAAAACTCGTCAACCTGAAGTGTGACCTAGACTTCGCAATGTAAAGAACGAAATCAGTCATCAGTAAACCATATTAATACTTCTTTGGTTTCCATTTGCAGTAAAACAGCTAATAAAGTATACATCCACAATTTTGATTTTAAATTAGTGTGTGTCTTGTAGCGCATAATTCTGGAACACCTCTAGCAATGCCAATCCAACTTGGTACCTATATGTGTTAGTACCAGGAGATACTTCTCATGAGAGTAAAACACCGTTACCATTCTCATTTGTGGCGCTGGTGGTGAGAACATGATGACATGTAAGGATAGCTCTTTAACGCCTCTAGCAGCCTGATACATATTTGACTTGTCTCGAAAAATGTAGACATCCTTACCAACTTTTGAGGTTGGGTGGTATTCTGAAAAATTTTCATTGTAAACGTAATTGAAAACGACCTATATTAACCCTTCGGTGGGCACGCCTTTCATACTTCCATGAATGGGTGCGTTTCGGCTTTTGCAGCGCATTTAGTTTAACATTTTTAACCTAAGGAAAAATAATCATCCCAGCAGTAATAGATAGGTAAAATGCGACAATTTCTTTTTGCTTAATTTCAGCACATGCTTTTGGACCTGACAAAACTTTTAGGATGTTCTTGGCCTTGGTTTCAGAAGATGAAGGATGCGGTTCACTTGTAGAAAGTGTTTCATCTTTTCCTACTTAAAATCGGTAATCCTCTGTTTGTTGTCTCCCCTCTTCAACCAGGTGGTCATCTGTTTCCTCTGTTGATGGTTCGGAGTCACTGTTGTGGTTTTCTTCTTCATAACATCACCTTCAGACTCAGATTCACATGAACCTGACAATTCTTGTAATTCTTCTTCTGACAATTCTCGTAGTACTTTGTCATAGTCTTCAGGACGCACAAGTAGACGGTGGCTGTCAAATGCCACCTTTTTCTTCATTTCCACGCTTTTATGAGATCTAAGGAAACACATGTTTTTCTAAAAGTAATATATCGTAGAAAATCAATTTCCAAGACTGTAAAAGGTAATAAACATTGAAACTTTGATTCGATTCGAATATTTATTATATACTAATATAAAAGGAAGGTTGCGTTGAGGCGAAAGAAAAACACGAGTATAGAAAATACTTACATCACAAGACGCGTAACTGTAAACACACTGCAAACGCAACTCTCACGTTTCAAACAACATTAGCGACTTAACTGCTGAAAGCATGAATCGCGCAAATGTAACAAGTGGTGACATCCGTTGAGAACAACAAATCCGTGTCGGGACGTGGACGTAATTGTAGCGCTATCTGTGATACTAACAGAAAACTAAATCTTGCGGTTATCCGCCTCAAGCGCGCCCACCCAAGGGTTAATGTAGAATCTATAAATTCACTCTTATTTAGGCTGATTAGTCAGGATCCGAATGACATTTAACCGCTGAGTGAGAGAGCAGGAGCCAAAAGGGAATGACATGTATATTAACTAAGTTTTCTCTTAATCTATAGCCATATTGCATTGCTTTTCCCAATCTAACATAAGAAAAATACGAATAAGTTCCTTTAAAGCGTATGGTTGATGTATTTTTAATTTACGATATTTAAGTGCGTATTTTACTGACCAAACCCGATTTTAGGATGAACTAGTTTCGGCTAGCTGACTCGTTCAGCCTGTTACCGATAGGATAAAATAGTTTAGCCTAGGTCGAATCGGTTTATCCTAGCTGGAATTTACATGCTTTAGGATAAACTGGCACATCCTTGTATGAAGTAGTTTCACCTTGTTTTTATCTTCTATAAGCTTTTCAAAGTAAACTAAATAAAGGAATAGGAATAAAACAGTCAATATGATTCATTAAAGTTATTAATTAACTAATCAGTAATTTCACATCTATCACTAGTTCAAATTATATATATCCATCCACCGAAATCACCTTATATGCAATATGCTTATTTACTTATTTTTGAAAGGTTCTTTTGGTGGCACTTGGAAGTGCAGAGTACTTTGGTTTTCTTACAGCTGCATTTGTTTGTTGTAGAGATTTTCATGCAGCTGCATTTCACGAAGTCTTGTCCTGATCCAACAGAATGTTTTGTGGCTGTAGTTCGTAAGATATTTCAATATCCGGGTTAATATCTCCCATATCGAAAGATTTCAGAATGCAGACGTCGAAATCACTTCTACAAAAATAAATAAGAAGTTAAAACAAATATATTTTAATCTTCTATTAGAAAAAAATGGAAAATTTTAATAAAATAACACCTGCAACGTTTTTGAAGTACGCCATGTTTGGTGCCAACTTTGTAGCGGCCCTCGTCAGGCTTTTGAAGTATTACTCCAATTATGTTTCCAAGGTCAGCTCTGCCCTTATCTACATCTGGAATAGGTATGGTTACGTTGTATCCAATGTCAGCTGGTGGATGGAATTTGTCTGAGAAAGCTTTCATTCTTTTAGCTTGTTTTTTTTAATTTCCTGTCGCAGTTTTTCTATCATTTTGAATGTCATTTGTGTCAATTTTCACAATGTTATTATCATCACTTTCTTCGTACTGTTCAGCATCGCTGACATCTTCGATTGTCTTCTTTAGGTCATCTTCATCCTCAATATCATATATGATATCTTGAGGCAAAGAGGGAGTGAGTGGAAAGTCCTACTCTACGTTTCATTCCGAATAATGCTTTGTAAGGTGATTGTTTTATGCCAGTGCTGTAAGCTCGATTGTTCATGAATTGGACATACCTTAAACCTTCCTACCACTTCGTCGAATTGTTGTCCATTAACTACAAACCTATCGTATTTTCAATGTCTTGGTTGCCACGTTCAACAAAACCTGGACTTTGGCTGTGCCTTGGTTTTCCATGCACAATTTTCAGTTCTGACCAAAGATTTGCGAGTTCAGTTGTAACATTATTGACAAATTCTCTGCCATTATCAGACTGAAGAATGCACGATGCCCCTACGGTTAGGAGTATGCCATTCAAAGGATAAGCCACTTATTCAGCCCTCTTTGATGTTAACGCACAAAGGACAAGAAATTTTGTGAGATGGTCTTAGTAAACTCGAATGAATTTAAAATACCCGTCTGGTCGACTTTGAAAATCAGTCAAATCGACTTGGCATCTGCTGTTCATTTCTGAATGGAAAATTCGCTTTGAAACTAGTCCCCTTTTCTTTTTTGTCTTCTTTTGTTGACAAATATCACACTTTGATAAATAGAGGCATATCATTTCCTTTGTGATAGTGGCATATTTTTCTGATGTCTCGACTAACATTCTATCGCGACCACCATGACCTACAGCTATATCACCTGCGTCAATCACATCATGAAGTTCATCAGCTAGAACAAAAATATTATACACTCCTGGAAATGGAAAAAAGAACACATTGACACCGGTGTGTCTGACCCACCATACTTGCTCCGGACACTGCGAGAGAGCTGTACAAGCAATGATCACACGCACGGCACAGCGGACACACCAGGAACCGCGGTGTTGGCCGTCGAATGGCGCTAGCTGCGCAGCATTTGTGCACCGCCGCCGTCAGTGTCAGCCAGTTTGCCGTGGCATACGGAGCTCCATCGCAGTCTTTAACACTGGTAGCATGCCGCGACAGCGTGGACGTGAACCGTATGTGCAGTTGACGGACTTTGAGCGAGGGCGTATAGTGGGCATGCGGGAGGCCGGGTGGACGTACCGCCGAATTGCTCAACACGTGGGGCGTGAGGTCTCCACAGTACATCGATGTTGTCGCCAGTGGTCGGCGGAAGGTGCACGTGCCCGTCGACCTGGGACCGGACCGCAGCGACGCACGGATGCACGCCAAGACCGTAGGATCCTACGCAGTGCCGTAGGGGACCGCACCGCCACTTCCCAGCTAATTAGGGACACTGTTGCTCCTGGGGTATCGGCGAGGACCATTCGCAAACGGCTCCATGAAGCTGGCCTACGGTCCCGCACACCGTTAGGCCGTCTTCCGCTCACGGCCCAACATCGTGCAGCCCGCCTCCAGTGGTGTCGCGACAGGCGTGAATGGAGGGACGAATGGAGACGTGTCGTCTTCAGCGATGAGAGTCGCTTCTGCCTTGGTGCCAATGATGGTCGTATGCGTGTTTGGCGCCGTGCAGGTGAGCGCCACAATCAGGACTTCATACGACCGAGGCACACAGGGCCAACACCCGGCATCATGGTGTGGGGAGTGATCTCCTACACTGGCCGTACACCACTGGTGATCGTCGAGGGGACACTGAATAGTGCACGGTACATCCAAACCGTCATCGAACCCATCGTTCTACCATTCATAGACCGGCAAGGGAACTTGCTGTTCCAACAGGACAATTCACGTCCGCATGTATCCCGTGCCACCCAACGTGCTCTAGACGGTGTTAGCCAACTACCCAGGCCAGCAAGATCTCCGGATCTGTCCCCCATTGAGCATGTTTGGGACTGGATGAAGCGTCGTCTCACGCGGTCTGCACGTCCAGCACGAACGCTGGTCCAACTGAGGCGCCAGGTGGAAATGGCATGGCAAGCCGTTCCACAGGACTACATCCAGCATCTCTACGATCGTCTCCATGGGAGAATAGCAGCCTGCATTGCTGCGAAAGGTGGATATACACTGTATTAGTGCCGACATTGTGCATGCTCTGTTGCCTGTGTCTATGTGCCTGTGGGTCTGTCAGTGTGATCATGTGATGTATCTGACCACAGGAATGTGTCAATAAAGTTTACTCTTCCTGGGACAATGAATTCACGGTGTTCTTATTTCAATTTCCAGGAGTGTATATTCCCTTCACACCGGGCAATTATTTTTTTTCACATCATCAATTTTCAAAACAGAAAATAGTTTCAGTCTTCTTTTATGTAATGATGCTCTTTTTCCAAATTTTCCGCGTCTTCTACTTGTTTAAACAAATCCGGATATCCGTCCACTGATTACACACTATAATGAGAAGCCTTTTTGTTTTCGCTCTGAAAAATTTCCTCCATAACCTTTCCTCTCCACACCTTTTGACTCGCTTGTCTACTACACGAAGGCTCATCCATGATGAAACTCCCCAAAACAATTATACTAGGATTGTAATAAAATCATTTAAACGCAAACAGTAACTTAGCACCCGCACTCATCGATGTAACAGACCGTTTAAAACAAAGGACAGTGTGAGCGAAGAGCAGTTGAGAAGAGCGAGGGCGAGTCGAAAATAACTGGGGGATTCTCCGTTCGTACAGGTAGCGACATGCGTTCCGACTAGGCAAAATTAGTTCTGAGTAGGACGTACAAGATTATCCTAAAGCATATAAATCCTAAACAGGATAAACCGATTCGACCTAGGCTAAACTGTTTTATCCTCTTGGTATTAGTATGAACGAGTTTATCCTAAAATCAGGTTTGGCCGGTAACACATATATCCGGAATTTAATACACAGTTCTGGTGTTTTTAGTACATAGATACAGGTACATTTCAGGCATTTTAAGTGTGTATTATATCGCCTTCTGGCAATGAGACAGCAAACATTAACTTACAGCTATATAAAGGTACAGAAACTGTCATTTATTTCGTTTTCCGTCGTTCCTCAGTTGCTTCAAATATCATGTTCTGTTTTTACAAATAAATGGAGTCAGTTAGATTTATGCAGTACTAGTTTCGCTTTTTTTGTTTATAAATCATCTTCATTGGTGACTTCCAGTGTTTTTAATCCATGTGTTTCATCCTTGAGGTGCATTTACTCGGTCTCCATGCTCTGAACGTCTGATTTTCAGTTTTTTTTTTTTTCGACCGCGTTTATTTCAACACTTTACTTGCGCCTTCCACTTTGTACTGAATGACACACACTCACAAACACTACGAAATGAATGGTTCAATTAACACACTGTGGTCTCCAGTAGCATCTCCTAGCGGCTATGCAACTAGCGTCACACGTCACACCGATAAGCTGCCGGGACCCAGTGCATGCCATAGTGGCTACTCGCGCAGTCTGCTGGCAAAATTGAGGCCCACAACAAATACAGGCCGTGCGGCGTGTGTCACAGCACGTGACACTACAGGTCTTATGAGTGCCAGCAGCCATCTCCAGCGGGAAGCGAGTAAATATTTCAGACGAATTTAGTAATTCCTGAATGCGTCGTTATGTGCTTGGAAGTTCTCGATACCATACGAAAAAATTGAGACCTTTGTTGGACAAATGTTCAATTTATTATTGATTTCCCATCGGTCCTGCACGGAGCCTCGCGTTCACGAAGTGTGGCGGAGTAGCTGACTAGTGTGACGTCACAAGTTCGGTGCCGGTCTCGTAAATATCATTGGCCCTGGACGAAACGGCGTGAAGTCGTCCGGAATACGGGAAACGAGAAGCGAGTGGCGAGAACACTACACTTGCGATGTTAATGCACGCAAATTCTCAAATTCCCCCATTAAAATTTATAGAATGAAGTTCATATTAGCTATTCTTCTTGTTGCTCGAATTCTCATAATATGAACAAAATTAGAAATTATTTTGCTCTTACTGAATGCAAAAATGTTTCATATAAAACTGCGGATGTCTCTTATCACCGATTTCCTAAAGACATGAGAACTACAGCTCAAATGAGTGTCACGCTGTAAAAGAACTGACCCAGTTAATGCGAATAGTGCAAGTATTTATTGAGATAATTTCCTTTCCGAAGATTATGAACAGGACTTGGGCAAAGAAGCTTTTGCGGATTCCTTTGAAATGATAATTGAAGGGTGACTTTTTGCATCAGAAAAAAATTCCAGTTGGCACGGATATGCATCCAAGTCTGTCGCAAACACCAGCAAGGGAAACGTACGTATAATTGACAGGTATTCAGTTTCTTTGGAAACATGTTTCTACGTACTAGCGTCTTTGGAATTAATGTCGCATTGTTTTTGATAGAGATTGTCGAAATGGAAAGAGAAGAATACGCTGTCAGCTTTAAAAGATTTATCACCAAAGAGAATTAATTTAGATCCGTTGACCAGCACAGATGTAGTTTTCACAAAGACGCTACTGCTAAACACGAAGTAGTCAGATTAAAAATTAAGACACAACTGCTGAGGAGAGAAAACTACATATTGAAAAGAAATAATAGAGTCCAGCAAGTCAAGCATTCGAAATATGTTGTCGAAATAAACAGATGTGCCTCTTCTACATCCACACGACTACTCTACGCTTCGCAGTGTGTACCATAGGATTCATCTAAACACCTTCAAGCTATTTCTCTACCATTCTAGTCTCACATAGAGCGTGAAAATAACGAAAAATTAAATCTCTCCGTGTGACCTCTGTTTTCTTTTATTTTATTGCCATAATCATATCCCTACGTAGATGGGCACCAAAAGAAAATAATTTCGTTTTTGGGGCAGAAATAGGGTGGCTGAAATTTCATGAGAAGATCCTAGCCGTCTGGGGTGGCCGAGTGGTTCTAGGCGCTTCAGTCTGGAACCGCGCTACCCCTACGGTCGCAGGTTCGAATCCTCCCTCGGGCATGGATGTGTGTGATGTCCTTAGGTTATTTAGGTTTAAATTGTTCAAAGTTGTATGGCACCGATGACTTCAGATGTTGCTTCCCATAGTTCTCAGAGCCTTTTGAACCATTTAGAAGACCCTACCACTACGAAAAATGTCTTTTTTGAATGACTTCCATCCTAACTCACGTGACATATTCGTGGTACTCTCTCCCCTGTTTTGCGATAGTACAAAACGATCTGCCCTTCTTTGAACATTTTCTGTGTCCTCCGTCAATTCTGTCTGCTGGGGATTCCGCACCACGTAGCAATATTCCAGAAGAGGACGTACTGGCTAGTGTAGGCAGTCTCTCAGGAGACCTGTTACATTTGCTAAGTATTCTGTCAATATATCGCAGTGTATGGTTTATTTTGCCGACGTTATTGCTGTTTGATTGTTGCAAACTGAAGTTATTCGTAATTGTAGTCCCAAATATGAATTTCAATTTACAGCCCTTTAGATTTGTGATTTATCGTGTAACCGAAATTTTGCGGAATCCTTTTAGTATTCGTGTGGATGACTTCACATTTTCATTTTCAAAGTCAGTTATCAGTTTTCTTCTGCAATGAAACAACAAATTGAACTATGTTTCAAGTTTCAAGCGGTGTCAGATTCTGTCATACATTGACAGTTCCTAGGGTTCAGTCTCAGAGACACTTCTTCTGGCTTCCGATTACATCACAGGTAAAGACTGCAGCTCCGTAATCCCCAGAGGTTGGCTCGCTTCTGCCTCATTTGACTGGATCAATAAACTAAACGCTTTTGAAGTGACATTTAGCACTTTTCTTGGGTGACATGGTGCTATGTTTGACAAATTAATGCAAAAGGTAATTTCTAAAGTAACGTCAAAGTTCCCCAAATTGCGTCACAAAGTGGTTTCTCTCTACGGTAGGTCCTAGAACCTCCATTTAATCAAGACATTTGGAGAAGGAGACAAAACAGGAAACTGGAAAAAAACACGCAGTGAGGAAAATTATTCAAAGGGATGCTACACGGTCTTTCTGAGTTACTGTATTTATCAACACAATACGATATCCTAGCAATTAACATTAAGTCCTTGAAGGTGGGTACTATTATGACTTACATGTGTTTATGTAGTGGACTGGCCAGACAGCCAATCCACTATGACCGGTAGCCGAAAGGCACGCGTTTAAGCTCACGCAGGCTGGCGTGAGGTCTGGAACAGGTCAGAGAAATAAGACTAGCAAAACAGGAGGCAACTGGTAGAATACTTAACTTTAATCTATAATTGGTGAACATCGGTATAACGGTACAGGCATCTCAAGATAAATAACAAATGTTAATGGCGCCTTGCTAGGTCGTAGCAAATGACGTAGCTGAAGGCTATGCTAACTATCGTCTCGGCAAATGAGAGCGTAATTTGTCAGTGAACCATTGCTCGCAACGTCGGATGTACAACTGGGGCGAGTGCTAGGACGTCTCTCTAGACCTGCCGTGTGGCGGCGCTCGGTCTGCAATCACTGACAGTGGCGACACGCGGGTCCGACGTATACTAGCGGACCGCGGCAGATTTAAAGGCTACCACCTAGCAAGTGTGGTGTCTGGCGGTGACACCACAGTTTATTTAATACTTTTAGATACAAGAGATGCTTAATGATGTGCATCAGCACTTTGCAACATACAGTTCATGAGGCTGGTGTTAGAAGTCTCGTGAACTGCGGAGACAGTATTCCCAGGCCCAAGAGGAGGAGCCCCAAACAGTATTTCAGCTGACATCATACGCATTAGCCAAAAGCACGACGGCCCCTCGGAATGGCCTACATGATTGTGTTTCTATCTGCCTTCGTCGGGACCGTTTTGCCTGATAGGAGAACATGAAGTCTCAGAATGTCAACAGCTGTAAGTTCCGCCCAGACCACGCCCTGTTCCGCCCACTGTATGGAGTGGAGGACACGGGCATTTCATTGGTTGGGACACTCGTCTTCTTCCGTCTGCCAGGTCGGTGCCAGAGGAGCAGGAGACCGGAGGAGGTGAACAATTCTGGCAGCTGCATTATCGGAGCTCTGTTAGGCACAGTTCACCACTGTCTTGTGTTGCACAGTGACAGCGCTTGTTATATCTAAGTTCGTTTCTCTACACAGTCTTAAACTTGTGCAGTATGTCAATGAATGATTTTAAATAAGTTTTATCAAACGTGATCAGCCGTAATTACAACCAACACTGTGTAAAATAAACGGCTCAAATTTGTAATCGTCTCCTCAGTCTTTCCTATTGGCAATTTAATAACACATTAATACTAATTCTCTAGTTTCCAGTGAATTAATCTTCACAATAAAAGTTTAACAAGTAAGATTAACAATAACATGTAGTCTGATATGACTGAAGAACTACTACAAGAATGCATGAAAAAGCCTTTCCATATCTTCAAAATATTGCGAGGATAGTTGACACCGTTACCTCTTCTTTATATCGAAATCATACACTACAGTGATGTTCACACTCCATTCCGATGTCTTTCATTTGCCCGTCACTGTTCGTGAAACTGAAAGTGCTGCTAGATCACGTCCTAAGCTACAAAAGACTGATTTTATGACTTATTGTACTTAAATTGAACGTACAGTTGAACATTTCATGTTTTTTACAGTTCGATCTAAAAGCATGACAAATTGAAATATTCATAACCACTGAGCTGGACGCAGGGTAGCGATGGTGGGGTGGTAAGGAGAGAGCGGAATATTTAGGCGTGTCATCTGATCAGGATGCGGCTAACCCATATCTGACCATCGGCATCGGAGTCAATCGTTCGAGAGTGATCTAACTCCGTTCTATCACGGCCTTATCCTGGGTACTTGGTGCCTGTGGCACTCATGTCTGACGCCTTGTAGGCACTAGGGTTTTGATGTCCACTGTGTTAAGGGGGAACCGTTAGTACTTCGATTGGGGAAAACAGTCACTGCCATAATAAAATGCAACAATGTGAAAATAATAGGGTCGTTGAAAATATCGCAGCTTGTTATAGCGGATAAGCAGCTCACTACGCGGAAAATCAGGCCTCAATGTAAACTAAAGAACAACAACCACTGAGTAGATTGCCATCCGGAATAGCATTACGAAAAAGGCCAATGGTATTGCACGAGTACGATGAAAATCACAACAGTTAATAAATTTGGTTTGTCAACAGGGCATAGTTTAGACAGATACTAGAAGTAATTTTCTTGCACTTAATTTCATATGCTTACGACACTTTTTCTCATTCACACTCCCCGACCAAATAACTAAAGAAAAAAATGTTTACTGGAAATTAAATTCTCGGTGTTACTGCATTAGAACTGACACATCAGGTATGACGTTTCATGGTGCGTTGATCAGCTTCGCGGTGGTCGTATGAGCATAGACGGTAAGCCAAGAACCGGAAGGCCAAAAACGTCAACAAATGAACGAAGACTTGAAGACGATCTCAGTGCGACTTGCGAGAAACTCTATGAATAAACGGGAATTCCTCCAGTAACACTATTCCGTATTATAACATATGACTTGAAGAAGAGCAAAATTTCTGCGAGATTGGACCCAGACTGTTTGACTCCTCAAGAGTAGCATAAGCGCCTGGACATTTCAACCTTGCTCAAACGACGATTGGACCTTGAAGATCAAGGGATCTTGCTTAAAATTGTCGCTTTTGATGAAACAAGGATTAGTACCTTTGAACTGGAGTTGAAATCACAGTCAGGTGAGTGGAGAGCTTCACATTCTCCATGTCCAATCGTAGCTGAAACAAATGACAATTTTTGCTGATGATCACCAAGTAATCATCATGACAGGTAGTCCCATGTGGAAAAACTGTCACAACAGTGTATTATCGTGACTTCATGTAAATCCTGCTTGACGCTGGGCCACTCATTAGTCGAAGACAGTCCTGGGTCACGTATCGAGAATGTTGTAGCCCAAAAACTACGAGAATAAGGATGAGAAATGATTCCGCATCCTCCCTACAGACTGGACATACATTCGACTTGTTCCCGAAATTGAAAATCTATACGCTAGGACGTCATTATCCTTCCATGGCAGAGATTTCTAGATTTCTACCATTGTTACCCAAGCCATTCGAGAGATGCACACCACTGGTGTCCTGGATGGAATAATAGGGTTTCCGAGACGTTGGGATTCAGTCATAGTGAACCAGGGAGGCTGTACTAAAGGACTGTAAAGAGACATTTTCAAAAATAAACTTGTAAGTAAAAACCAAATTAGAGTGTATGGTATGACGTCATAAACTTTAAGTCGCGCGAAACTAAACTTCAGGACGAAATTCGCTAGAGATAAAGGTGATACAGGTGTACAAATACGTGTGAAAAACGGGTGCCAAGTGCTTATTTGGGCAAATCCGTGGATAAAAAGCTCTTTCAGAACTCACAGATCAATTCCAGTTATCTTGGTAAACATAATACTTATTGTGTGGAAAGAAATATTGTAGGAGTAAGAACCAGAAACCGCATATTGGGGTGGGTGTAATAGTGTCGATAGAGAAGGGGGAGAAAAATATGGAGAGGCATAGGGGGAAGAAGAGGAGATGAACATGGGTCTGGAGCAGGAGGGCTGGACAGAGAGAGGAGAAGGAGGAGATGAATAGAGAGAGGGGGAACGAGGAGGGACTTAACAGGAATGGTCACCTCCGATACGTCGAAACCTACCTTAAAATTACTGATTTCTGCTACACGAAGAACCGCTTGTACCAGTGGTTTGTTCAGCCCTTCTTCGCTTGCGTGATTCGGTGAATAAGTAACGGCAGCTGTGACAAGAGGTCGTAGCACCACTTACCATGAAGTCGAATGTGTACAGATCTGAATTTTAAGCTCTTAAGCCATAGCAGAAACGTCTTAAACCACTAAATTTCGAATAACTAGCAGTTTATATCGACAACTAAACTGTTATAAATGTCACTGTTACGTAAGTGGCTAGCAGAGGGAAAAAAATGATGCAGTGTATGATGTCACATTATAGATGACTTCCTCAACCATGACTTTAATTTGTTTACATCGAACACTGTATAACAATTTCTGTAGCACAATTCTTACGATAAGTCTTGAACAGTGTTTTTTGTCAACAATGAAACAGCTCCTAGTTTATTCCCTGTCGTTGCACAAAATTGCGAAGTGTCTATTAGATGACGAAACCAAACATTTTCTATACACCAGGCACACTTAATAAATAAAAAATTAAAGCATTAATGCAGACCATTTACTGGTGTTATTTGGAGAGACCCGTAATGGAGTAAAAAATTGCCGTGGTCATTGTTGTGGATATTGTGCTGTGCACCATGCATACTTGATCAAATGCGTAAAATGATGCGACTCTACAGAAACGACTGAAGTTACCAGTCCTTTTTAAAATTCTTGGTTCTTATTTGCCTTGGTGCTCCTGGAAAGAGATACAAAACAGTGGAACAACTGACATTCATCACCGGCATTGTTGGGTACTAATGTGTCATATCTTCCATCGGCTGTGCAAACACCGTGGCCCTTATTTTGGTGGAAATAGTAAGGTGGGCTTTTGCATTGAATCTGACTGATTGGCTTTATAAACAGCATCTTACGGGACAACAAGAAGCTTCATCTTCACATCAGCTACGAATTTCTCTGGAGCACTACTTATTAATGACATCTGCTCTACAGATTCAATTGAGACAATTTTCGTAAGACTAGTAATCAGTAATTTTCATCGCACTTGCAATTCAGAGGGCCCAGTCTCCTATATCCCCCGCAACAATAGTGCACTGACTGTCAAGAGGTGTTCCAATTTGTTTGGTTGGTTTTAGCTTCACGCATTGGCGTGTTTTATTTCGGTGCATTATTTTATACGTTTTGACATTTCTTATTCATGTTTTACGAAACTAAACCGTCTTATGCACCGATTATGCGCCAGCTATTCCTCCTTCTGTCGTTTAAATGGCTCTGAGCGCTACGGGACTTAACATCTGAGTTCATCAGTCCCCTAGAACTTAGAACTACTTAAACCTAACTAACCTAAGGACATCACACACATCCATGCCCGAGGCAGGATTCGAAACTGGGACCGTAGCAGTCGTGCTGCTCAGGACTGAAACGCCTAGAACCGCTCGGCCACCGCGGCCAGCTTTTGTCGTTTAACTAAAAGTATGTAGCCTGTAATTTTTCAGTGAAAGCCTATACTGTACATGGTTCTTTGTGCCTGTTCCCCGACTTTTAATTCGCAAAATATCATCGTTCGAATCACAATTCAGGGAATTTTCCGTTTCTTCCTACGTTCACGCGATTTCTAACAAAATGTCGACATCATTCAGGTAAATGTAGAAGGACTTAACTAATAATGTAGAAAGAGTTAATTAATTATAGATCTTCAGCAGAAATGAGTGATTTTGACTGCATATCACGATCTTCATATTTTATCTCTGCAAGATCGAAATCGTAAACTGGACTGCACATCATTGTGAAACTCTGCAACATCCACAAAGCCAGAGGCTATCACCGAGTATATACGAAGAAATCCCGTAGAATATCAATTCAGTTTCACCTCCATTTTCAACACTTAGCGATACAGCAAAGGCCAACTGTTAATTACTACGGATATTAAATTAGAGGGAATAGTAACTGTGAAAAATTGTGTCAGAGAAACTACCAATGAAAACAGAAATTAGCTTTACAAATTATGACCGCGTTTTGCCAAGTGACCTGCATACCGATGTGCCGTCAACCAAGAATGTGTGCCCACCGTGTTGCGCATGTGCTGTCTGATAAAGTAACGCCAGAGGTACACAGTTCTCCTGCCATCTCCAAAGCTACAAATTTGACAAACTTCACCATTTCTTAAATATTTATAGTGCGTCTTAAAATTAAACTACATACCGCCCGAACAGGCCATGAAGGTCAACGATGCCGACAGGCCGACGCGTTAGTCTCGGCCCACAGGCGTCACTGAATGCGGATATGAAGGGGTATGTGGTCAGCACACTGCTCTCTCGGGCGTTTGTCAGTTTACGAGACAGGAGCCGCAACTTTTCCATGAAGAAGCTCCTCAGTTTGCCTCTCAAAGGCTGCGTGCACCCCGCTTGTCAACATCGTTCGGCACAGACCGGTTGGTCACCCACCCAAGTGCTAGCTCAACCCGGGAGCGCCTAACTTCGGTAATGTGAGGGGAACAGGCGTTATCACTGCAGCAAGGCCGTTGGCTACAGCGTGTCTAAGTAACTAAAATTTTAACATTCTCTTTCTTTCGGTGTAACCTTCGTGAATAAGAAAATTGAGGGCAGGTTTCCTCTCGTTGGTTTGGATAGTTGCCTTGTTTTGGGTGAGGGTGCCTGGAGATAGAGGGGATGGAATAAGAGAGCGAAGGAGGAGATGGACAGAGGAGGAAGGATCAGATGTACAGAGGGGGGAGGAACACATGGGCAGATAGACTGGGGAAGAGCAGATAGATAGAGAGAGACGGGAATAGCAATTGACTTACAGAATTGGAATAAATGCATACCTGGGCACCGACAGGTAGTCATCTACTACAAATATTTTAGAATGTGGTACTATAGACTGTTTCCAATAAAGTGTTCTCTATAATTTGTGCCCAGTTTTATTGGTTTCAGTGATGCAGATGAAAAATGTAGCCACGACAAACACTCTCGAAGGTATTAAGGAAAGGCAATTGATAATTCTGAATTTAATTTTCTTAAACTTCACATCCCAATTCAGTGTTGCTTTTAACTCCTTTACAACACGAGTTTTCTGGGGACAGCATTATTAATAATCCAAGCCAACAGTTCGTCCCTTATATTTAATTTACTTATGTAGACTTCTGCTTTCAACCAGTCTCAAAGCCACAAATCGAAAAGGGTAACGTCCAAGAGCCTTGGTGGTCAAGGAGTGGCACCATTTTTCCTGAGTCATTTTCCACTGAACATTTGGTATAGTCGTGGCTGATCAACGTTAATCAAAAAGTTTACTTCCCTAATCGTTAATCCGTTACCAAAAAAGTTACCTTCGTTAACCGTTAAAGCGTTACTTCACAGCAGATTTAACGCAAGTTAATCATCAATCGTTACTGCTCAGTAGTAAACTTTACGTTGGGGATATAGTGAAATGGCAAGTAAATCACACGCATTATTGCTGGTTAAATAAAAATGTTTGGGTTGAAGAGGTTTAGGTACGACATCGAATATAAATAAAAAAGTTAAATCATTTAATCGTTTTGGTTTGTAATTATTTAGCTACCGATGTTAAATCGCGGGGAATCAAAATACTGGAAAATCAGATAGTATCTGACGTAAGTTGCATTTTCTCTTTAGAAACATCAAAATGTAAAACATTTCAACAATTAACGATGCGCACTTTGGAGACAAAACGTCTTTGATTACAGAAAAAATTGAAAAATTGTTTGACTGCAGTATTTGAGTGTATAGGGGTATTATATTTAACTAATAAATGTACTAAAACCTGGTTGCCAATAAATACTGCAACGTTTATTGAGTCTGTTGATTTGATGTCCAGCTACAGTTGAACTAGGCTCTAGGCTTTGCTTTTTACAGATGTGCTACTACTTAGCCTCTTATTAGATTGAGTTAGAGAGATAAAAAGAAAACTCTTTCTTCGTCTTCGTTGTTGCTACTGCCGCAGCTGCCTCTCAAAGTATCTCTGTTGTTTGAATTTTGGCGGCTTTGTGTCTCAAAGCCTGTTCTACAAGTTTTTCCCATTCATTTTTTTAATATTTCCACTCGATTACTGTTAATCACTTCCTGCCGCATCAGATGGAACTTTGGATTAAAACCCGCAGTAAGTTGGAGCTTCTCATCGTCTGTAATAGGTCCACAGCCTTTATGTTTGCCTCTTAATAAGACACTGGCTAAAGACGTGTACTTCTCCAGACCTCTATCCTTCATATTCCTCAATTCAAATTCAGATGCATCATTTGTCGGCAGGAACGACTCGAAATGTGCTTAAACGTCTTCTTAAATTTAATCAAAGGCGCCAGCGACCTGGCCATAAGGTACAAACATGTTTACTAGTAATATTATTTTATATAAGTCACAAATTAAAAGTATATCTATATTTATTTTGTCAAATTTACCTTCACATACTTCTTCATTACGGTCACATTCTCATAAATGAAAAACTGAACCTTCAGATGAGTCATAACGCTATTAGGAGCGGAACTTTGTTTCCAATATTGAATTGAAAACAATAACAATGTCGCAAGTAGAGCGTCATCTCGTTGTACTTGGATGTACCCCTCTGCAGTCTAATTTAGTGTGAATGGCATATGCTGCCACCATGCTACGCGATTGTTGATTTAATAGAGCAAATGCTTTGACCACAGCATTACTAAAGCTAATTTTAAACCAATTATTAATAGGGCAGCATCTTCATTTATGCTTATGATAAAGTTAACTGTAGAGCTAGCACACCCAATCTGAATTGGTAAGGTATTGAAGTTTTCTAGTAATTATTATAATTTTCAGCCTCTATTTTACAGTTGCTGACTCTGCTGCACCATGCTAAAAATATTCAGAATTTCTAGTGATATTCTCATGGCAATCACTGAGTTACAATGGCACGTATACAGTGAGGGTTTTCTAATGAAATAAATTCTAACTCATTATCTTAAGAGGACTGATTTAAAAGGATGAAACAGCAGCATCAGATTCTGAGTCCATATCATGTGACTGTAGGTATGGTAGTGTGTCTGTCTCCATACCAAATTGGACAAATGCCTTCACCAAGTTACTGCCAACGTCGGTTGTAGTTTTATGTGAAAAAGATTCAGTTAATTTTATGTTTAATAAGAATAGAAAGAAAATCAATAAGGTCGCTCTCTTTTAAATTTTCCAATGACATAAACATATCCAAAAATAAAGTGCATATACGACTCACTATCAACACTTGTTTTGCACTATACAGTAAGAAAGTGACCATGTTATATAACATATTTTAGTAAGCTAATAGGTAACTATATTATTTCCAAAAACATAATTCATGTTTATTCACTTCATTGGAAAAGTCCAAACAAATTAGTCTTCTAAAATAGAAAACACGAATAACTCAATTTTCATATGTATTACTACATTAATTTTCATTCTTTTTTAATGAAGTATATGAAAGTACTTATCTTCTTAACTAGCCTGGTTATTTTTTTAACTCATAATGGCTATCAAACATTGCCTGCATTAGTACATCATGTGAATGACAACCTTTTAATCGTATGCATGACAACACTGTATGCAATCTGGCTTTTGTTTTAGGACGTAACCAGTGAGTAGTAATGTCCAAATAACATTTTTGTGAGCTGATCAGCAGTCAGCAGTAGCCAAGCTTACCAAGTAAAGTGAAATAATTTAATATTCATCAAACCACCATGGGATCATGAGAGCCGTAAAGGACTCGATACGAAGGGATAAATCAGATATTACACCTACAATTCATGGAACTATAGTAGGAAAATATAAATTTATTTACTTTAACATCTTCAGTATATTTACATAATAATCGTAACATCTATACTGTTGAAGTGATGTATGTGTATTAGGTTTAAAAGACCCTGTGCGAGACACTCTACATCACTGATGTTAAAAATTAAAGTGAAGGTAACCTTTATAAGGCAGTGACTCATACTCATCATATACTCATACGTAGGTTAGTTTGAATTTCAGTTAAAAGTTCCTAGTTACTTAATAAGATGTTGCTTTAATCAAATATACTCATCAACGTTGCATCTTCCTAATGTTGTCCTGGAAAGTGATTTTTTATTGGGATTTAAAGTTCGTAGCAGCTTTTTAAACAACTTCGATTCAACGATATATAAAGGAGTTATGTTTGTAACAAAAAACGTTTATTGTGAATTCGCCTTCACTATCTTGAACACACCGTTACCGGTTGCTGGGATGCGAAAAAACTCTAATGCTTCGCTGCCGTATTATCTAAACCGGATTACTGCTAATGGCTCCCCTGCCGATATCTGAAAGCCCACGATTGATTTACTTTTTTCGCGTTCTTCGACTGGATAATACCTTCAGTGTTTCTTCAAACTGTAGTTACCACGTTTCATCGGCTCTCCTTTCGCCTTGTTTCCAATTGCTAAGGCTCGAAGTGTGAGCCCTATTTCTTGAATTGTTAGGCAAGCACAGTCTACAAGCGAAAAATATTTGTTGACCCTACCTGATTGCAAAACTGACGTAATGACTTACACTCGGGCATGGACTTTCATCAGTTTTAGAGCTAGAAATCGATGCTACGATTTTGTTTCAACACTCAGTCCACCAACAAAAAATAGTACTTAACGCGAACTCACTGAACGAGAAACAAACAGCCAACACGTAATTTACTCTCACTCATACTCGATTCTTTACATCAAACATCCACACCTCTGCATAGCCACAAACCTACATAAATCAAACTCGTGAGAAAACTATATCCATCTACATCTACATCTACATTTATACTCCGCAAGCCACCCAACGGTGTGTGGCGGAGGGCACTTTACGAGCCACTGTCATTACCTCCCTTTCCTGTTCCAGTCGCGTATGGTTCGCGGGAAGAACGACTGTATGAAAGCCTCCGTGCGCGCTCTAATCTCTCTAATTTTACATTCGTGATCTCCTTGGGAGGTATAAGTTGGGGGAAGCAATATATTCGATACCTCATCCAGAAACGCACCCTCTCGAAACTTGGCGAGCAAGCTACACCGCGATGCAGAGCGCCTCTCTTGCAGAGTCTGCCCCTTGAGTTTGTTAAACATCTCCGTAACGCTACCACGGTTACCAAATAACCCGGTGACGAAACGCGCCGCTCTTCTTTGGATCTTCTCTATCTCCTCTGTCAACCCGATCTGGTACGGATCCCACACTGATGAGCAATACTCAAGTATAGGTCGAACGAGTGTTTTGTAAGCCACCTCCTTTGTTGATGGACTACATTTTCTAAGGACTCTCCCAATGAATCTCAACCTGGTACCCGTCTTACCAACAATTAATTTTATATGATCGTTCCACTTCAAATCGTTCCGCACGCATACTCCCAGATATTTTACAGAAGTAACTGCTACCAGTGTTTGTTCCGCTATCATATAATCATACAATAAAGGATCCTTCTTTCTATGTATTCGCAATACATTACATTTGTCTATGTTAAGGGTCAGTTGCCACTTCCTGCACCAAGTGTCTATCCGCTGCAGATCTTCCTGCATTTCGCTACAATTTTCTAATGCTGCAACTTCTCTGTATACTACAGCATCATCCGCGAAAAGCCGCATGGAACTTCCGACACTATCTACTAGGTCATTTATATATATTGTGAAAAGCAATGGACCCTTAACACTCCCCTGTGGCACGCCAGAGGTTACTTTAACGTCTGTAGACGTCTCTACATTGATAACAACATACTGTGTTCTGTTTGCTAAAAACTCTTCAATCCAGCCACACAGCTGGTCTGATATTCCGTAGGCTCTTACTTTGTTTATCAGGCGACAGTGCGGAACTGTATCGAACGCCTTCCGGTAGTCAAGAAAAATAGCATCTACCTGGGAGCCTGTATCTAATATTTTCTGGGTCTCATGAACAAATAAAGCGAGTTGGGTCTCACACGATCACTGTTTCCGGAATCCATGTTGATTCCTACAGAGTAGATTCTGGGTTTCCAAACACGACATGATACTCGAGCAAAAAACCTGTTGTAAAATTCTGCAACAGATCGACGTCAGAGATATAGGTCTATAGTTTTGCGCATCTGTTCGACGACCATTCTTGAAGACTGGGACTACCTGTGCTCTTTTCCAATCATTTGGAACCTTCCGTTCCTCTAGAGACTTGCGGAACACGTCTGTTAGAAGGGGGGCAAGTTCTTTCGCGTACTCTGCGTAGAATCGAATTGGTATCCCGTCAGGTCCAGTGGACTTTCCTCTGTTGAGTGATTCCAGTTGCTATTCTATTCCTTGGACATTTATTTCGATGGCAGCCATTTTTTCGTTTGTGCGAGGATTTAGAGAAGGAACTGCAGTGCGGTCTTCATCTGTGAAACAGCTTTGGAAGGTGTTTAGTATTTCAGCTTTACGCGTGTCATCCTCTGTTTCAACGCCATCATCATCCCAGAGTGTCTGGATATACTGTTTCGAGCCACTTACTAATTTAACGTAAGACCAGAACTTCCTAGGATTTTCAGTCAAGTCGGTACATAGAATTTTACTTTCGAATTCACTGAACGCTTCACGCATAGCCCTCCTTACGCTAACTTTGACATCGTTTAGCTTCTGTTTGTGATAGAGGTTTTGGCTGCGTTTAAATTTAGAGTGAAGCTCTCTTTGCTTTCGCAGTAGTTTCCTAACTTTGTTGTTGAACCACGGTGTGTTTTTTCCGTCCCTCACAGATTTACTCGGCACGTGTAACGCCGGAAATGCATATCCTCCTATTTTCATCTATTGTACTATTATTTTTTTTCCTTGTTTTGTTACCTCAAGATATGACATTTCTGTCTCTTTATATATTGTAATTGTTTTACTGTTTGTATATATATATTTATGCACTCATGTCGATGTATAATTGGTTTGTTTCGTAAATATTATTTGTATTTTTACGCTGGGTCTTGCCTAGGGAAAACTGCTATCGAACGATTACATCGATGGGTCGTGTGAAGAATCAAAGTGTGTAGGATCTTTGGTAGTGAACTCTGCCGCGTGGAGCGCGGGCAGAACATGAGGAGTCTGGCTGGAGTAGCGAGTGGAGCAGGTGTGTTGTGTGACGCTCCCGCGAGTTGCCGCGCTTTCGGGGTTTGGCAGCATGTAATTGCGCTCGACTCGCGATGATAGTTTCTGACATGGTGTCGCGGACGGGAAGCATTAGCTGGCTCACATCAAGAGCCCGTTTCGCCTGGTGACCGTGTCGAGAAGAAGGCGCGCCAACATCCAGCTTCTGCAACAGCGACGGCCGACAATGAGTGACTGTCGCCACCTCCTCGATCGACGGCTTCGAACCTTCAATCAACCAACAAGGAAGACTAAAAGCACGTAAAGTTTCAGAACTGTATGGCAGACCTCAGCTTTTCAAATTGTTCCATTTGCCTCGCAAAATTACAGCAACTTAGCATGAACCTTTGTTGCTCATTGTCCCGATTGCATTGCCAAGCAGGGTCCCTTCCTTTTCCGAAATGAACCCGAGTGTCGTTGAAATTCAAACGCCAGCATTAAAATAATATAATTAGATTTCACTGCTTTAATTTCAAAGTTCAGTAGCTGGCTACAATATTTAGGTTACACGAGCACAAATTAAGAGTGCGAGTTTTGTTAGCATATTTTAGCTTACCTGTGACTGCAGCTCAGCTTGGTACGTACTAAAATTTACTATTGTTAATTGTTCAGAATCATTTAATTCAAGTTCAAAGTTAAATCTCTTGTTTCTAAATTGCGTAGAGTCAAGTTGCTTTTGAAATGATTGTTGAGGTAGTCCAAGACTAACCGTATTTTACTGGATTTCGATGTGCTTCAGAAAGAAAGCTTCTTATTAATTTCAGTCACTAAATTAACTTTCAGTTTTCTGGTTTTATTAATTCTTCTGCTAAATTAAGTCAGAGTGTAGCGAAATTTATTACTTCTGACAAACTTTCAGTTTTCACACTACACGTGTCAACCTTCAGTTGCCACGCTTCTAGTGCTAATTATATGTGTAATAACCTTACTTTTTCAGTTACTATAGTAATTGTCCTTAGGACTGGCGACCGTGATTTCCTCCAAATCTCAAATATCTAATTACCGCTAGTTAATTGTTAACGTAACGGCCGCACATTTACTTTCTTTATTAACTTTATCCCTTTTCAAAATTAATTACCACCAGTTTCATTTGCATTTTTCCTTTCATTTAGATGTAACCCTTTCCTCCCTCTTTACCGACAGGTTAACTTCGGTGACGATTGCTTTTCCAAAATTCCCATTAGGTACACGCGGTTTCATTTTTCACTGTCATTAAGGTCGATAAGCAAGGGGGGAGGTTACACGTGGCGACCTGGTGACAGGACAATCTTCAAATTTGAGGTTGTTCTGGACACGAATTTTGCATTGTGCAAATCTCGTAACAAAGTACTGGTTACGAAATGGTCGATACGTCAGCGAGAATATTCGTGTGAGGAATCCTAATTAGAGTTGAGATTTGGCAGTTATATTGAAAATTATTAAAATGAGTGAAGGCAACAATTGCCAAAATTTGGTAGATTTGGATACGGAACAATCGGTCGAACAGTGGGAAACGCGCACCGCGGTACCCATTGTTCAGGGGCAGGCGGCTAGCATGAAAGACGCGACCGGCGAAACGCAACAAAGAGCAGAAATGGAATTCCAAACTTTAGAAAATGTTTCGGAATCAGAACTGAAAATCAAATCTGAATCCCTTGATGACGAATACGGGGGGACAATTAAAGAGGAAGCCGCTACGGAAGTAAAACCGGTAGTTTCCGGGAATTTAACTGATTTATTGAACGTTTTGATTAACGAAATCAAGAGTCAATCGGTCAAGCAAGAAGCTCAGTCTGAAAAATTTGAACGAAAGCTAGACAGTCAGAACAAAGCTATTAATGTTGTTAACAACAATGTTGAAGTTGTTAACACAAAAGTTGATAAAATCAAAGACGATATTGTCGTGATTAATACCGAAATCGGTAATCTTAAACAGGAAATGATAGGCGTTCAGGCGGAAATTGCGAGCATAAATACTCGTTTTGATTCCGAAATTAGCAGGATCGAGAAAAGTGTAGGAGACGCAGTTGCTCCGATCATCGAGAATAAGGTGACGGAACAAATTCAATTAGTGAGAAAAGAGGATCAACAGAAGGTGGAAACTTTAAAGGCTTTAGTATCCGAAGTAGATACCAAAGTGACGAAGCAGGCTAATACCTGCGAAGAGAAAAAGAGGGAAGTGGAAACGCTTGCGACAACCACTTGCCAAGTAATTACGAGAGTGTCGGAATTAGAAAAGAAACTTGAAGAAAAACAGAGCTATGTGCCAATCTATGCACATAGTTCGGAATTGTTGACGAAAGAGGAGCGGTTCGACCCCTTGAAAAAAGGCGGTATACACGCGACGGATTTCATTAAGAATTGTGAAAGAGTTTTACCCAGATCATGGACTAATGAGAGAAAAATTAATGCGATTATTGATGTGTTGGCTGGTGATGCCAAGCGTTGGGGCTTAAACCTCAACATTACGAACCTGACTTTTGACGAGTTTAAAAATTTGTTTCTGGCTGAATACTGGTCAGAGCAAAAGCAGCAAAGTGTCTGGCGCGAATTTGTCGTATCGAGGCCTTTCGATGCGAATTCGCGCGGCTCGATGAAGGAGTTTTGTGAGGGCTGGATCCGCAAGTTGGAATATTTGCGTGATCGCCGCACGGAATCCGAAATAGTCTGGGAACTCTACAAGAGGCTTCCAGATGATACAAAACGCTACGTAGGAAGCAATTACAGGACAATCAATGATTTCCTGGAAAGAGTTGAGGACGAGGACAATTGGCGCAATAATCGCGACAGTGGTAGAGGCCGTGGTAACAACAACGGGTACCACCCCAACCATAACAACGATAACCATGGGAATAATGCATACCGCAGCAATAACAATAATGGTTCGGACCGTAATAACAATCGGTACAATGCAAATAATAACAGGAATGACAGAAACCAGTATCATACTAACGTGGTACGGGCTTCACAGAATAGTAATAACGCCAGAGGGTGTGATCAGCCGCCTCAGCAGCATCAGGGGAGCGTATCTGCTGGGACGAGACAGGGAAACCATTAGCCGCGCCGGTGAGGGGCCGAGCGGGCGTGGAGAAATTTTGGCGGCCCAATAACAAGAGAAAACCCAGGTGTCGCCGTTATGAAAATTCCGTATGGAATAATCAACGGCGGGAGAGTGTGCCAGTGTTAAGAGAAAGGAGTGCGCCCACAAGTAGTAGATCAGCAGTATACACGGCAGTAGGTAGTACATTCACTGTCAGTGAGAACAATTTAAGTAGTGTTCCGGAAATCGGTTATAAAGTGGCAGCTGTAATACCCACAGCGGAACTGGAGATTGAGTTTAAGAATGATTCGCAAGTGTTGAGAGAAGATCAGATGTCGGATAAAACGACCGTCATCGAGCGAGGGGATGCAGAGAGGGATGAGGTCTGGTTAAGGCAGTTCGGTCGCTTACACGACGAACTAAGAGATTATAGGGGTCTGTATGGGAGAAGCGTTTATGGGGAGCGCGTGAAGGATTTTCCGCGTCTCGTCCCGCAGGAAGACAGTGTTTGTGAAATGATAGAAAGTTCTGGCCCTAATCGGCAGACTTTACTAGAAATAGTTGATGTTAAGGGGGAGCACGAGCAAGATTCGTCGTGTTTCGTCCCGCAGGAGTTAGATGTTGAAGTAGTAACGGAAAGTTCTGGCCCTAACCGGCAGACCTTACCGAAAGTTTCTGTGGTAGAAGTAACCGACCCATCCGACGCAAACCTCCAGTTTAAACATTGCGAGAGTATTAAGGAGAAAGATTGCGAAAATTTTAGTGATAGCCGGACACGATTGGTAGAAAAGCACATAGATTACAACGTGTATGAGGTTAGAGCTGACATTATACGGTCAGACGATAGCAGTGTGGGTTGGGCAGATCTAGCGGAAGTAATTGCAGAAACTACTGGACACATTCCTCCAGGTAGATTGGCGGATGAGATTAATCTGACCAAAGTGGAATCAACGAAGGTGACGATTAGTGAATTGATAGCAAAGCAACACTCACTAGTTGACGAGTTACAGGAAAAGGTTTCGGTATTGGAGGCGAAGCTACAGACTAAGCCTCAGGACAAACGTGTTAAAATTAAAACTGTATGTAAACAGAGGCTGAAAAAGCCGCCAGATAAATCGGATTTAGGATCAAAGCCGGATGGTTTTTTCTGGAATGACCTGGATATAGACGAGGATTTACTGTGGGAAAATAAAGAAACAGTCGAGGACAAGTGTAGACAGATAGTAGTGTCCGTTAATATGCACGACCTACAACTAAACGTGTTGATTGACACCGGTGCAGAATTGAGTGCTGTATCTGGGAAAATATTTGAGTTACTGAAAGACAGACCTGGCATCGTAGTTATGCCAGTAACAGGAGTGAAAATTATCGGTGCTACTGGGAAGGCCAGTAAACCGGTCACAAAACAGATTTTTGTCAACTTCGAGATATGTGGGGCACGATTTGAACAAGAGTTTGTCGTCGTGCCAGACTTAACTACGGAAGTAATTATCGGGTTAGATTGGCTATTAAAGTACCGTGCAGTGATTAACTGCGAAAGCAAAACTTTGACATGTATGTCACTAGATAAAACAATGGTAGTTGGTTTTGACGAGGCAGGAGACGGTGTGCATAGGCAATACCAGCCTATACACATTGTTAACTGGCCGGATGACATTGACGTAGGAATGAGTTTGAACTGCCATAAGATGAGGAATTTCGGCATTGACAAAAGTGTAGAAAGTGAATTGGAAGAGATAATCAAATTCCCTCCACGGATTAACATTAGTATTGGTGTGAAAAAAGATCGTTTGCGAGAAGTAATGAAGCTAAAAGCCGATGCTCGCATACGTCGTCATGACGCTAAAGCGCGTTTTGCTAAGTTTGCGATCGGAGACTTAGTACTTGTAAAAGCTCATGAGAAATCGAGCGAGATAGACAATGAAATCTCTAAATTTAAGTTTGTTTATAATGGACCATATAAAGTCATTGGTATACCTCACACAAATGCTTATTGCTTAGAGTATCCAAGCTCTGGAAAACGATTAGGTATACGGAATATAGTAGACTTGAAATTGTACCAACCTAGGATCGATTAATACCACACAATGCGTAATTTGTACAATATGTAAATATAGAGTGTAAGATTTAAGGTTTGCTAGATTGCCATGCTTTTGCCTGACCAAGAGGACATTAAAGAAGTTGTAATTAATAAGTAATTAATTTTGATTAATCAATTTAATTTTAATCAATTTAATCATGATCTAATCAACTGAAAAATCCAAGCTGCTAGTTTAAGTTTTCAGCTGAGTCACAGTAGATTAAGCAATGTAAATATGATTTTGTAACTAGCTGTAAGATTTCATGAATATGTGTTTTACTAGTCATTGCCGATGTACTTAGACGGTGTTTTAAGTTTCAGGCTAGTACATGCGTGTGATGATGGACAGTGTTGAGTTATCCACTGTGATAGTGTTAATGGACTCCTTGAGATTACTCGGGGGTGAGTTTTTCCCAAAGAATTCAGTGAAGCGGACGTTCTGGAAATGCCGTTAGACTGGCGAGTGAGATCAAGCGTGCCGCACAGGCGGGCGCAACAATACTGACGAGGCGGAGCCGCTGTCGGCTCTTGTGCCGCCGTAGGCTCTCCGTGCCGCTCTCGGCATTCTTTGTACTTGCGGGTACGAAAGGCGGAATAGTTTTTCTTCCCGGACAGCTGATGTGAAAGAATTCTGCTGTCAATATTTATGTTTTTTTCGATCTACTGAATATTATTTTCTTGTTTAGCGTTAAGTAGATTCTCGTGACGAGAATATTAATTATGAAAAGGTTATATAAAATGTGTAGTCTATTTACTTATTTATTTGCGTATTTTGATCTACCTGTTTTTATGACCATGCAATCTAATTAATTTTGCAAATAGTATTCCATTTCTCATAGTGTTACGAATTTTAATGATTTTGGAATAGCTAAACCATTTTCTATATTTTCTATGAATTTTAATATGTTGTCAACCTGTTTTATTTTGTGCAAGGTGACAGAGTGGAATAAGATTAGGAGTGTCTCCACTCAATTATTATGGTCTAAAAATTGATTTATGGTTAATTAGACGAATGCTAACTTTTGTTGATGTTTTGAGCATATGCATTTCCGCTGTTTCTTTTTTGGGACATTTTCTGAGTCTGTTTACGTTACACGAACATCCTCAGACAATGTGGGGCACGTGTAACGCCGGAAATGCATATCCTCCTATTTTCATCTATTGTACTATTATTTTTTTTCCTTGTTTTGTTACCTGAAGATATGACATTTCTGTCTCTTTATATATTGTAATTGTTTTACTGTTTGTATATATATATTTATGCACTCATGTCGATGTATAATTGGTTTGTTTCGTAAATATTATTTGTATTTTTACGCTGGGTCTTGCCTAGGGAAAACTGCTATCGAACGATTACATCGATGGGTCGTGTGAAGAATCAAAGTGTGTAGGATCTTTGGTAGTGAACTCTGCCGCGTGGAGCGCGGGCAGAACATGAGGAGTCTGGCTGGAGTAGCGAGTGGAGCAGGTGTGTTGTGTGACGCTCCCGCGAGTTGCCGCGCTTTCGGGGTTTGGCAGCATGTAATTGCGCTCGACTCGCGATGATAGTTTCTGACATGGTGTCGCGGACGGGAAGCATTAGCTGGCGCACATCAAGAGCCCGTTTCGCCTGGTGACCGTGTCGAGAAGAAGGCGCGCCAACATCCAGCTTCTGCAACAGCGACGGCCGACAATGAGTGACTGTCGCCACCTCCTCGATCGACGGCTTCGAACCTTCAATCAACCAACAAGGAAGACTAAAAGCACGTAAAGTTTCAGAACTGTATGGCAGACCTCAGCTTTTCAAATTGTTCCATTTGCCTCGCAAAATTACAGCAACTTAGCATGAACCTTTGTTGCTCATTGTCCCGATTGCATTGCCAAGCAGGGTCCCTTCCTTTTCCGAAATGAACCCGAGTGTCGTTGAAATTCAAACGCCAGCATTAAAATAATATAATTAGATTTCACTGCTTTAATTTCAAAGTTCAGTAGCTGGCTACAATATTTAGGTTACACGAGCACAAATTAAGAGTGCGAGTTTTGTTAGCATATTTTAGCTTACCTGTGACTGCAGCTCAGCTTGGTACGTACTAAATTTTACTATTGTTAATTGTTCAGAATCATTTAATTCTAGTTCAAAGTTAAATCTCTTGTTTCTAAATTGCGTAGAGTCAAGTTGCTTTTGAAATGATTGTTGAGGTAGTCCAAGACTAACCGTATTTTACTGGATTTCGATGTGCTTCAGAAAGAAAGCTTCTTATTAATTTCAGTCACTAAATTAACTTTCAGTTTTCTGGTTTTATTAATTCTTCTGCTAAATTAAGTCAGAGTGTAGCGAAATTTATTACTTCTGACAAACTTTCAGTTTTCACACTACACGTGTCAACCTTCAGTTGCCACGCTTCTAGTGCTAATTATATGTGTAATAACCTTACTTTTTCAGTTACTATAGTAATTGTCCTTAGGACTGGCGACCGTGATTTCCTCCAAATCTCAAATATCTAATTACCGCTAGTTAAATGTTAACGTAACGGCCGCACATTTACTTTCTTTATTAACTTTATCCCTTTTCAAAATTAATTACCACCAGTTTCATTTGCATTTTTCCTTTCATTTAGATGTAACCCTTTCCTCCCTCTTTACCGACAGGTTAACTTCGGTGACGATTGCTTTTCCAAAATTCCCATTAGGTACACGCGGTTTCATTTTTCACTGTCATTAAGGTCGATAAGCAAGGGGGGAGGTTACACACGTACCTGTCTAAAACGACTTTTACGATAGCCTTGAACTTTTTCCATAAACACTCAACATTGTCAGTGTCGGTACATAAATTTTCGTTTTGATGGTTTAGGTAGTCTGAAATCTGCCTTCTATTACTCTTGCTAAACAGATAAACCTTCCCCCCTTTTTTTATATTCCTACTAACTTCCATATTCAGGGATGCTGCAACGGCCTTATGATCACTGATTCCCTGTTCTGTACATACAGAGTCGAAAAGTTCGGGTCTGTTTGTTATCAGTAGGTCCAAGATGTTATCTCCACGAGTCGGTTCTCTGTTTAATTGTTCGAGGTAATTTTCGGATAGTGCACTCAGTATAATGTCACTCGATGCTCTGTCCCTACCACCCGTCCTAAACATCTGAGTGGCCCAGCCTATATCTGGTAAATTGAAATCTCCTCCTAAGACTATAACATGCTGAGAAAATTTATGTGAAATGTATTCCAAATTTTCTCTCAGTTGTTCTGCCACTAATGCTGCTGAGTCGGGAGGTCGGTAAAAGGAGCCAATTATTAAATGGTTCAAATGGCTCTGAGCACTATGGGACTCAACTGCTGAGGTCATTAGTCCCCTAGAACTTAGAACTAATTAAACCTAACTAACCTAAGGAAATCACAAACATCCATGCCCGAGGCAGGATTCGAACCTGCGACCGTAGCGGTCTTGCGGTTCCAGACTGCAGCGCCTTTAACCGCACGGCCACTTCGGCCGGCTCAATTATTAACGTAGCTCGGTTGTTGAGTGTAACCTCCACCCATAATAATTCACAGGAACTATCCACTTCTATTTCACTACAGGATAAACTACTACTAACAGCGAGGAACACTCCACCACCGGTTGCATGCAATCTATCCTTTCTAAACACCGTTTGTACCTTTGTAAAAATTTCGGCAGAATTTAACTCTGTCTTCAACCAGCTTTCTGTACCTATAACGATTTCGGCTTCGGTGCTTTCTATCAGCGCTTGAAGTTCCGGTACTTTACCAACGCAGCTTCGACAGTTTACAATTACAATACCGATTGCTGCTTGGTCCCCGCATGTCCTGACTTTGCCCTGCACCCGTTGAGGCTCTTGCCCTTTCTGTACTTTCCCAAGGCCATCTAACCTAAAAAACGTACTTACAAATAACAAACACAGTTGCTACACAACGCAAGACAGAGGTGAAGTAAACGTAACACAGCTCCGATAAGGCAGCCGATGGAATTGTGTACCTCCTGTTGTCTTCTGCTCCTCTTGTACTGACCGGGTGTGCGTCGTTATTTTTGTTATAAACAGTAGATAATAATTATCAATTAACGGACTCAGAGAACCTTAACCGAAGTTAAAAAGTCGAATAACGTTCTTTAAGACTAACTTAAATGTTAATCCGTTACTCGAAAAGCTAACTTCATTAATTTACTATTATGGGAAGTGCTCAGTTATGCCTAATGGCCGAGACCATGCTAGATGTTAGGAGAATATGACATCTCAGAAGGTCAACGGATGTAAGCTGCACCCACACCACGCCCTGTTCCGCCCACTGTGTAAAGTGGGGGAATAAGGACACGTCATTGGTTGAGACACTCGTCTTCGTCCGTCCACCCGGTCGGTACCAGAGGAGCAGAAGACAACAGGAGGTAGACAATTCCAGCGGCTGCCTTATCGGAGCTGTGTTACGTTTACTTCACCTCTGTCTTGCGTTGTGTAGCAACTGTGTTTGTTATTTGTAAGTACGTTTCTCCACATAGTCATAAACTTCAACAGTGGGTCACTGATCGATTATAAACAAGTTGTATAAAACTTGATCAGCGGTAACAGCAACCAATAGCGGATGAAATAAATGTCTATAATACTTAGTCATCTCTTCAGTCCCTCCTAACACTAAAATAGTAATGGAACATTATTAATTTACTAGTTTTCAGTGAAGCAGCATTCCCACAAAATCAGATTAACAAGGTGTAAGACTAACAATAATATACAGTCTGATGTGTCTGAAGCAACTACGACAATTGAGACTATATGTCGTAATGCACGAAATGTCCTCTCAGTATGTTTCCTGAATATTGAGAAACAATTAACTATGATTTATATTCAAAATGTACATTGTAGTGATGTTGAGTTATTTCATTTGCTTCTCATCTTTCATATAAGTGAAAGAGCTGGAAGATAACGTCCTAAGTTATAAAAGATTGCATTTATTACTCGTTGTACTTAAACTGAACGTACAATTTCGGATTTCATCACGTTTCTATAGTTCAAACTAAAGCAATGGGAATTTGAATCAGACATAGCCACAGTGTTGGAGGCAGAGAGGGGTAGTGGGACTGGTGAGAGGATAGCCGAATAATTGGGCTTACCGTGTGATTGAGATGTGATTAGACCTTATACTGACCATCGGCATTTTAACTGAGCTCGATATAATTACGTTTTATCGCTCCCTAATCCTGGGTAATTTGTACATGGGACACTCACATGTGATCATTTGTAGGCACTAAGGTTTTGATGTCCATTGTATTGAGCGTGAATTACTAGTACTACAATACGGAAAAAAAGCCAGTACCACAATTAAATGAAGTAACATGTTATTAACAGGGTCGCTGTCGTCTTTCGCGGCGTGTCGTAGGCGATAGGTTACAACGAAAAAATTCACGCCTCAATGTACGCCAAGAAACAATAACCACAGAGCAGATTACCATACATAACAGTTGTATCTTTACGTTATTCAAACGCCACTGTAGCACATGTAAACGTTTACTTCCGGTAATTCACAGGACGCAGGCATCAGAATGAACTCATGAGCAACACAACAGCAAAATCCGTCCAGACAGATAAATCATGATACGTGATTTAAGCGCCAATAGTAGTGTACTAGTACAACGGAATCCACAATTCTGTTTGTCAACAGCGGATAGTTCAGATAGGTACTAGATGTACTAATCGTAGCTGGCAGATTTGTTTGTGAGGGTTTTGAATGGTAACCGTCTGTCACAAGAAAACGATGAAGTAACCTACCACTCGATCGTGGGCCAGTCTTCGAAAACCAGGGGTATTCAACGGATAACATCTAGCCTCAGCAAGGAAATTCGCTGAACCCCCTTCCCAAATTCACCATTAAGAGCATATACACTATGCCTAAAACGTTATGCAGCACATGTGTGACACCATGGAATGTGGCTCCTTGGAGATTACTTGAACAACCGCGTCATGAACTGTGGATAGCACTTGGAAGACCTAGAATTAGGAAGTCCCTCTACGTATACAGGCGGTTCCTGGAAGAATATATATATATATATATATATATATATATATATATATATATATGAGTGTGTGTATTTGTGTATGTATGTTCATATCTCCACGTAAACTACTCTACCGTCTTCAGCCAAAATTGATACACATAATAGTTACTGTCCAGAAGGAGCCCCTGTGGGAGTAAGAACCTCCTACCTCTCAAAGGAATGCGGTGAGGCTGAAAAAGTAGCGTAGCTCCCGACTCCCGAACAGCCAGAACTTATTTATTCAGTATTTGAGAATGAGAGCACTTAGTGACTTGCAACAAATTTTACACAAAATTTCAAATGTTTACGAGCAATTTGGTCACTCGCTCCACCATAAAATGTTGAAAGAAAATGACTTTATGTCTTACTACATTCTAACTGTTCACGCAGTAAAATTGTCACGTGAGGCTTGACTTTTTCATTTATTATTTCTAGGCTAGTTACTCTGTTTGGAACACATTTGCTGGCAGTAATCACATATACCACTAGATATACCTGAAAAATTCTATCATTGGTCAACACATATTTCAGGAGATATTACATCATAAAAATTGAGCCCCATGAAACTGAAAGTGCAAGGCGAAATTTGATTGAGATAATAGTAAAATATTTGTATAAATACGTGTGGAATATGTTAAATATATATTAGATATGAGCATGTTGGCAAAACCATGGGTAAAAAGCTCCTTCAGAACACCTGGATCTATCTCAATCAAATACCTTACTCAATATCATGAAATAAATGATTTTGGGTATGGACCAGGAACCTCCTATTGGGATGGGGCTGATAACGTGAAGAGAGAAAGGGGAGGAAGAAATGGATTGACAGAGGATGGGGGAGAAGAGGGGGGGCAAAGATAGGGAGAAGGAGAGAAGGACAGAGGGAGGGAGACGGGAAAATTGACAGAGAACTGGAAGGTGAGGTGAGAGAAAGAATGGGGACGGGGGAGGAGAGGTTGACTGAATGAGGAGGGAAGAGGAAATGGACAGAGAGATGGGGAGGAGGAGATGGACATAAGAGGTAGAGGACTAGATTTTCAGAAAGGGGTGGACAGAGAGATGGACTTAAAGTGGGAGGCGTAACACATGGACAAAGAAAAGGGGTGACTAGCGATGGACAGAGAAATGGGTTCAAATGGCTCTGAGCACTATGGGACTTAACATCTGTGGTCGTCTGTCCCCTATAACTTAGAACCACTTAAACTTAACTAAGCTAAGGACATCACATACATCCATGCCCCTGGCAGGATCCGAACCAGCGACCGTAGCTGTCACGCGGTTCCGGACTGAGCACCTAGAACCGCTCGACCACCGCGGCCGGCGATGGGCAGAGAGAGGGCAGTGCAATATAAAGAGAAAGTGTGGGTGGAAGAGGTGGACAGAGATAGAGGTAAGGAGAAGATGAATGCAGACGGGGGCAGGAGTTGGACAGAGAGAGTTAGAAGGAGAAGATAGATTAATAAAATTGGAATAGTTAAATACCCAGACAATGCCAGGTACTCAGCGTAGAGTCAATATTTTAGAAGGACGTAGTGTAGACTGTTTCCAAAATAATTTCCACATAACATGTATCCAGTTCTTATTTTTTTATTTTTTATTTTATTTTATTTTATTTTATTTATTTATTTATTTATGTATTTATTTTTTTGTTACAGTGATATAGGTGTCAGAATATAACCCAAACAAATACTCCCATAAGGTGTTAAGGAAAGACAAATCTACTTCATTTTTGAGTCATCTTGACAACACGATAAAGGCGTAAGGTCTGGGGACTTTAGTAACCAAGAAATGTGAACATTTCTGCCTAGCCATCTTCCGTCGATCGTTAGGTTTAGGGTCTGTGCCACCTGCCAGCTACATTGTGTAGGGGTCCAGTCGTGCTGGAAGAACGTACCCATTCTAGTCACCAAAGGAACTTCATCCAATAACATGGGACCTCCGCATCAAGGAAATCAAAATAGTAGGATAATGCTTAAACGCTATATGCTTTTAATAACATAAAGACCAGTTCAGTTTCGTAAGTAGAGCTTCAAGACAAAAATGACAGTCGGTGAATAAACCCACTACAGCTGGAGTGCCAAGACAGGATATGAAAGTTTATCTCTGTAACCAATAACGATGGACAAAGTTAACGTGGAATACTGCATTTCGAATTAATCGAGACAACCAACTCATGAAATATTTATTATTCCACCTGAAACTCCAAGCATATTCTGCAAACTACTACACAGTGCGTGCTGGAGAGTACATCGTACCAGTAATACGGATTTTCTTTAACATTTAAATCGCATATTAAACGAGGAAAATGTCTCTGTACGTTCCATAATGTCTCGTACATTACCCACATGATCCCTACACGAGATATACGTCGATGGCAGCAAAGTGGTCTCACAGTCGGTTTCGAATTCTGGTTCTCTAATTTTACCCAATACGGTTTTTCGAGAACTACGACGTCTTTCTTTCAACGGGTCTGATTTCCATTTCCCGAGAATTTCTGTTACACTTTCGAATGGGCTATGACGACCTATTACGAAGCTAGCTGCGCCTAAACAATTGAACGTATACACGGAAAATGTCTGGCGTACTAACTGAGTTGTTAGCGCATCTGGCTGACATGTGGTGGTCCCAGGTTTGATTCACCGCCCGGTCAGAGATTCTCTCCACTCAGACACAGAGTTTCATGACATTGCGTTTGAATTTGTTATTTGTATCTTACTAAGATATTCGCATAATATTTTGTAGACGGAGTACCTACAGATATCACTATAGGTATCCGTTAATTGATATCATTGTGCAACACATATTTCAGGAGATGTGACGCCATAAACATCGAGACTCGTGAAAAACTAGCTTCCGCTTAAAGTGGGGTGCACATAACCCAAGCCACATTCATCTAGTGTTTCTTAATGATAGCAGGTAGCGACTTCCAAAAAACTTTTAATAGACTTTCAAACCTTTCTGTCTCCTTCCTGATAACATGCCTAAAGTTAAATACAGAAGAGATTAACTGATTTGTAAAGTAATGGGGGACCTGAAACTTTTTTTGGGCGGGGGGAGGGGGGGAGGCGGAGGTAGGAGATCGATTCTGTAAGTATTCGGGGATACTGTTACTGTAGAGTTGGTCACAATTTCGTTTTATGTGCTATTTCGATTACAAATACATTGTACATTCCGGTAACACTTCTGGATAAGTCTTCCATATCACTTCGCATATTAAACACGATTGTGAGACGGCAACCATTCAACAATATGATACATATACAACAGGCAATCGGTTGCAACTAAATTTTACTTTTACCAGAAATCGACATCGACTAACGCTGTCTCCATCAGAACAGCCCCAGTTACCTAAAACGATTATAAAAAGACAATAACATAGAGAAAGAATTGGCAATAAACAGTTGTAATTCCGAAGAGATAATGAGAAGACCTTAATCTCTCGTAGTAACTGACGAACAAATGTAAGAGCAGTGATGTTTACTCTCAAAGGCATCTACTGGTGCGCATTTGTATGTGGTATCAGAATACGATAAGAATCTTAATGAATTAAAATGAAACTAGGGTAGTATTAACGATGAATGTCTGATAGGTTCGATAATGCGGATCGCCGACAGTGCGCGACCGCAGAGCGAAAGATACTGCTTTGTTTGAGTAAGAGACCTCTGGACGCACGGTCGTAGGTAGCTGTCTGTGAGGGAACGACGATGGAGTATGCAGATTCTGTGGTGTGCTGTGTGAAGCTACTTAGAGTTAGATTGATGTAGGATGTCAGTACTGTTCAATATGGAAGCAGAAGTCTTCAGGCAAATAAGGTAACAATGTTCAATAGTTATGATCTCTGTTTTTGCCAGCGCGTGAGTGTAGATGTGTTGGCTGATAATTTGTAATTGATAAGTAACCCCAGAATCTACGTAAACTCTTTTGAAATAAAGACTAGTTAGATATTTCATTTTTGTAATGTTTTAAGATTTTTTAGCAGAGTTATGTGTGATTTGATGATTTGCATATATGTTGGATTACTGAAGTTAGATAATACTTGGTGTTTAAATCTCATTGTTTGTCAATCAATTGTGAGTAATTTGCTTCAATTGCCAGATGTTTTTGAAAAGCGACACTTAACTTGCAATATAATTTTTCTAAAAAACTGTGTGTTAGTGATTCACCATAACCAGTACCGCCTCCCAGTCCAGATTATTTATTTTTCAAAGAAGTTGAATTCTCTTAAGTGTTCTCGTTTGTCAGCCAAAAGAGTTTCGTGTGCATTTCAAGTATTATGGCCAGCACTGCACACTGCTGAGCCTGTAGGTGGCATTCATATTTTTGTGAGAGACAAGAACATATAGCGCTCCACCGTTGCTGCTTTAGAGGTAAGGCAATTTAATTTACTTGTTATGTGCAGAGGTGCCAAAGTTATCGGTTTTGAACAGGCCACATGATTCAGTGCCTATGGCTGAATGTAATTTGGAGTGACTGTATTTCATTATTAGTACTGGTAGTTGCATTGCTCAATCAATTGGTGTAAAGTTTTGCTAACAATAACACCGAGTAATCACATCACTTGCAGTAACAACCCGCAACACAACACTTCGAGTTCTGTATCCATTCCACCGATCTGACTTCATTCAGCGTCATCGTAAAGTATATTATTTCATTATTATAAAAGAACGTTACGCTTAGCAACAGCTCCCCCACTCGCTCGCTTTGTGAAATCTTTGATATTAAAATAGTCAGATAAATATATTCTGTTCTCTCAAGCACTCTGTAGCGATAATAGTAGTTAGATTTTTTCGCGCAACGCAGTTTACGAACTTGTATAAAATTATTTTACAGTTCATTGGCAATCTTATGCTACGCCTTGTTTTTTTTTTTCATTGAGTTGAGTGCTGAAGATTTGTCTTTGGATTTGTGCTCTGTATTTGATTTACGATGCCGCGCAAAAGTGTCGAGGATACGTTGCGTCGTTTTACAATTAGAGACACTGAAATAGACAACTTTCCGATTTTTGACAACAATTTTGACTATAACAGTGACCATTTTGCGGTGCAGCAGTTGCAAAATACCACAGAAAACATTAGTTCAGTTTCCAAAAGTAATGAACAAATTCCCGACACTATAATTTCACCCTCTAATTTGACTAGTAATTAGACGGTGGATTCCGGTATTGTGGTCGCCGCTGATCTGCACATGGCTGATGTGCACAACTCAAAACTTGATTGTTTACTGATTGAGGTCGGCGATTTGCATACTTTTCACGTAGTTGATCTGATCGCCAATAGTTTGTCAAAGGAAAAAATAGTGTAGCAGTGTGTTCTTGGAAAACCGTCTGCCTTTATTAACTGCAGTTGTGCAGATAATGCAACATACGAGACGTCCATGATTGTAGAACATGTCTCCAAACCACAATACACAACACAGGTGACATCCGACGCATCTGCTGAAAAGAATACAGAAGCGATGCTTCGAATTCTCATGCAAAGGATGGTTAAACTGAATTAAAAAACTGATGATTTCAATGAACGATTTAATAAAAATGATGAAAAATCATCCATCATACGAGAATTCATGTTGTTGACATAACGACTCATTTCAATGAACAGCTTTCCAGTTTACGAGAAATGGAAGGGTTAGCCACGACTGGTAACCGTTTCAAACAGGTAGATACAGACATTGGGGCAAGTGAGAAACGTCTTGACGATAAAATTGAAGCTATAGCCAGGCAATGCGCAGACAGTACCAAACCTTTGAGAGATGACATTAATGCTTCAAGATGTCAGTGTAGTGACACCTATGAAAAGCTTACAGATGAAATCCAATCAGTTAATGAGAGAATAGATGAACAAGACACTCGATTAGAAGCACGTCTTAAAGTTCACACTAGCCGGCTGCTGTGACCGAGCTGATCTAGGCACTTCAGTCCGGAACCGCTCTCCTGCTGCGGTCGCAGGTTTGAATCCTGCCTTGGGCATGGATGTGTGTGATGTCCTTAGGTTAGCTAGGTTTAAGTAGTTCTATGTTTAGGGGACTGATGACTTCAGGTGTTAAGTCCCATAGTGCTTAGAGCCATTTGAACCATTTTTTAAAGTTCACACTGATACCTCGAAAAGCGATACCAAGACTCCAGCATAAACACACTGACGAAAACAGTCAGTTTTTACAATCACTAGCACAACAGTCTTAGAACCCATGTTGACCCTAGTATAAATTCCGTTACAGACGAGGTTAACAGAGTAAAACACTCACAGAACCAAACACAGAGAGATGTAACTGATTTCAAAACCACTGTTGACACACGAATCCAAAAAGTTAAAGAAATGCGTAAGGATGACACTGCGTCGGCAAGTTCCCTTCTTCAACAAATAGAGCTTGTGTAGGACCCTGAGACAGTTAAAGTAGAATTAAAAAAGATGAACAATACTACACGGAAACTGCAGAAGGAAGTCGGCGCTTTAGATGCAAACAGTTCCACACACATTCTTATGCTACGGAAAGATGTGATCAGCAAGTTTAGAAACACTTTGTAACACCATAGCTCTAATGCTGTACTGATTTATTTTGCTTTTTTGTTTTGTTTAGTGTTATATCGTTGAGTTTCTGTAAATGTGATTGGATTGATTCGATACCATGAGAGTGTTCACTCTTTTCTGTTAAAAACTTTGATGTCTTTTAGAGTGTAGGAAGTGTAATCATTGTAATAAGTACAATATGAGCAAATTATATGTTTTGTCTTCCTCATGTAATCTCTTTGGTTATCTTTAAAATTAAATAATTTTGTCTAGAACTACCAATATATGCAAATGGTCTGCTTTATTTAAAATGTTTGTTGGATGTTATGTAAATTGCTGACCTTAACTTAGGGTTCTTAGTTATTTTGTATGTAAAAGGTATTTTGGTTCCCTTCGGGAACGGAAGTGTGTAGCGCGCGCAAATTGTGGTCGGCCTAGGTAGAAAAGGCGGAACCAAGAGTCAGTCGGGGACGACCTACTGAACTATCAACTGCTCAAGTAAAAGTTGTGTCTTGTGCTGGTTCCGAGATAGGCTTTTCCTGACGCTTTCCAGTGCCTCGGATGGATGGATAAATAGCTGGAACTATTCTGGAATTGGTATCTATCATCATCACCAAGAAATGACAGAGACCAATAATTCTACCTGCAGATCCACCTACCAACATGCAATTGCCACCACATTGCTCAATCACTGTAATGGAACACTAAAGTAATGTGCAGTGAAGGATCAGCTCATAGGATGTTACAGTGTACTTAAATATAAGGTAATATATAAATGAATTTATGTACCTACCTTCATTTTTTCCTTATCATAACACCTCTCAGGTTCCTCTCCGTTTGAACTAAAGTGATTAACGAGTGTCCTTTATTAAAAGCGTATTAAAATTAATATGGCAATACAGGGTGCTAACATAATATTGTTTCTTGAAAGGATCTTACAAATATCTCAATTTTATGTTTCAATGCAGTAAAAGACCGTAACTGCAACTGTTGAGAGTTATATGTTGATGCTAGCTAAGTGCTTGTTTCACTGATGTAATGGAAGTGTGTTTAATTTTGCTCTGGTACAGTGGTCAAGATTAAGGCCCCCCTCCACTGAAAGTAGTTCAAATGCACAAAAATACTTACTTATAGAAAGTTTCAATTACTCTTGCTATTCAAGTCAAATTCTGTACATTATTGGGTTCCTCATGTGTATTAAAAGTGCATATTAATGTCGTAACAGGATCCACAGTTTGTCTATTGTGCTCTTGATACATAACGATTAATAGAAAGACAACTATCTATGAAAACAGTAACTCCTTTATTCAAAAGACAGGGAGAAGTAATATGTTAGTTAATTCCATTTCATTTTCATTCTAAGTAGAAAGTTGTTTAGTAGTGAAAGACTTAATCTATGAACAGTAACTAAATTTGCTGTGAACCATATCCATGTTTCATGTCGGACAGGATTTTGTTTGAAAAGTAATACTAAAACTATATCCAATATACGATTCTACAGTGAATATTAATAATAGCGTTATTGAGACCATTCAGTTTGACTAAGTCCTGAAGGTAATAAGGTGTTTTCTTATCTGTTATATTTATGCAAATAGTTTGTTCTGATGTGTTAACTCAAACCTTAACGTGAACATACCGTATTCTGGTGCCAGAGTTCATTGCACTCGCGTGTGGCAAAGTACAGGCTGTGTTTGTCGGTTAAAGTTACTGCTACCTGTTTTCTTGAACAAGAATGTCACTCATTCTCTTGCCTAATTAGACTGGCGACCGTTTTCTTTATTCTTTGAACAGCGCAGCTAGGTAAAATATTGTTTGTTACTGTTTAAATATTTACGTAATTCTGACTTTCACTTCCGATAAGCCACTTGCGTTCTTTTACCGCTACGAGACGGGCGCGCATCGCACGTTTAAGGAGATGCGGCCAGCCCCACAGGCGGCCACGACACTCCCAGGTCTCCGAAGCGGGGCAAACGCCGCGCGCTTCAGTATACGTAGCCGACCCTCAGCCAGACGTGGCCCGGGAACGGAATCCATATACCGCAATGTGCGTTAGAAACGTCGATGTTCATGTGTCGTGCAGTTTCCGTTAGGTACAACACGATCTACATAACAATATTCCTCTCAGAGGGTAACACTGCTTTGTACCATAACTGCTTTAATAAGATAGTTTTATTTCACTACCCGACTCCAACTTTAAGGTTATGGTATAGCAATAGCGCACAGTAGTGTTATAACTTGAAAATCAAACCGAAATTAAAACAGACGACACAGCTCCCATTCCGTTCACCGAATCCCAAGAATGTTAGTACATGCAGCAAACATTAAACCAGGTTGCTTGACATAACAGTTCGCTACATAGGAAAGTTAACAGTTTACATCAGGAAGTAGACACTATCAGAAAATTTTCTCCACGTAATCACTTTCAATCTAACTTGCAGCAGCAACAGTCACCTACTTTTCAGCCTCACATTAATATGAGCATACTGCAAAGAGTGCATGACTTTCATGCAAGCCAGTCATCTCACAATCAGTTCTTTTACGCCGCTGAACCCTTTCGAAACCTACAACGCGAAGGATTCGTCAATAAACATTTCCTATGTTTAAAGAAATTAAAGGTAATCAGAAGTAACCGCACGGATGTGCATCCTCTTGATTGGGTGCAGCAATTTTCATTTTCACTGGCACTAAACTGGCCAGTGACACACAAGCTCGAATTTATCTGTAGCTTTTTAGAGGGAGAAAATTCGATGCGTATGAGACCCATAGCGAGACAATGTTACTCCGTCGAAGAGTTTCAAAATACTTTTCTATGTACATATTGTTCGGAAGAGACTCGGCGAGGCATTAAAGACCATCCAATTAGTTTACCCAATTCTGAACACTCCAGTTTTCCAACTGTCACCCAGTTATTTGAATATATGGTTCAACGAAACCGGTACCAGACCGAACCGTATAGTCAATCTGCGCTCATACAATTATACATCTCAAAACTTCCGCGCCCATTACGACTTTCCGTTCTCACCGGACAGAAAAAGGAAGTTATTTCAGCTTTCAGGGACTTATTACAAATATTAGAAACTCAGCCATACTAATACCCGTTTGTCAATAAAAACTTTAATAACAGCAATCAAGGTAACTCGGTTACAACGAGCAATCCCGCCCATTCCACAGCAAGAGAAATAAATTATTTGTTTCCGATAGCGATTTTCATGAACATTTTAATAAGAGTCAACATTTTGACAACCAGTCTATTCAGTAGCTTCAACTATACCAGAATTTTGACGACAACAAGCGCAGTTTCCAAGCGAAATTCTTGCCGCAGCCGCAGCAGCCCGGAAGTATCCAACAAAAATACGGTCGACAACCACAACCGAAGCTCGATGTGCCACCGTGAAGCTTTGCCAGTACAGCCCAGTCGAGTAATTGTACGCAACCGCAAGGGAATAACTTCTCCCACAAAAACGAATGGTGGCAGTCACATCGAAACTATCAACAGCAAAGACATTTTCACAAGCATGAAGGGAATTATCTACAATTTAAGTGTCATTTTGGTAACAACAACTTTCATCACAATCAGTTTCAGCAGTCTCAGTTCGTTCTTAATGAATCTAATGTTAGTTTCCATCCACCGCGCCACTCTGCCTCCCGTTCACTGATAAGAAAAAATGAAAAAAGTGTAAAATGTTTGACTCTTCGTCCCACACTCAGTTAAAAATTAATACGATAGTACCTTTAGCCCGTATATTAAATGGTCAGCTTACAATGAAAGCTAAAAGGTAGATAACATCATGCAATAAAATCTACGAAGACAATGTTTCAAATTACTTGAACATGTGAATGCTGAAAAAATGAAACAAGTTTGTTTACATAAATAAGTATAAAAAATATGTTAGTAGTGATTCCTCATTGGACCAGTCACATGCACAAAATAAATAGTAATGTTTACTAGCTGTATAAGCTGAACACGTACATCTTCAAAATTAATTGCATCTGCCGTAATGCATTTATTCAAGTCTCCCAGCATGTAGTGTAGTGTATGTCCGGTGAACAACAAAACAAGAAAAAAGTGTATATATGCGTAAGTCTTTGTGTGTGACAATAATATGCATAAGGAGCTAGCTGACAGTGGCTAAATCGATCGCCGCAGGAGAAACTGCCAGTTAATGTACACGTATTGCCGACAGGTTGTTGTCATCATAGCGTTCACAGCTCGTTTGGGCGTGGCGAGGTATGGGGAACGCGACGTCCCTTCCCTTTGAAGATTAACCTCACATAAAATGTCACGCTCCGCTGGTCTCTGCTCTCCTGTGAGGTCATTCGCCTCAGTCAGCTACCACATAATCTGAAACATTCGGAGGCTCCTAGAAGCACAATATTTCTTCTTTCCCCCTGTTTACAAACTCCCGACTCAATTCTAACTTTTTAATCTTTCCGCAAAGTGGAACCTTGGCAAAAGGTGATTGAGTTACAAATTTTTAAAGGGCATTCCATTCAAAGATAAACATCCATTCTACTGTATAGTCCAAGTGCAAAAAGGATGAGCAATAACCTTGTTCAAAAAGGCAAGATGAATAAATAATAGACCCCCTTCCCCACACTCAAAAGAAACTTACATCTAAACATGTGATTCGTGCTCCCAGTCTCATTTCAGTCCTCGCAATGGATTATCATGAGTCGGAATTTCTGCGTGGTTGCTTCGGCAAAGATGACGAAATATATTCACTGTGTTCATGATATAATTTGTTAGGGTGATAGCAAGAGGAACTGTATTGACAGTTCTCTATATGAATACCTCCTGAGCTCGATCAGTGCTATAGTGGGTTTAGCTGGCACCTTACAAGAAATAATAAGGAAGAGGATGGTTATTTTCCTGGAGCGATCATTCATAGCCTGTGGAAAGCCCAAAATCCTTTCACAATGTTCATATTAAAAATCACTCCCGTCAACAAATTGTGACAGTACACTGACGTATTATGTTTTGCTATTCTGATTAAATTTCGAAGCTGTATAAGTCTAACACTGCTATAGAGAAACACACAGCTAGCACATTCTGGAGTATGATTCTTAATTTTCTCATCCCTGAAGCTAACCGTAGCTAACCAGAGCAGGAAGACTGTATGGACTGAGTGCTCTGAATATGTAATCGGTTAAACCCACTGTTAGGCTGTAGGTTCACAGAATTACTCGGCCGATAGATAACCTGGTTCCACTGTCCACATGCGCCTGAGGTCCCGACGTATCTGCCATTCCTGCTGGCTAATGCAAACACGCCAAACAGAGATTTTTCCGTTTAAAGAGTGGGAAAATTTGTGATACATACAAAACGGATGTTGCCAACCATTCCGATGAGTACGTGGCATGAATGTCTGAGCCAATTAGTGACGATACAGCAAATGCAGTGTACCAACCTCTAGTTAGTTATTAAAATCATATTAATACCGTCAGCTGCCGACGGGCGTAGAGGTAATGCGGTAAAACGTGGCCATGAGGTATATGTAGATACAGGTGACCAATGAAATCTGGGGTACTTTGCTGAAGTTGAGTTAATGTCACTTTCAGTGTTAGCACTGCCTTTGCTCTGATCAGCTCACAATTTGCGAGTTATATTCTCCAAGTTCTTTTGCTTATTCATTGGTTTCACTTACTTCGATCATCGATCCATTTTTTAACTTATGTTTGCGAGAGTATGAAAGCAAATCGCAGTTCAGTAACTATATTTTATTACGTTTGACGTACGTCTCAGTACGTTGTGTTCCAATTCAAGTTCACTTAATCAGTCAATTTTGTACTTCTGCGTACATCAAACTATATACCGTTGCGAAACTGACGTTGTTAAAAGCATTTTGAGATACTCCTTCGCCTTTAAATAATACTTTAGTGGGATCTTCAAGAAAGAAGTACTCTCTCTCATGATCAAACGAATTGATATGCATCTTTTGTTTAAAATAATTAATTGTATATCATTTAGTTGTGATACTAACTAGAGAAAATAAACTCGTAGGTTAAAGCATAGGATTGAGCTCTCATCCGTCCTACAACAGTTCTGGTCAGGTGACCCTAGTTAAAGTATAATAATGTCCGATTTCTTTTGCATAACTACATGGTGCTCTCACTGTGGTGGCATTCCAATGTAAAATAGGCGCCGCAACATGGAACATTTGATGAGTGATGAAGGAAATTTACTCCATTTGCATCATGAAGTATTAATGAGAATTGCTCTCATGTGAATTTACCACACTACTAAGATTATAGAGTGTTTCAGTTACCAGCTCGTATAATACTTCTGTGCCAAGTATGTAAGTGTGATCGGCTCTTTGCACACACTACTGATAAGTTCCCAAACGTTTGTTCTCATACCGACAGTAAACTTAAAGACCTCTGTAATGATCTGACAACTGGAGTCAGAAACAGTACTGTGAAATGCCGAATATTGTTGTAGCGCTCTTTTGTGGTCACCGCTTCGCTTGTTTGATTTTGTTTTCAGTAGTGGAGGCTTCACCATCGTTAATTACCTGTGTTTCACATTCTTGTTTTTTTTTTCTTGTTTTATTATGTTGCAAATGAGGATACACTGACCTGAGTGTGAATATATTTTAGGTGCGTAGGGTGTTTATATGTTTATTGTATTTTCTGTATTGTCTATTCATTGAATAGTAGATTAAATGTACATTACTTTAAAGCATTGAAATTTCAAACCATGCTGGATCGAGAGAAACTTGGAAAAAGGTTCTGTATATACAAAAGAGTAGCAAATGTTACCATTCCTGCCACACAGGGGATTGAACAGATTAAGGAGTAGAGTGGAAGTAGTCTGGTTGGTGAATGCGAAACAGACGTTACGTCAAGCAGTTCGATATTTGTTGCTATGCGGGACGTGTCACTATGCGTTACGAAGTGATAGCGGTGCAAGTAAAACTGCATTAAAAAATCAGATGAATGAAATGTAAAAGCTGACAGGCAAAGCTAGCGCAGAAGAAAAGGAAGAAAAGCTGCAGTCGGTAGAGCTAGCGATAAGAAAAAGAGACGAGAAAGCTGGGGTAGATAGACGTAGGGCAGATGAAGTGGATGCTAAAGCTGAGACAGAAACGGAAGAAGCGAACGAGGACAGAAATCAGTTCCGGGAGAAGATGAAGAAGCTGTAAACGAAATCGATCTTCCTGCAACACTTTAGACAAATACATCGAGAAAACCTCCAGAACAAGAGAGAGCGGCCCAAAATAGGGTACCCCAGGCCGAAACTAGCACGGGAAAGACGAGAAAATTAATACCTCACTATGTAAAACGGTAAAAACCATCGACGGCACGAATAAAGAATTTATACATCGAATGTAAAATCAGTAGCTCGACCAGACGCAGAAGCGAAAAAGCCCATGTAGTTCGTTTAAACTGATAAGTTTGCTTCGATAAAACTTGAAGTGGATAATTTGAAAACATGAACTGAGTGACTGCAAATGGCGAAACGCATTTAACAGTATCGTAAGGTGCGAAAGTAGTTTGGGAAAATTCACAGTCCATTAGCGCAGCGCTATCAGATACGAAGAGAATCTCTATTAGAGAAGCGAGTATACCTTCCGGTTTGCGTCCGGATACGAGAGGTCGTTTGATGAAAAACACTTTTTCTCGTAAAGGATATTTTAAATGTACACTGTAGGCAGGGACCTATAAATCAAAACTTGCATGGCACAATTTAGAAATAGCCTAACAAGTTATTGGTTTTGACGAAGAAAATTTCAGTTTATTAAAAGCCAATTGTGTCGTGGATTTCTCGCTAGAGTGCTGCCAGTAACACAAAACTGTGCAACGATCGAGGGCTTTGAGGGTGAGATACTGAATATTATTGTTGGGTGACGGAACACAACAGAATAGGCTTGAGCATCAATAAATCCCCGGACACTGTAGCATCTCCAATCATACGCCATATACTTTGACGCAATTCTTGGAATAGTACATCAAAGGATCTGGACATACAGCCTACCACGAGACAAAGTGCTCTCCACGTTCCATATTTGCTGTGAGGCCATGTGACTAAAAAAGGTAGAAAACTGAATAATACCCTATAGAGTGTTATTTCCATTTCTGTGATCGGATCATAAAGCCTAGATAGGACTAACGTTTATGTATGCAGGCAGCAACCTATTCCATTAAAAAACGTTAGGTAAGCTGACAAATACTTTTAGAAAAGACTACGTAACACATATATTTATATTCAAAATTACCATCTGTATCTGATTCCGAAAAGGGGTTGTTGCTATTGTCATTCTACATTTTATATACTTCCTACTTCTGCCGCCATCGTTTACTTTCCCCCACAAATAGCAAAACACTTCTACCACTATTATCATCTCGTTTCTTTACTTAATTCCCTTAGCATCGACTGACCTAACTGGCATACAGTTCATTATCCTTCTATTTTTATCTGTACCTCAACAGAACAAAATAGATCATATGCACGTAATATTTAGTGCACGGGCGTTGAGCATTATTTGCCAATAAAAGCGCAGAGCGTCCTATGAACGATCATTTCAATTTGCAGTCAACCCCTGACCGAAAAAACATAATACCAAAACCATCATATCATCGTGAGCGTATGCATAGTTTCACATAGTTCAAAATGATTCTAATCGCTCTGAGCACTATGGGACTTAACATCTGAGGTCATCAGTCCCCTAGAACTCAGAACTACTACACCTAACCAAGCTAAGGACATCACACACATCCATGCCCGACACATGATTCGAACCTGCGACCGTAGCGGTCACACGGTTCCAGACTGAAGCGCCTTGAACCGCTCGGCCACAACGGCCGGTATCCTGAAGTTGGTCCAGTTTCCACCAAACTAACATTTTCATAGACCAAAAGCCGCAGTTAGTACAGAAACATCAACATATTCATAAAGGAGTTCCTGTCTATGTGTAATTTTTAGAATAATACAGAAAGCGTTCCATTTGCGACCAACGCTATTTCTAATTTCAACCTGACTCCAGATGACGTACTGACGTTCTGTTGCTTGCGTCCCTGATTTCATAAATACGGCGTCTGACGGTCAGAACTTAATGCAGACTTGCACAAAGACTTCATTGTTCTAGAGCATTGAATCCATTTAGCAGGTAGTTGATCCGTACAGCGATTCGAAAATAAAACAGGACCACTTCTAATGAACGCCCTGATAGCAGCAGTTCCTAGAATAAAACACTGGGAGTAGTAAACAATGCTTAGAAATAGACTATATGGTCGACGCATACATAGATCCCTGCCTGCCGTACTGATTAAAGTGTGTCCTGGGATCGAGTTTCACACAGTTCTCCAAATTCTAAAAATTTTTATTTACCCACTTCACAGTAACACATGTTTTATGACATAAGAGACAGAAATCATTTACAGGGTTTTGGAAAAAACTTATTTAGCTATGAATAATTTCTAGTCTGGTCGCGTCTGGGAAGGTTCGCTTTTTTCTGTGGATATAAATTCGAGTAAACAGATTTCAGTTACTCCTCTGCGTTTGTGACCTTGGTGTCGGTTTTTGTGCAATCGAATGATGTTAACAGAGCCAAGTAGCGACTGCTGTCATTCTCACCGCACTGGCTATCCAAGCGTTCATTTTTCCGTCAACGTAAACACACCAGTTGGTTTGGCAATCTACCCATCACGTCCTTGTCGGTAGTCTGCTGTCTGTTTTCTATATATCGCCCATTAAATCTATATCTTCGTCTCTATCTACATGATCACTCTACATTCACAATTAAGTGCCTCACAGAGGGTTCATGGAGAAACCTTCAAGCTGTTTCTTTCCCACCCCACTCTCGAACAACGGGTGGAAAAATCGAATCCTCGTATTTTTCTGTGCTGGCTCTGATTTTTCTTATCTTACTATGATGATCATTTCTGCCCATTTAGGTTGCCATCAACAAAATATTTTCCCACTCAGAAAAGAAAGTTATTGATTGAAATTTCATGAGACGATACTGCCGCAACAAAAACGCCTTCGTTTTAATGACTTCCACCCCAATTAATGTATCATATCGTGGGCACTCTCCCCTCAGTTTCGTGACAGTATAAAATGAGCTGCCCTTCTTTGATCTCTTTCGATGTCCTTCGTGGATCCGATCTGGCTCAGATCCCAAGCATCACAGCAGTACTCCAGAAGATGAGGTACTAGCGAAGTATAGAGAAGCTGTTTAGTAGACCTGTTGCATTTTTCTCAGTGTTGTGCCAATAAATCGTTGTTTTGGGCTTGCTTTAAACACAGCATTATCTATGTGATAGTTCCAGTTTAATTTATTTGTACTTCTAATCCCTAAATATTTAATAGAATTTACAGCCTTTAGATTTATGTAATTTATCGTGGAACTAAAATTCAGTTGATTCGTTTTGGTGCTCAAGTGTATAACTTCCCACTTTTCGTTATTTAGAGTCAGTAGCCACACAGATAACTTATCTAAATCGTTTTTAAATTGGTTTTGATCTTCTGGTGATATTGTTGTTGTTGTTGTGGTCCTCAGTCCTGAGACTGGCCTGATGCAGCTCTCCATGCCACTCTATCCTGTGCAAGCTTTTTCATCTCCCAGTACCTACTGCAACCTACATCCTTCTGAATCTGCTTAGTGTATTCATCTCTTGGTCTCCCTCTACGATTTTTACCCTCCACGCTGCCCTCCAATACTAAATTGGTGATCCCTTGATGCCTCAGAACATGTCCTACCAACCGATCCCTTCTTCTGGTCAAGTTGTGCCACAAACTTCTCTTCTCCCCAATCCTATTCAATACTTCCTCATTAGTTATGTGATCTACCCATCTAATCTTCAGCATTCTTCTGTAGCACCACATTTCGAAAGCTTCTATTCTCTTCTTGTCCAAACTATTTATCGTCCATGTTTCACTTCCATACATGGCTACACTCCATACGAATACTTTCAGAAATGACTTCCTGACACTTAAATCAATACTGGATGTTAACAAATTTCTCTTCTTCAGAAACGCTTTCCTTGCCATTGCCAGCCTACATTTTATATCCTCTCTACTTCGACCATCATCAGTTATTTTGCTCCCCAAATAGCAAAACTCCTTTACTACTTTAAGTGTCTCATTTCCTAATCTAATTCCCTCAGCATCACCCGACTTAATTCGACTACATTCCACTATCCTTGTTTTGCTTTTGTTGATGTTCATCTTATATCCTCCTTTCAAGACACTGTCCATTCCATTCAACTGCTCTTCCAAGTCCTTTGCTGTCTCTGACAGAATTACAATGTCATCGGCGAACCTCAAAGTTTTTATTTCTTCTCCATGAATTTTAATACTTACTCCGAATTTTTCTTTTGTTTCCTTTACTGCCTGCTCAATATACAGATTGAACAACATCGGGGAGAGGCTACAACCCTGCCTTACTCCCTTCCCAACCACTGCTTCCCTTTCATGTCCCTCGACTCTTATAACTGCCATCTGGTTTCTGTACAAATTGTAAATAGCCTTTCGCTCCCTGTATTTTACCCCTGCCACCTTTAGAATTTGAAAGAGAGTATTCCAGTCCACATTGTCAAAAGCTTTCTCTAAGTCTACAAATGCTAGAAACGTAGGTTTGCCTTTCCTTAATCTTTCTTCTAAGTTAAGTCGTAAGGTCAGTATTGCCTCACGTGTTCCAGTGTTTCTACGGAATCCAAACTGATCTTCCCCGAGGTTGGCTTCTACTAGTTTTTCCATTCGTCTGTAAAGAATTCGTGTTAGTATTTTGCAGCTGTGACTTATTAAGCTGATAGTTCGGTAATTTTCACATCTGTCAACACCTGCTTTCTTTGGGATTGGAATTATTATATTCTTCTTGAAGTCTGAGGGTATTTTGCCTGTTTCATACATCTTGCTCACCAGATGGTAGAGTTTTGTCAGGACTGGCTCTCCCACGGCCGTCAGTAGTTCCAATGGAATATTGTCTACTCCGGGGGCCTTGTTTCGACTCAGGTCTTTCAGTGCTCTGTCAAACTCTTCACGCAATATCATATCTCCCATTTCATCTTCATCTACATCCTCTTCCATTTCCATAATATTGTCCTCAAGTACATCGCCCATGTATAGACCCTCTATATACTCCTTCCACCTTTCTGCTTTCCCTTCTTTGCTTAGAATTGGGTTTCCATCTGAGCTCTTGATATTCATACAAGTCGTTCTCTTATCTCCAAAGGTCTGTTTAATTTTCCTGTAGGCGGTATCTATCTTACCCCTAGTGAGATAGGCCTCTACATCCTTACATTTGTCCTCTAGCCATCCCTGCTTAGCCATTTTGCACTTCCTGTCGATCTCATTTTTGAGACGTTTGTATTCCTTTTTGCCTGTTTCACTTACTGCATTTTTATATTTTCTCCTTTCATCAATTAAATTCAATATTTCTTCTGTTACCCAAGGATTTCTACTAGCCCTCGTCTTTTTACCTACTTGATCCTCTGCTGCCTTCACTACTTCATCCCTCAAAGCTACCCATTCTTCTTCTACTGTATTTATTTCCCCCATTCCTGTCAATTGCTCCCTTATGCTCTCCCTGAATCTCTGTACAACCTCTGGTTCTTTTAGTTTACCCAGGTCCCATCTCCTTAAATTCCCACCTTTTTGCAGTTTCTTCAGTTTTAATCTACAGGTCATAACCAATAGATTGTGGTCAGAGTCCACATCTGCCCCTGGAAATGTCTTACAATTTAAAACCTGGTTCCTAAATCTCTGTCTTACCATTATATAATCTATCTGATACCTTTTAGTATCTCCAGGGTTCTTCCATGTATACAACCTTCTTTCATGATTCTTAAACCAAGTGTTTGTTATGATTATGTTGTGCTCTGTGCAAAATTCGACCAGGCGGCTTCCTCTTTCATTTCTGTCCCCCAATCCATATTCACCTACTATGTTTCCTTCTCTCCCTTTTCCTACACTCGAATTCCAGTCCCACATGACTATTAAATTTTCGGTTCCCTTCACAATCTGAATAATTTCTTTTATTTCATCATACATTTCTTCAATTTCTTCGTCATCTGCAGAGCTAGTTGGCATATAAACTTGTACTACTGTAGTAGGCGTGGGCTTCGTATCTATCTTGGCCATCTGGTGATATTATAAGACGGTAAATGACAGCGTCATCTGCAAACAATCAAAGAGAGCTACTCAGATGCTCTCCTAAATCGTTTATGTACATCAGGAACTGCAGATGGCCTGTAACTCTTCCTTGGCGAACGTCAGGTATTACTTCTGTTTTTCTGGATGACTTTCCGTCATTTACTACGCACTGTTACCTTTCTGATATGAAATCACGAATCCAATTGCACAAATGAGACGATAACCCATACGTACGTAATTTGATCAAAGGTCACGTATGAGGTACCCTGTCAAAAGCTTCTGGAAATCTAAAAGTATGAAATCCATTTAACATCCCCTGACAAGAGCACCCATTATTTCGTAACAATTAGGAGCTAGTTTTGCTTCACAAGAACGATATTTTCAAAATTCTTGTTGACTGTTCGTCAATAAATCGTTTTCTTTGCAATGACTCACAATGTTCGAAAATAGTGCATGTTCCAAAATTCTACGGCAAATCGATGTAGGCGGGGTCTGTAGTTAGGTGGATTACTCCTATGTCCTTTCTAGGATACCGGTGCTACTTGTGCAACTTTCCAGTCTTTAGGTATGGATCTTTCAACAAGCGATCGGTTGCATGTGATTGCTAAATATGGAGCTATTATATCACCATAGACATAATGAGCTTTCTAGACTCCGAGAAGCTCATCTGCAGAGACCAGCACGATTTTAGGAAACGGCAGTCATGCGAGACACAGCTGGCCTTCTATGTACCTGATATACAACAGGCTCTAGATACCGGCTCCCAGGTAGATGCCATATTTCTCGACTTTCGAAAGACGTTCGACTCAGTTCCGCACTGTCGCTTGCTACAAAAAGTGCGCGCTTACGGTCTATCCGATGACATATGCGGTTGGATAGAAAGTTTTCTAACAGACAGCGAGCAGTAAGTCGTCCTGAACGGGGTGACTTCAACAGGTGTGCCCCAGGGCAGTGTAATACGTCCTCTGCTTTTTACGATTTACATAAACGATCTGGTTGGTGGTATTAACAGCAGCCTTAGACTGTTTGCCTATGATGCTATAGGCTACAGGAAAGTAGTATCACACGAAAGTTGTGAACAAATCAATGAGGATTTGCAGAAAATAAATGCATGGTGTAATGACTGGCAGTTACCTCTCAATATTAGTAAGTGTAACCTACTGCGTATAACAAAGCGAAAATCCCCATTAATGTATGAGAACAAAATAAATGATCAGTCTTTGGAAGCGGTAACATCAGTCAAGTATCTGGGTGTGACTATTCGAAATAGTCTCAAATGGAATGATCAAATTACCCAAGTAACGGGTAAGGCGAACTCCAGATTGCGGTTTATTTGTAGAATCCTGAAGCGATGCAATCCTTCAACAAAGGAAATAGCTTACAATACGTCTGTTCGTTCAGTCTTAGGGTAGTGTTCGTCTGTATACGACCCTTACCAGTTGGGTCTGATTCAAGAAATTGAGAAGGTCCAAAGAACAGCCGCAAGATTCGTGACTGGTACGTTCAGCCACCGCGAGAACGTTACAAATCTCATAGAAAGTTTGAAATGGGACACACTTGCAGATAAACGACGCGCTAAACAGAAGGGGCTGCTCACTAAATTCCGAAATCCAATCTTCACCGCGGATGTAGAGCATATACAGGGTGATTCAAAAAGAATACCACAACTTTAAAAATGTGTATTTAATGAAAGAAACATAATATAACCTTCTGCTACACATCATTACAAAGAGTACTTAAAAAGGATTTTTTTCACTCAAAAACAAGTTCAGAGATGTTCAATATGGCCCCCTCCAGACACTCGAGCAATATCAACCCGATACTCCAACTCGTTCCACACTCTCTGTAGCATATCAGACATTGTGACGGTTGACTTTCCCGTTAGTGTGGAAAGTTGCTTCATCACTAAACACAATCTTTGAAACGAAAGATTCAACTGTTTCCATTTGAGCAAGGATAAAATTACAGAAATCGATTCTTTTAATCTTATCAGCTACAGACAGTGCTTGAACCAATTTCAGACGATAAGGTTTCATAACTAACCTTTTTCGTAGGACTCTCCATACAGTTGATTGTGGAATTAGCAGCTCTCTGCTAGCTCTGCGAGTCGATTTTCCTGGGCTGCGAACATATGCTTGCTGGATGAGTGCTACATTTTCATCACTCGTTCTCGGCCGTCCAGATCTTTTCCCTTTGCTCAAACACCTATCCTCTGTAAACTGTTTATACCAACGTTTAATACACCACCTATCAGGAGGTTTAACACCATACTTCGTTCGAAATGCAGGCTGAACAACTGTCGTCGATTCACTTCTTCCGTACTCAATAACACAAAAAGCTTTCTGTTGAGCGGTCGCCATCTTAGCATCAACTGACGCTGACGCCTAGTCAACAGCGCCTCAAGCGAACAAATGTACAACTAAATGAAACTTTATAGCTCCCTTAATTCGCCGACTGATAGTGCTTAGCTCTGCCTTTTGTCGTTGCAGAGTTTTAAATTCCTAAAGTTGTGGTATTCTTTTTGAGTCACCCTGTATTATTACCACCAAATTTCAAGTCGCGTAATGATCATCACTCAAAAATAAGGGAAATAAGGGAAATAACAGCTCGTAATGAGGCGTTCAGACAGTCGTTTTTCCCTAGTGCGATCCTCGAGTGGAACAGAGAGGAGAAAAATGACTTTAGCGTGAATAGTGGTCTCCGCCACACACCGCTTGGTGGCTAGCGGAGTATATATGTAGATGCAGATGTAGAACCTGAATGGTACACAGTCATGACCGGAGGCCTTGCCTTTTTTAATTGTTTTAAGCTGCTGTGACAAAACGAGAACATCTACTTCTAAGTTATTCATGTTAGCAGATGTTCTTGGTTCGAATTCTGGAATGTCTACATCGTCTTGTTTGGTGGAGGAATTTCGGAAAATGTTATTTAGTAACCCTACTTTAGATACACGATCGTCTGTAGCATCACCATTGTTATCGCACAGTGAATGTATTGATTGTGTGTTTCCACTGGTGTACCTTACGTACAACCAGAATGAATATGTATTTTCTGCAAGATTTCGAGGCAGATTTTCGGTATGAGAAGTATTAAGAGCATCTCCGATTGAAGTTCGCACCACATTTCGAGCTTGCGTAAAATATCGTCAATCTGGAGGGCTTTATGTTGTTTCAAGTATGGTATTCTTTTTTTGTTACTTCTGCAATATTGTTCTGATCTGTTTAGTGTATCATGGGTGATCAGAAGTATCTCTTTTTAATTTATTTGGTATACGTTTCTCAAGAGCCATCGATAGAATTTCATTAAGTTTAAATCACATCTGGTCTGCGATTACATATTCCCTTTGGAAAGAGTGGAAACGGTCTCGTAGGAAGGCCTCCACGATTTTTAGCTACTTTTTAAATGGATATATTTGCGTACATTTTTGGTGTATATGGATGTTACGGTATTCAGTCTCGCATTAAAAACCTTGTGGTCATTAATCACTGTATTCGTCATGATGCCGCCTATTTACTCTGGATTATTTGTTACTAAGAGGTCAATGTTCTCGCAAACATTTACATTTCGAGTGGGCTACTGTACTAACGGTTGAAACTAATTTTCTAAGAACGTGTTTAGAACGATTTCGGGTGACGTTTTATGCCTACCTATGACTTAAAACATGTATTTTCGACGGGTTATCGAAGATAGATTGAAGTCATCACCAGCTGTAAAGGTATGAATGTGGCATCTATCTGAAATCAGAGTCAAGTTTTCTTTTAACTGTTCAGCAACTGCATCATAAGAGTTTGGGGAAAAAAATAAAAAACTTGTATGATATGAGGGTCGATACAAGCGACAATAAAAGTGCGGGTACTTGCCTTATCTGCAGCAGCAGCGGAAAGCGCCCTCACGCTGGCGTTCCTACCGACAATAAATTAAACATTTTTCTAACATCATTATTGGCACATAACACAAATTGAAAAGAAAAAATAATTTTTTTTAAATATTTTATTTATTAACAGCAGACTGTGCAAATAATTTGACTCTTTCTTTGATCTACGAAAATGCTGATGGCTTACAGGAATTAATATACAACAAAGACGGAGAAATGTGTGCAAAACCAAATAAATACCTGGAGGCTACTGGAAAGACTCTCAGGAAACAGGCTATATCACACGAATAGGCGGAGGTGGCCATCCCGGTATTTCCAGTGAAACAAATGTTGTACGACTCTTGGACAACATATCCGTCATTGCAATCATCAGCTATCGCTCACTGAGAGAGTTTTTTCGGTATCTTGAAAACTTAAAAAAATGTTGCAAGGATGACTGAAGGATGTCAGACTTTATAGTCAGAGAGCTGCTACAGGGCAGTCTTTGACTGACTAGAAGTTCGACCGTGGATCACCTGCATCAGATCAGTACCCTACACATTATCCGTCGTTTTTTATGACTGCACGAAGATACAGCGGCACTGGCAATGCTCAATGCCTAGAGAGATTTTCCTAATCATATACCTTCCACCATGTATTATCTATCTCTGACCACAGAGTATCGGAATCCCTTGCTGCAGGTGGTAGCGGCCTCGTAACCTCCGCCACACATTTTGTATGTGGTTGAAGTATGGTGACCTCCGCGCAATAGGAAGAAGTTTAATTCTTTGCTGCCGTTGGAGTCAATTCAGAACGCCTATGCTGTTACGAATGCGGCTGCGAACCTGTAAGGAAATTGTCATCAGTTACGTTGGAAATAAAATATCATAATTAATTCTATAGATTTTAATCTTCCATACTGTGAACAAATTCGACCCCTGCAATGCGTAAGCTACAGGTTTATCCGTCATATTAGGTGAAGTGCTTTCAGATTCCATGATACTTGGTTGAGTGCAGTGGACCGAAAACCACACCACACTCACAAGGGAAGAGCGCGGGGATGGAAATCAAAGTACAAAATCAATGGCGATATAGTTTAAAGTGTCAAGTATATAACTCCGGTTGGCCTTCGTTTGTGGTATACTTTCCTCCATTAAAGTGACATCAGTTTTCGTAACGGTGAGATAGCCCAGTATGACTAATTGTAGGTTGACCTGTTTGCGGTCTTGGATTCGAACAAGTCGCGGAATATTTACATTTTTTTATCATTATTAGCATCGAAATGCGTTACTGTACTAACTGAATATAGTCTATAAAAAATGTCACTTACCCTTTACTATTTTCGCTTTCTCTCTCACCAATCGCATAGGTTCAGGAAAGATACAGATATGTAATTGCAGCGAGATGTTCTGTAAGGACTTCACACACACTCGCTCGCTCAATGGGCTGCGTTTGCGGAAGGCGACCGTGACCGTCAGCGTCGTCCTTGCAAATTACGTGTCACTGTGGTCAGTCACGGCACGTTGCCTGGGGAAAAAAGCCTACATTGATATACATAACTGATATCAGAACGTTAATGATATAAGTTTCTTCCTCAATTTGGTAACAACTAAACGCCACTGTGAGGACATATTTCCATGCATATCTCACAATGCAAGAGTAATTTATGTTTCTAATATTGCTATGACGACCAACACCTTGTTACGTGCAAAAGTATCATAACGAATACATTTACATGTGTCAACGGCTTAATTAATACCAAACAATTTGTATTTTGTCTCTTTGTAATGCGTTTTGTAATCAACGTAATGGAGGCAATTGTCAGTTGTTAGCAACACGTGAAATTAGAAAGGGACAAAGAAACAGAAAAACGGTGATCAGTGTTCGAATCTGATCCGAATGGAACTCAAACAACATAACGACTAACCTGGGACCTTACAGATACGATTATCTCTCGATTTTAATGGATGATAAAATCGTCTTGCCTACTTACGGAGGACGATATACCTAATCGAAGGCTCACCATTGAGAATGGATTTAGGGTGAGATTGCTAACGCCTCAGACTTCGTAACCATTCCGTCCGCTCTCCGATCGCTATCCCCGACCTCACACACGTCCCTTGTGCACGTGCCTTGTCAGGTTGGCTTGCAAATGTGAGGACGGACGACATGGAATCCGCTGGGACGGATCTTGCCACCCCTGACTGGCAAAAGCACTTTCATTCATGCATTCAGCCGTACCAGAAGAATGGTAAATGCATTTATGAAACGTGGGACACATTTCAGTTAGACACCTCAATAATACAGAGCAGTTACATTCTAAGAAAAAAAATGGTTCAAATGGCTCTGAGCACTATGGGACTTAACATCTGAGGTCATCCGTCCCCTAGAACTTAGAACTACTTGTACCTAACTAACCTGAGGACATCACACACATCCATGCCCGAGGCAGGATTCGAACCTGCGACCGTAGGGGTCACGCGGTTCCAGACTGATGCGCCTAGAACTTAGCTCTGATAACATTATTAGACTGCACAAAGACTGGCCCCCAGTTCACATATCCAGAGGAATAACTGAAACCTGCGTTACTCAAATATATTTCGTCAGAAAAAGGAAACCTTCTGAGACGCTTGACACTCGGAGGTCTCCATGGCTAACTGAGATTTTCCAAAACGATATCAATTACTTCTTCCTCTTACGTCATAAAACATGTGTTGCCCTCGTGGAGAATCTACACAAACTCGATGCCAGGAAACATTTTAATCATTATGACAAGCTGGGATCTACGCATGTTTCCACAAAATAGTCTATTTCTACGCATTCGTTGTTAGTACCCCTAGTATTTCATTCTAGGACCTGCTGCCATCAAGCCCTAGATCAGAAGTGTCCCCTGCTATTTTCGAATCGCTGTACGGAACAACTAGCAGCTAAATCGATTCGATACTCTACAACAATGAAAAAGTTTGTGCATGTCTGCATTGTGTTCTGACTTTCAGACGACGTATTTATGAAAGCAACAAGGCATGCAACAATGAGATAATTTAGGAATCCATTCAGTACGTCATCAGCAGTGGGACTGAAACAGTGTTGGCCACAAATTTAACGCCACCTAACGTAGCAAAGTGCTCTAACAGCGATACCTCGATAGTAATTCCCACATGAATACATGGATATATTTGTACTAACTGTACCTTTTGAGGTACGAGGAAGTTAATTTGGAGGAGACTAAACCAAAGCCGGCTTCAGTGGCCGAGCGGTTCTAGATGCAATAGTCTGGAACCGCACGACCGCTACGGTCGCAGGTTCGAATCCTGCCACGGGCATGGATGTTTGTGATGCCCTTAGGTTAGTTACGTTTAAGTAGTTCTAAGTTCTATGGGACTGATGACCTCGTAAGTTAAGTCCCATAGTGCTCAAGCCATTTAAACCGTTTTGAACTAAACGAAAAACAGCGTCGTGCTTCAAACCATGCAACCGCTCACGGTAGTAACCCTGTTTTTTCTCAGTCTAGAGTGTACTGCAGATTGAAACGATCGTTCATCCAACGCTCTGTACTTTTATGAGCAAATAATCCAGAATTTCTGCGCAGTAAACATTTTGTGTAGACGTTTCTCTTCATTCTGTTGATGTATAGATAAAAGTAAATGTTTAATAAACACTAAACCCGTTAAGTCAGTTGACACTGGGGGAGTTATGTAAGGAACTATGACGCTGATCGTAGTAGAAGTATTTCACTACGTGAGCGGGAAACAAGATGATGGCAACGAATGAAGAAGGATTTAAAATGTAGAATGGCAATAGCAACAAGAGGTTTTCTGAAAAAGGGAAACATGCTAAATTCAAATATGAATTTCAGTGTTACAAAGTCTTTGCTGAAAGTATTTGTCAGCCTTACAGCCATTATTTAGTGGTGTAGGTTGCTGTCAGTACACATAAAAGTTAGACAAAGCTATATTTTACCCAGGATTCATCTCATAGGAATGGGAGTAACACACTACACGTTTTCTACTGTTCTAGCCACGTAGCACACAGTGTATCTGCAATGTGGGGTGCACACCTTCTCGTGATAGATTGTGTGTAGCATTCCGGCTAAGAATTCACTTACTTCTTGGCACTAGCGTAGGGAAGACTTTGCAACGTAGTAGGCTTTGTTTGGCAATGAGAATGTGTTTTCTGCAGCAGTGCCTTGACCAAATTGTTGGAAAGTGCTCACTTCCCAAAACTCGAAATAAGTTCTAGTTTGGCTACAAACACTGTATCTTATCAATTTCTTCCATTGCCTTTTCGCTGAGCCATTACCAGTGACAAGCAAATAACGAATCTTAACCTTCCGTGTCATATATCTCCTGGCACCATCGAAGGTGTTGGCGTAGTCGACTGCTCAAGAACACTAAGTTTAGCAAGCAAGAGAAGGGAAAGACTCTGAGCAAATTGGCAGCATCTGTCAGTCACACGAATTTGAATTTTGTTCGTCATCTCAGTATCAAACCAGACAGGGAAAATTATGGAAGCAATGAACAACCTCTTTCACATGCACTGCATATGATAGATCTGGGTCCGCAGCTCGTGGTCGTGTGGTAGCGTTCTCGCTTCCCGCGCCCAGGTTCCCGGGTTCGATTCCCGGCGGGGTCAGGGATTTTCTCTGCCTCGTGATGACTGGGTGTTGTGTGATGTCCTGAGATTAGTTAGGTTTAAGTAGTTCGAAGTTCTAGGGGACTGATGACCATAGATGTTAAGTCTCATAGTGCTCAGAACAATTTGATAGATCTGGAGTTGAAAACCGAATGAAAGTGAATAACTACAGATTTTGGTACTTCTTCTGTTTTCTTTCTGCTTCAGTTGCCATATGTTAAATTTTTCGTTCTGAGTCTGCAATTTGATTTATTACTCTGTGACATCGACGTATTAGCCTACCCTCCATAATATCTCCACATTTTGGCGGTATTCCTGATAATCTGGATGCGAATGACACAAGAACGGATGTAATACAGTCCGTTTAAGGTGAAGAGTGTGTAGTATTTTACTAGTTCTTGACATTTTGAACAAAGTCGTTTAGAACACTCTTAGTTTTGTTAAGTCCGCAGCTCGTGGTCGTGCGGTAGCGTTCTCGCTTCCCGCGCCCGGGTTTCGGGGTTCGATTCTCGGCGGGGTCAGGGATTTTCTCTGCCTCGTGATGACTGGGTGTTGTGTGATGTCCTTAGGTTAGTTAGGTTTAAGTAGTTCTATGTTCTAGGGGACTGATGACCATAGCTGTTAAGTCCCATAGTGCTCAGAGCCATTTGAACCATTTTGTTAAAATAGGATGTCGCCGCAAGCCGAACAGGTTGATTGTGATATACATTTGTAATTTTCAGTGGTGTAATCTGCTCTAGGTTAAAGGTCGTCACTTCGATTGGCGTCTAGTGGCGCAACTCCACAGAGGGCTGGTTGGAGCAGACTGCGAATAGCACTGAGGACATTGAAAGCCGTCCATGAAGTTTTTCATATTGCTAGTGGATTTGAGAATTGGCACTTCTGATGACTACTTCTGACACCTCTTGATCGTTCGCTCACTTTCAAGATTGTCATATTTAGTTTTCATTCTGATGAAGCAACCTGCATAATCATCGCGTTCATAGGGCATCGAGATCGTAAATTTAAAAGTCGGGTACAGCTTAGCAACTACACGCTAATAACACCTTTTCATTGTGCCAGATAAAACGATCAGTCATCTTTCACTTATTTTATTGTTAATCGCAATCCTTCTGTAGTGCAGTAAGCGTTATAACATAGCACTTATGTCTGATGTAATTTCACAATGCGTTAGTGAGAATTATAGAAACGTCATGAATTTCCATATTATGCTTTTAGCTGAAGTATAATGAGTAATAAAACCAATCTTTTGTAGTTAAGAACGTGATCTGTCAGCCCTTTCAGTTACATGACCAATGAGAAACAAATGAAGTAACACAACATCGCAATGCAAGTTGTGCATTACTGTAAGATATGTTTTCCATATCAGACAGAGTTAATGGTTTCAACTCCACTCTCAATATTTTGACAACATATAGAGAAGACTTTTATATGCGTTGTTGCCACATGAGGTCTTATGTCTAGTAGTTGCATCACTTGTATCATACTATATGTTATTGTTAATTTTACACATCAAACATTCCTTGTGGATATAATGCGTCTCCAAAAACTAGTGAATTAGTAATTATCTATTCTTAAATTTCCACTAGAAGATTTTATCCACTATTGGTTGCAATTATTGCTCAACTTTATTCAGATCAATCAGTGACAAACTAGAGATATTTAAGACTGACTGGAGAATCCTATCAAAGAATAAGAAGCTCAGTCTGTTTACATCACAAAATATAGGTGAAGTCCGCGTGACAGTGTCGATAAGGTAGCCCCTTTAATCATATACCTCCTACTGCCCCCTGCTGCCCTGACATCGAGCGGGAAGACGGAAGGAGACGAGTGTCTCAACCAATGAGACGTCCATATACCCCACTATATGTAGTGGGCGGGACAGGGCGTGGTCTGGGCGGAGCTTACAGTTGTGGACCTTCTCAGGTGTCATGCTTTCCTAACACCTAGCTGGATCCGAGGCGCTTGGCGGTGCTAAGTGTCATCCGTCTTGCATACCCGCCAGGAGATGCTACTAGAGATGTCAGTGTTTCGAGAGTTACGTGATTTCTGATGTGATTTATTTTCCCTTGATTGTTACTTTGAGTTATAGGAAACACTGAAATGTTCTCAAGGATTGAAACCGCAAACTGACTGCAATCACTAAATGGCTTTATTCAATCTTTGTGCTATACCCCTACCATTTGTGGAGGGTAGCAATTGAATCTGTCTATAGTGGAACAAACAAACTGGTTAATTTACATGTCATTCCATTTCCTCTTGTGTTCACACTCTCAGCGCTTAAATATCATTGGGAAAAGCAATTATTTGCCTAGGAACACCGAAAATTATCTGTTCGACCATAAAATAGTTAGTTTTAAATTATGTTCACAACTCACACTCTTCAGAACAAAACCCAACACTGTCTTGTGACAGCCAGAGCGAGAGCACCAGCAGCCGCGAGTACTGTTTGTATAAAGCGTTTTTGTACTTATTTGCTGCGCTTAGCTTTTAAATAGTTTTTCTAGGAAAACCTAGCGTAGTTTTCGCGTCTCGTATTTCAGTGAGTGTTTCTTGATTATCAGAGTAGCTCATCAGAAGATTATCTTGGGAATTTGTCACCGTATAGAGTAGGGTAAACATAGTCATGTGTAGGGACTGTGGTTGTTGTCAGCGGACTCAAGGAGAATTGGCCACTCTTCGGGGGCAGGTGGAGGCTTTGTCTGTTAGGCTCATCGAGCTCGAGGCGCAGGCGTCGGCTCGTAGTGGCGTTGGGGCAACTGTGGTGAGACCTATGCCTACTTCGGTGGCCTTGGAATCACATGGAACCCCTGATGTCGCTGCGTCTTCCGGCAGTGAGCATCTTACCGGTCAGCCATCACTCCAGGGTGAATGGCGGACAGTGGTGGGCTCGCGCGTGCCTGGCCGAAAGGCGAAGGTGGGATCTGGCCGCGTGGCAGCTGCCTTACCCCTTTCCAACAGGTACGGGGTGCTTCCTAGTGGTGATGACATCGTTTCCGAGCCACCACAGGATGCCTCGCCTGTTGGGCCAGTGGCCGATTCTCCGGCAAGGTCCCGACAGTCACAGAGGGCGGGCCTATTAGTTATAGGGAGCTCCAACGTTATGCGGGTTATGGAGCCCCTCAGGAAAATAGCGGGTAGGTCGGGGAAGAATGCCAGTGTGCACTCAGTGTGCTTGCCGGGGGGTCTCGTCCGTAATGTGGAGGAGGCCCTTCCGGCAGCTATTGAACACACTGGGTGTGACCGGCTGCAGATAGTAGCACATGTCGGAACGAATGACGCCTGCCGCTTGGGTTCTGAGGCCATCCTTGGTTCCTTCCGGCGGCTGGCTGATTTGGTGAAGACAACCAGCATCGCACGCGGAGTGCAAGCTGAGCTTAATATCTGAAGCATAGTGCCCAGAGTCGATCGCGGTCCTCTGGTTTGGAGCCGTGTGGAGGGTCTAAACCAGAGGCTCAGACGACTCTGCGACTATAATGGTTGCAAATTCATCGACCTCCGTTATTGGGTGGAGAACTGTAGGGCCCCCCTAGACAGGTCAGGCGTGCACTACACACCGGAAGCAGCTACTAGGGTAGCAGAGTACGTGTGGCGTGCACACGGGGGTTTTTTAGGTTAGAGGGACCCCCCCTTGGGCGAAACGATAAAATACCTGACGGCTTACCAGAGAGGACATTATCATCGTTGATAAAGAACGTCCGTCCTCAGAGACCAAAAACAGGAAAAGTTAACGTAATATTGGTAAACTGCAGGAGTATCCAGGGCAAGGTTCCTGAATTAGTATCTCTTATTGAAGGAAATAGTGCGCATATAGTATTAGGAACGGAAAGTTGGTTAAAACCGGAAGTGAACAGTAACGAAATCCTAGTCACAGAATGGAATATATACCGCAAGGGTAGGATAAACGCCAATTGTGGAGGAGTATTTATAGCAGTAAAGAATTCAATAATATCCAGTGAAGTTATTAGCGAATGCGAATGTGAAATAATCTGGGTTAAGTTAAGTATCAAAGGTGGGTCAGATATGATAGTCGGATGCTTCTATAGACCTCCTGCATCAGCAACCGTAGTAGTTGAGCGCCTCAGAGAGAACCTGCAAAACGTCGTGAAGAAGTTTCGTGATCATACTGTTGTAATAGGGGGAGACTTCAATCTACCAGGTATAGAATGGGATAGTCACACAATCAGAACTGGAGCCAGGGACAGAGACTCTTGTGACATTATCCTGACAGCCTTGTCCGAGAATTACTTCGAGCAGATAGTTAGAGAACCAACTCGTGAAGCTAACGTTTTAGACCTCATAGCAACAAATAGACCGGAAATTTTCGACTCCGTGAATGTAGAAGAGGGTATCAGTGATCATAAGTCAGTGGTTGCATCAATGACTACAAGTGTAATAAGAAATGCCAAGAAAGGAAGGAAAATATATTTGCTGAACAAGAGTGATAGGGCACAAATCGCAGAATATCTGAGTGACCACCATCAAACGTTCATTTCTGAGGAATAGGATGTGGAACAAAAATGGAAAAAATTCAGAAACATCGTCCAGTACGCCTTAGATAAGTTCGTACCGACTAAGGTCCAAAGCGAGGGGAAAGATCCACCGTGGTATAACAATCATGTACGAAATGTACTACGGAAACAAAGAAAGCTTCATCATAGGTTTAAGAGTAGTCGAATCATAGCTGATAAGGAAAAGCTGAACGAAGCGAAAAAGAGCGTAAAGAGAGCAATGAGAGAAGCATTCAACGAATTCGAACATAAAACATTGGCAAACAATCTAAACAAGAACCCTAAAAAGTTTTGGTCTTATGTAAAATCGGTAAGCGGATCTAAATCCCCTATTCAGTCACTCGTTGACCACGATGGCACCGAAACAGAGGACGACCGAAGAAAGGCAGAAATACTGAATTCAGTGTTCCGAAACTGTTTCACTGCGGAAAATCGTAACACGGTCCCTGACTTCAGCCGTCGCACGGACGCCAAAATGGAAAATATTTAAATAAACGATATCGGAATTGAAAAACAACTGCTATCACTTAGTAGCGGAAAAGCGTCCGGACCAGATGAGATACCCTTAAGATTCTACAGTGATTATGCTAAAGAACTTGCCCCCTTTCTATCAGCAATTTATCGTAGATCGCTGGAAGAACGTAAAGTACCTAGCGACTGGAAGAAAGCGCAGGTCGTTCCCATTTTCAAGAAGGGTCATAAATCAGATGCGAATAATTATAGGCCTATTTCGCTTACGTCAATCTGTTGTAGAATAATGGAACATGTTTTGTGTTCTCGTATTATGACGTTCTTAGATAATACAAATCTCCTTCATCATAACCAACATGGATTCCGCAAACAGAGATCATGTGAAACTCAGCTCGCCCTATTTGCCCAAGAAATTCACAGTGCCGTAGACACTGGCGAGCAGATTGATGCCGTATTCCTGGACTTCAGGAAGGCATTTGATACGGTTCCGCACTTACGTTTAGTGAAAAAAATACGAGCTTACGGAATATCGGACCAGGTTTGTGATTGGATTCAGGATTTCCTAGAAGAAAGAACACAACATGTCAATCTTAACGGTTCAAAATCGGCAGATGTAGAGATAATTTCGGGAGTACCGCAGGGAAGCGTGATAGGACCTTTATTGCTTACAATATACATAAATGACTTAGTTGACAACATCGGTAGCTCCGTGAGACTATTTGCAGATGACACGGTTGTCTACAAGAAAGTAGCAACATCAGAAGACTCGTACGTACTCCAGGAGGACCTGCAGAGGATTAATGCATGGTGCGACAGCTGGCAGCTTTCCCTAAACGTAGATAAATGTAATATAATGCGCATACATAGGGGCAGAAATCCATTCCAGTACGATTATGCCATAGGTGGTAAATCATTGGAAGCGGTAACGACCGTAAAATACTTAGGAGTTACTATCCGGAGCGATCTGAAGTGGAATGATCACATAAAAGAAATAGTGGGAAAAGCAGGCGCCCGGTTGAGATTCATAGGAAGAATTCTAAGAAAATGTGACTCATCGACGAAAGAAGTAGCTTACAAAACGCTTGTTCGTCCGATTCTTGAGTATTGCTCATCAGTATGGGACCCTTACCAGGTTGGATTAATAGAAGAGATAGACATGATCCAGCGAAAAGCAGCGCGATTCGTCATGGGGACATTTAGTCAGCGTGAGAGCGTTACGGAGATGCTGAACAAGCTCCAGTGGCGGACACTTCAAGAAAGGCGTTACGCAATACGGAGAGGTTTATTATCGAAATTACGAGAGAGCACATTCCGGGAAGAGATGGGCAACATATTACTACCGCCCACATATATCTCGCGTAATGATCACAACGAAAAGATCCGAGAAATTAGAGCAAATACGGAGACTTACAAGCAGTCGTTCTTCCCACGCACAATTCGTGAATGGAACAGGGAAGGGGGGATCAGATAGTGGTACAATACGTACCCTCCGCCACACACCGTAAGGTGGCTCGCGGAGTATAGATGTAGATGTAGATGCTACAGGCATTTTACACCAACACTACGTTTTTCCAAATAAGTCAAATATGTGTCAACTACGTCCCATTACTAGTCATTTCCTTTTCTCTTCCATTCGGAAATACATCTAGGAAAAATGACCGTCTATGTACTTCCGTACTAGCCTTAGTCTTTCTGATCTTATCTTTATGCTCCTTTCGCGAAGTGTACGTTGGCAGCAGAAGAATCGTTCTGCAGACAGCCTCCAAAGCCGTTTCTCAAAATTTTCTCAATAGTGCTCTATGAAACGAACGTCTCCTGCTCACCAGTGATCCCCAATTGAGATGCTGAAGCATCTCCATAATACCTGCATGTTGTTCGAACCTGCCGATAGCAAATTTAGCAGCACTCCTCTGAACTGCTTCGGTGTATTCCTTGAATACGACATTGAGCGGATCCCAAACACTCGAACAATATTCAACAACAGGTCCTCTATGCGGTCTCCTTTATAAACGAAACACACTTCTCTAAAATTCTCCCAGTTAACTGAAGTCGATCATTCGTCTTCCTTACTGCAGTCCTTTCATTACATATCATACTGCTTTGCGACATTACACCTGCATATTTCATAGTTGTGACTGTATCATTCAGCACACCACTAATACTGTACTCGATCATTATGGATTTGTTTCTCCCACTCATCTGCATTAACTTACATTTTCCTAATTTAGAACTTGTTGCCATCCTTTACGCCAACTGGAATTTTCGTCTGAGTCGCACTGTGTTCCCCTACAGTCACGCAACGACGACGCCTTCCCATACACCGCAGTATCATCAGCAAACAGCCACACACTGTTGATTAGCCTGTTCGCCAGAACATTTAAATACACAGAAAGTAATAGCGGTCCTATCACACTTCCCGAGGGCACCACTCAAGACACCTTTGTCTCCAACGAAGACTCGCCATCGTGGACATTATATTGAGTTCTGTTACTTAAGAAGTCTTCGAGCTACTCTGATTCCTGTGAACGTATTCCGTGTGCTTGTACCTTTCTAACAGCTTGCAGTGTCACCACGTAAAAATGCTTTTCGGAAATCGACGAATATGGAATTTGCCTGTTGCTTATAACCCACGGTTCGCAGAGCCTCGTGTGGGAGAAGGGCAAGCTGAGTTTCACAAGACCATTGCTTTCTAAAAGCCTGCTAATCTGTGGATAGAAGCTTTCCCTCTCAGGTACATTAGTTAGTTTCGAAAGTAAAATATGTTCATGGTTTCTGCAGCAAGTCGATGTTAAAGATATTGGTTTGTCATTTTGGGGGCCTATTCGTTTCCCCTTCTTATACGCAGGAGTGACCTGCGATTTTTTCCAGTCGCTTTGAACTTCTTACCGAGCGAGAGATACGCCATAAATGTTGGCTAAGTAAAAGGACAAAGCAGCAGGTACCCTTTGTGAAATCAAATAGGGATTCCATCAGGACCTGGTGACTTAATTGCTTCCAGTTCTTTTAGTTGTTTCTCTACACCAGAGATGTTTATTACTATGTCCTCCATAATGGAGTATGTGCTATGGTCAAATAACATTAGGTTTGTGCGATTCTCCTGCTTGAACGGTATCTTAAATGCGAAATATAAAACATCGGCTTTACTTTTGCAGTCTTCTACTGCCACTCCAGACTGGTCAAGCTTCACGTATCCAACTTTTAACATACACGTAAATTTCTGTTAACTTTTGCCTGTTGTCAAATGAGTGTTCTCTCTTGAATCGGAAGTGCAACGGCTTTTGTATTCTCAGAATGTTTCGAATTTTGTTGTTATGCCACGATAGGTTCTTTCCATCTTTAATCCACTTACACGGCAAATTATACTCCAGAGTGCGATTTGCAATCAGTTTAAACTTTCCCCATAATTCCCCGTCGTCCATTGTACTAAAACTAAATTATGTCAATTAATTATCTTCCTGATATGCTAATAGCTGTCTATGTTCCCTTTCTAGTTGAAATACACTCCAAACATCCTTGACTGATTTAATAAATTTACTAACCGAAATCGCAATGATGACATGATGGTCATTCGTCCCTTTCACTGTAATGACACTGTGGAGTAGGTCGGGCCTGTTTGTAGCCACGAGGTCTAAAATAGCTGATAAAGACAGTTATCTGGAAAGGTATTCATAAGAACTTCACAAGACTGTCTGTCTGTACGCGGTGCAGTGATTCCATGGACATCCCTGCGGTAGGCTGTATACCCTCCAACTAGTACTACATGATCTGGGTATTTCACACTACTGATCGTAAACTTTCTCGCAATGATTCAAAAACCGTCACGGTGGAATCCTGTATGTGGTAAAAACATATTACAATTAACTTGATTTCATCTAGAAATGTTGTGCGTGACCGTGAAACTTCACTGTCACCCTCAGATTCGACGTCAGTAGAGACAATATTTTTGCATTCCTATGGCGTTTAATCTATACTTTCGATATACGCTCCATGAATTGCTAAATATCTCTGACCTTCTTACTTCGGGTTTCAGCCAGCTCTCACTGCTGACAGTGAGATATTTCCTTGAGGGCAGTAGTTTCGGGAACTTTCGAAAAATCTCTGATAAAATTTGACAATCGAAGTGTCTTTACTCTGAACGCGATCTTGTTTCCCTACCTGCGAGTCACCTGGCAGGTGTTCACCAGAGAACGTCAACATACCGCGTACCCAAAAAAGAAAATACCCTTGCTACTCCACAAGTACTCTGTTATTCGAGTAGGTACTTCCTATGTGAACTACAACCCTGACTTTTCAAGGGGAGTCTTATGATTCCCCACCCGATGACACAGATCCATAAATTTTTTGCCAAGTCCATCATGGAGTGGATGAAGGCTTTGGTTAAAACCCTCTACATGGCCCCAAAACAAAGTACCCTGATCAACTCTGAAAATAATGCTCAATTTGCAAGCTTCGTTTGCACGCCGTGCGCGAGGCCTGCAACCTTCAACACCTCCGTCAGCTGCCTGTATGAAATGGTCTCGGGGACTGGCATCATTGGGTCAACGCGGGCCACAAATTGCGGATGACTGCAGCCTGCACGCTCAATGGCCAAAGGCAACGCCTCCTTCTCATCGTAGATGGCACCCTCCCCCCCCCCCCCCCCCCACCATCCCCACAGCAGACATACCGAGTGCACATTGGCTTTCTTTCCGGCCATGAACGCTAGGTGTCTATGAGAATCCATAACGCACCTGAAGTGGGAGCTCCCGATAACTAGAAAACCCCTCACTCTGTGTGCCCCTAATGCTCTTGATTGCTAACATGTTCGAAGCATACAACAAACATCCGGAATCAAAACTCTGCTAACGATTTTCCTTATATACGAATTCAGTATGCAGCTGTTGACTAATGAAGCACAGGTAGCATAGGTACATTAGCTTCCATCGAATCACGTCAAGGAGGCAACAGTGATGGAATTCTGTTGATGGTGACTATCAGACCTGATGCCCTAACTGTGACTTCTTTTCACTATCTCCACGTAAATAGCAGCTTACCTCAGATATCATCATGTCTCCTTGACTGTGGCTGTATCGAAACCCACAGCAGATTTTTCAACCATAAAATGTGGCAGAATAAAGGATAAGTGAACGCCGACAACAGTTAACAGAGAGTTAGCTAGTTTTACTGTACACTGAACTATAAACACACACACAATGGATGGAAATTAACGTATTAAGGCTTCGAACTCCTTACACGTGCTCGCAATAGACCCGTGATTGTGATCAGAGGGTTCGTAATTTCCTCTACTGAATATATAGCCCCTGCCTGCGATTGGATTTTACATTAACTGAATAATTTGGTACTCTCTATTTGTAGGGACTGGACGAAAGGGTCACTGAGGCATCTCCTCGAGTGTGAGAAACGTCTAGGAAAGGTCTTAGGTATACAAGCACACTTTGTAGTATTTATTTCCGAATTAAGCTTCTGATAATACGAAACCGCGTTCACAGCTGTGATGACTGGAATCGAGTACCCATTTGCCAATTTCCTACCCTAGCCGTACCTAAAGCATCGATTTCATTTCCTATTATGTGCTTTATTCAATTCTGTCTTCGCAATCACAGCTGATAAATTAAGGACGAAAGTGGATAGTCCTACCCCACCTGAATAATAGTCGACCCCATATTAGATTATATGTGTATCTTTATAAAGGTCAAAAATTATTAAAAAGAAGCTCACAAATAGAACCGGGTAAAAATGCATAGAGATGGGTGGCAAACTGCCTGCCTATAAGAAAAAATGGTTCAAATGGCTCTGAGCACTATGGGACTTAACATCTGAGATCATCAGTCCCCTAGAACTTAGAACTACTTAAACCTAACTAACCTAAGGACATCACGCACATCCATACCCGACGCAGGATTCGAACCTGCGACCGTAGCGGTCGCGCAGTTTCAGACTGAAGCACCTAGAACCGCTTCGCCACATCGGCCGGCTGCCTATAAGAGGAGTATCTCTGGACCGCTACACAACCCTCAAAGAACACTAGTCCTACAAGTAATCAATGGATACAAAATGAAGAAATAAAGAACCAGGTTGAGGGCGACAAATAGAGACATTAATGAATGCGAATGGCAACGAAACGTCACAGATTACCTCAGAAGTGGCATGGTGGAGTTATTTGTTGCGTTGTGATCCCAGTTACGAATTGCCATCTTAATTACAACAAACTACTAACAATATCAATATATGGTTCTCTGAATAACCGACAATTTACTGTAGGACCTCTTGGTGCTCATAGCGCTCAGTTGACCAGTTTCAACATGACAGAAAGGTCATATATTATTTGTGATTCTAGTTAAATTTTGCAACTGCTTACATGTAACATTGCTGTAGGAAAATAGACAGTGGGTTCTGGCCTACGATCCTTAAATTTCTCCTCCCAGGGGCTGGACAGAGTAGCAGTGTTGCGAGAAGCCTAGGTGGACTTGGCACTTTGAATACAGGTTTTTTTTACAACTTCCTGTTGAACTGTAGGTACACAGAGTTACTAGCACAAAAGCTGTCGTTCTAGTGTCCCTTTGTGGACATGATCCTCTCAAATTTGAGCACAGTGACAGCAGGTCCTCTGAGTATTGCTGGCGTGACCCTAATGCAAACACACCGAACTGCCATTTTGCCGTCTCCGCTGTGGGAAGATTTATGAAGTTTACATTAAACTTACTGTCAGCCACTCAGATGGATAAATGGCTGTGTCACTTTCACATTAACGTCTGAGCCATTTGGTGACGATACAGAATATTCAGTTTATTAGCCTCTGGTTAGTCAACTGACATTCAGCAAGCGACGTTTCAGAAGCTTTAGCAGGCTTACCTACCTTTTGGGGTATTCAGCAAAATTCTTGCTCATCACTGTGATGAAAGTCGTGAATCCCCCCTCCAAGTATTCGGTTTTTGTGGATGGGGAGGAGAATAGATAAGGCAAGTGGATGACACGTGTTCACGGGGTCATATCTAGAGAGAGGTGCCCAGTCACACCTGGGGTACTTCGCTGATGGTTCAGTATCTCTGCTGCTGTACTGCTTATCCGGCATAGCCCCCCCGGACATCCGAAGAGATACAGCAGCACGGAGTGAAATGAAGAAGTCATTAACATCCGAAGCCCACCCACTACATGGCCACCAACCTGCACAGCAAAGACTTGTGTCTAGAAAGAGCTTCCTTCACAGTACAGAACCACTCGCTGACACTCCACATCAACACCGGGAGAAGAGATAGCAGGTCAGATGCCAGCATCTGGAGGAGTGGCTGATCCCGCAAGAAGTTCTTCCCCCAGGTCACACAGAGAAATGGTCCACAGGGAAATCACTCTACCGCCTGCGTTCTTCTGTCACAAGATCCTAGAGTAATCTGGAGAGGTGCGGCTTTCAGGTGGACTCTCTCCAGTGTGACTGCGGAGCTGCCGTGCAGACATCAACACATCTACTACAATGCACTTTACCTCCAACTGTGTGCACCATGGAGGACCTCGTAAACGCTACACAAAGTGCACTGGACGTTGCAAATTTTTGGGCATCCACTGTATAGATTAAAATTATCTTATATTTGACAACACAATCTGTATCTAATCATTTATTTCATTCTTGACTAGTTTAATTTATAAACCATAATGGATGTATGTATCTAGTAATGTATCCAATATTGTTTTTAGTTTGCTTCTGACACGATAAATAAATAAATAAATAAATAAATCTCTTTTACAATTACCACTGCCTTTGCTCTGAGCAGCTAACAATTTGACAATTATGTTCTCATAGTTGAGTTGCTTCTGGAGTCATTTTACTTATTTCGATTATCGATTCGTTCTTTAACTTACGTTTCCTAGATTCACATAATTCTAAAGCCAATCGCGATTCAGTTGCTGTCTTGCATATCGTTTGGGGTACCTCCCGGCTATTAACAGTACATTTAGTTCCAATTGTGCTTCACTGAGGCAGTCATTTATTGTACTTTTGCGTACAGGAACGTACATTCCGTGTCAAATTATATTTGTAAGAAACATTCTGAGATACACTTTCGAGGTAATTAATATTTTAGTTGGAGCTTAAGGTAAGCAGTCCTCTTTGTCACAATCAAGCAAATTGGTATTCATAGTTTCCCCTTAATAATTAACTGTAACTGATTAAATTAAAGCTTAGGATTGTGTTCTCTTCGGTCCTCCAATGGTCCTGGTCAGATGACTCCAATTAAGGTATAAATATGCCTGATTTCTTTTGTATAGTTAAATTATGCTCTCTATGTCGTTGCATTCCATTGTAATACTGGTACCCCAATGTGTTAAATTTAATGTGTGACATAGGAAATTTATTTCATTTGTATAATCAATTATTAATGAGAATTGCTCTCATTTGTATTGACCACAGTATTGACAGCATAAAGTTTTTCAGTTACTGCAACTGCCAAATTGTACATTTAATGTTGTAAAATGTATTGTAGAGCGTCGAATGATTAGTGCGATTAAGTTAGTAGTTAAACGTAAGCGCTTTTCAGTAATAAGGCTGCTGAGGGAGTGGCATTCGACCTATACCAGCACAGCCACCGTCCCAGAAGTAGGCGCACGTATAAGCGTCTGCGGCCACCTTCGTCACTGCCGAGAATACTGCAAGTGGAAGTCAGCTTCGTACAGAGGGCTTGAAAGATTCCCGTCTAACCTCCTTGCCTAGGGGCGCCAGATGAAAGTTGATGTCGTCAAGCCCAGAATAAAAATTGCGCAACGGATAACTGGGGAGGGGAGCTTGAGAGATCCTACCTACCATTTTGTACGATACTAGGCAAGAGACTGTAGGGCTCACACGCTGATATGTGGATCCCTGAATTATATATATTTTATTTTAAATTAATTCCTTTAACTTGACTTCTTTGTCATTTTTAAGGAATGTTAAAGATTGATGACAATTGACTACCTATTTATTTTAAACATTATCTCTCGACTTTACAGCGATTGCAGCAATTGTTTTAGTTTACAGATATTACAACTTTACAACTTATAGCTCGGGTATATTATATACTAATCTGCACGCACGTTTCTACGGGCAAGACCGAACTGTGAAATGTATACCACCAAAGTCTCCCAATATTTTACATGGGACATCCACTATGTGAGGAAGATAACGGGCAAACTGGGGACCAGATACATTAACACAGGGGGTCAAATTTCCGAAATTAAACGAGAACATTCATTTCCTTACACAATCCGAAGCAGGAAATGAAAGAATGAGTACAAATATTCAAATACCTCTCTTCGATGCGTGGACATTGAGACAGACGCACTGCGGGCACGTCTGCTCACTTACCCGTCTCCTGTAACACTCCCCGAACATGGCGGGCACCCAGAGGTCTTCCTGGCCCCACTGGAGGGGATGGTCGAACCACATTGCCGTGACCAACCTCACAAAACCAAATCTTCTGACACTGGAACGTCTTCGACTTGTACTGGCCTGTGCTGTCTCTCTGATCCCCTACCCAGGAGTGAGTTTGGCACTACTATACTACAGAACTACTTCCCAACTAAGATTTGGCCACGCTTTACGGAAAGGTGTGAGGAGGATTAGGAAAGTTCATATGCAGATTCACATTCACGTACAAGAAATGAATAATACACGTAATATATCCGCCGTCCGCGGATAAGAAAATCTCTGAGTGTGAGATATAGCGTTTTTATTTAACTAAAGTCTTTCTTCAAAATTTACAAAACAATGTTCGTGAGGTAGGACTGATCCTTCAAGCCTACCAATAACTAGATCAGAGATTTTTCCAAACATAAACTGTCTGTAGTAACCATACAACTTCACCAAACCAAGCCCCGGGCGTCTCGTGAAGAGCGGCGCGGAGTCCATGTTGCCGTCACCTGAGTCCGAGGACGAGTAGAGGCCTTGCGAGGATGGCTCCGGTACGCTGGCGGCGGTGGACGATGACGCGGCGGCTACGATGACACCAGTGGGCTCGCTCGGCGTGAACTGCCTCTCCAGGTTTTTCTTTCCTCTATGAAATTTCAACTCCCCCCCGTAGGGGGCGGGATGGCAGCAGGTTAGTACGCTGCTCTACAGCCTACAGACTTTTTTTAAAAATGGAATAATAAAAGAAACAAGAAAAACAGGCGATAAAACGGTGACTTAAAGTGTAAAATGGCGGAAAATCGTGGAAAGTTAAAACAGAAAGCAAAGGGATTGGCAATGTTAATAAAATACACAGGAATCAGAGAAGTAATACAGTAGACACACAATTAAAAAAAACATGGCGACAGTCTGGTTTCTGTTCGCAAGAGATAAAAAATCACATCCAGTGACATTATGATGGCCGTTCGCAACACTTCCCAAAAAGACACACAACACAGAACACTCACTGTAAAACACTGCACGAAAATGTCGGCACAAAAATGACACTCCCTAGCCAAGGGCAGATGGAGGGAGGGGACCTGGAGGAGGGGGAAAACAAGGAGGGATGAGAGGAAAAAACGAAAAGGGGGGTGACCAAAGGAGGGAAGGGACTCATAAGGGGGGAGAGGGTCCGGGCAGACGCGAGAGGGAATGGAAAAAGGCAGAGGAGGGAAATGCAAAAGGACTCGGGGTAGAGAAGGGGGGCAGGGAGAGGGGAGGTGGGGAAAAAAGAGGTTGGAAGGGAGGAGAGAGGGAGCCCAGCAAAAGGACAGAGGAAAGGAGGGTGAGTGAGGATCAGAATTGATAGGAGGGATAAATGGAGGGAGAGTGGGCATCATCCGGGAGGGGGGGGGAGGGTTGATGGAAGACACCTTGGGAAAGGAGATGAAGGGTGTAGAGATGAGGTGTAGGGGGGACACAACAGTGAAGACGTAGCAGGGGGCGCGGATGGGAGAGGATAGGAGCAAACAGGGGGTGAGGGGGATCAAATGGTTCAAATGGCTCTGAGCACTATTCGACATAACTTCTGAGGTCGTCAGTCGCCTAGAACTTAGAACTAATTAAACCTAACTAACCTAAGGACATCACACACATCCATGCCCTAGGCAGGATTCGAACCTGCGACCGTAGCGGTTGTTCGGCTCCAGTCTGTAGCGCCTAGAACCGTACGGCCACTCCGGCCGGCTGAGGGGGATCAAGGTGGCGGGAGGTGTAGAGAATGCGGATATGTTCGAGTAATAGGAGCAGATGGGGGAAGGGAATGAAGTCATTGAGGATCCGCGTGGGGGATGGGAGGCGTATACGGAAGGCGAGGAGGAGTGCATGACGCTCAAGGATCTGGACAGACTTATAGAATTTGGTGGAGGGCGGGGGGGGGGGGGGGGGCTCACAAGGCTCCTGCGCCAGCCTAAATACCGATTGGTGCATGGATATGGCTGGCTCTATTTGCAGTCACGTGTCGAGCGGAAGGAAAGAGGTCCGCGACTGTAGCGACCTCTTGCGGCGCCGTGGACGCCTACAGGTGGTCTCTGGGAAGCGTCTGTGTTTCCGGGACGACGGGCCAGTCTCACCCCTACTCGGTCCGGGGCCCGCTGTACCGGTCTGCTTCGCGGGAAGCGAGAGTTGCAGGCGCTTAGCCTGGACACGCTAACACGACAGATATAAATACGTATTATGAAGCCTGACAAATTTCTTTCCACCAGTCCACATGGGTTCAGTTGCACCTGCGGCCGGCCGCGTCTTGCAATAAAATTGGCGGTGGAGCCTCCTCTGTTTGTATTTTTCCGTGCGAGCGAGCAGCGAAACCTGCTGCTTACAGAGCGGAAACTATTGTACCGTTTCACCACCCCATTCGTGGATGGAAAGAAATGATCCGGAATGTTCTTCTCATGGGAAGACAATTCTGGTTCATTTCTTTTACCAATGCTATGTTCTATGCTTAAGTAAAAAGCAAAGTAGAAACAATTGCAAACAATAGTTTGTGCTATAGAAAAGATAAAATAAATTGCAACGTTCTGATCTTTGGCATGAACGAATATTCCCGCTACGAGCGGATCAAATATGCACCCACTTGGCGTAAGGCGATGGCATTTAAAGGACATAGCAAGTGAATAACATACCAAATGTCTAAATTTACGTCCTAGGCAAACAAATGATGACCATTAAAAATCATCCATCTCGTGATGAAAATTTAAGTGAAAATGAACCACAGAAATGTCATTTGTAAAACTACAAGATCAACAAACAAATCCAATTATGCTAAAATAATTAACGAAAGAATTTATGTTAACATGAACCAAAGAAATGTGATTTGCAAAATCAAATGGTGCTGACATACACCTAAAAATCTAAGTGAAAAGTGCAAAATCAACAACTAATTAATAAGTTATGTGAGAGTGACACACATGTCTAAAACTTAATTGATATAAACTAACAAGTGCAATGATGCTAAACTCACTAATGCAAGCGGAGCAAAAAGTGAGGCCACTCAGCATACAACATAATAAGTGAATAACATAGAAAATGTCTAAATTAACATCCTAGGCAAACAAGTGATGACCATTTAAAATCATTCATCTTTTAATAAAAATTACGTTAAAATGAACCAAAGAAATGTCATTTGCAAAATTAAATGGTGCTGACATACACCTAAGAATCTAAGTGAAAAGTGCAAAATCAACAAATCATTGTAATGGTACTAAGACAATTAAGTAATGAATGATATCGAGATTGGTCATTCGTAAACCATTAATGTAGTAATGATAACGTCGTAATCTGTCACTAAACTTGTGGTTGACTAGTGGAATTAGCTAAGAAAGCTGTGCATCTTTGTCCGTGATTGGAGGAGTTGAAGTGTCTGTTCCACATAACTAATATTGGCATTTCCCGAATCGGGCTTAAATGAAGTGCTGACAGGTTAATTCAACTGCTAAAATGCAGACTCCATAGAGAGCAATGTAACTGACAAAAAAGTTTTTATTATACTCTTCAAACACTTTAGCTCCTCTCTGGGACCCTTATTTCACTCGTCAACACGTAAATAACCACATATACAAAATAATACACAAGTACACTTACAGACATAGAAATGGCTCTGAGCACTATGGGACTTAACATCTATGGTCATCAGTCCCCTAGAACTTAGAACTACTTAAACCTAACTAACCTAAGGACATCACACAACACACAGTCATTACGAGGCAGAGAAAATCTCTGATCCCGCCGGGAATTGAACCCGGGAACCAGGGCGCGGGAAGCGAGAACTCTAACGCACGACGACGAGCTGCGAACAAACACACATAGAAATTAACTCGTTGACACCTTCTTATTCGGCAATTTTGTCACATGGTAGTGTCACTGGGTATTTCTTTGGGTGCTGGGGTGGACGTCTCTTCTAACGGCGACTTGGACGATAGGCTACTAGGGAACCACAACACTGAAATGGGGAGCTGGCAGCGGCGTTGAGTATAACGTCCGTTGTCTCGTGCAGGTTTTTTTTTTCTCTATACAGCAGCCCGCAACGTTGCCTCTCGCCTGGTTCCATCTCCTGCGTCCACACAACTATGTGGGTCGACATTGGAAATTTGCTGGACATCGCTGTTCGTCGGCCCTCTCTCGTTATCGACAAGCCAGCGTGGCAGTTGTCGTCTGCATACTGTGGAGGGATGCGTCTGACGACACACACCCCCTTCTTCGCCGCATCATCTAATGATTGCTGTCAGCCAGTGGGTGTGATATTGGCGACACGCCCCCTTCTGCCGGTACGCATCAGTGGTGAGACACGCCCCCTTCTTCTGGTGCTGCGTGCCAGTGGTGAGACGCGCGCCCTTCAGCGTCGCATCATTCTAGTGATCGCTGCCAGCTGGTGCGTGTGCTATTGGCGAAACAGGTCCCCTTTTTCAGGTGCTTCATGCCAATGGTGAGGCGCTACATTCTGGAACCGCGCGACAGCTACGGTCGCAGGTTCGAATCCTGCCTCGGGCATGGACGTGTGTGATGTCCTTAGGTTAGTTAGGTTTAAGTAGTTCTAAGTTCTAGGTGACTGATGACCTCAGAAGTTAAGTCCCATAGTGCTCAGAGCCATTTTTTGAATCAATGGTGAGACACGCTCCCTTCTGCGTCCGGCTGTGTCTAATGTTGGTGCGGCGCACGTATGTGTTTCGTGTACCGTCAGACAGCAAGTGGACGCCCTATATACTGCGCGTCTCCCGTTTGGCGCAGGTGCGCAGCGTTATTTGTTGCCGGGCGGCGTTGAGTGTCTGGGCAGTGGGCGTTGCCTTACTGCAGAGGCCGTCTGGGCGAGAGCCGCGTTGGGTTCTGTGACCTAGCTCGGCATGCGTCACGCATTCCCTTTCGCTCGTCAGGTGACTGCCGCAGGGAGGGATGCGCTGGCTCTCAGCTGGCTGCTGCGGGGTTGTCTCGTGGTGCTGCCGTTGCCGGTCTTTGGGCAACAGCCTGCGCTGCTGCCGCCCCGGCTCACTCGCCGTAGACGCCTGGTGTTAGCTGGGGTGCCGTGGACTCGCGGAGTACTGTCTCCGCGGAGAAACATGAAACATGTTTCCACATAGATTACATATCTTATTTGTTTTATATAGATAATAATGCCGTCTATGCAAGACAAAATCATGTGACCATTCTTAGGTTCCTAAAGCTACAACATCGACCCAAGATAAATATGAACTAATTTCTCTATTGACAATAAACACAGCTGGTTACACACCAAACAGTCATGAAAATAATTAAGTTAAAATGGTTCTAGTTATGAGCAGTGTCATTGATGTACAGTAATAAATACGTCGTTGAGGACATATAAAACAAAATACTTCTGCCAATGTGGCATGACATTGTTGACAGATACAACACATATATTGGAAATGGAATCAAAATGGTGTCAGGTGGTTTTGGAAAAATTCCGTCACCAATCTACTCTATGTTTAGTTCAAAGGTACTCCCACAACCACCAAGAAATATTGAACTGAGCCAACTACTTATACTCTACTCGACATAGCATTTAGGCGTGATTACATGAAAAATGCCACTACCTAAAACTTAGACTGACTTCATCGTATTACCACGCACATCTAATGCAATTCATCAACACTTCTTCATGCGTCTAAGATGCGTACATGGAGTTACTGTTAAAGCATAAATTAAGCATAAAATTCAGTGGGCACCCGTTTTACACTAAGGGCAAAACAAAACAAAATATTGTCACGGAACGACACAATACTATACCAGCTTTACCACGGTTTTGAAGGTTTCCAGCCTGTAATTACATGATTACCCTTACTTCGTTTTGTCAGTGGGATGTTGGGAATGAATTACCGCTTTTTTAGCAGGTCTTTGTCTCCTAGATTCAATTATTCGCTCATTCTTTGGCACTGTAGGCATAGTTCAGACACATATAATTATGTATTCTTATTAGGTTTATTATATCTCCAACATACAAAACACACGGTTCTAACCGTATATTAGCTTACACTCATCATTTTAAAAATATTTACTTTGAGATGTATGTATACTTTCTCTTCCATTTATTTGTTTCTGGTTTCTTTGCACAGATTATTGGCGTTGTTATTCGCCTGCTTCGATTCCTCTTTTACTGCGGTCTTGCTTTTATCCTTCCGCTATACATCGGATGTCTTCAGCGCATTCCTGAAACACACACTGCAGGGCTTTCCTTCTATCAGGGTCCCTTCTACAAAATCACATTGCAATGTAAAATACATGGCACACTTAGGCGCAGACAGCCTCCACTACTGGCTGTTCATGCTCATTAGACTAGTTTACAGCGTCTTTATAATTTGTATGTGGGACCATTCCGTGTACGATGCGTCGTACATCCGGACGCGGGGCAAATAGAAACAATACGAACGAGGAGGAGTCATGGGTTGCACCACATCACGAACATTAAGCTGTGGATAGCATAAAAGTAATAACGCATCTCCCTCCTAATATCTTAGTCAATAGGCAAGGTCAAACGTAAACAGCGAAGGCCACAATTCATACAACACTCTGGTCATAAATAGTCCATCACTGGCAAGTAAACTGGTCCACTGAATCAATTGATTCTTTGGTTGTGCTCCGACAAGATTTGTCGTAATAAGTCTTCGGCCTCCAAGTTAAATCTAGACAGGCTTGCGATAGAAGTACTCTCAAATAGGTTGGAACCACGCAGGAACGGGATACACTGTCATAGATACTCTAATAGAGGGGAAACGGAGAAATGAACATATGTAGTGTGCTATAGGTTATGCTGTAGATGCGCCGCAACGAGCGCCATTGCCCGTCTATAAACACTCTGTGCACTAGTTTATTGAGCATGAACAATCAGTAGTGGAGGCTTTCTGCGCCTAAGTGTGCCACGAATTTTACATGGCAATGTGATTTTGTACAAGGGACGCTGATAGAAGGAAAGCCCTGCAGTGTGTGTGTCTCAGGAATGCGCTGAAGACATCCGATGTATAGAGGAAGGATAAAAGCGGCATGTTAATTAAATGCCAAATAAAACCATACATTTATCAAAATCGACTGTCTACTGAAATGCCGCAGAAATATCAGAGCCACTGCACTCCATCACTGGCAAGTAATCTGGTCCACTGAATCAACTGATTCTTTGGTTGTGCTCCGACAAGATTTGTCGTAATAAGTCTTTCACAGAACCTTTCTGTCACAACTAAGTCTCCAGTGGCGCTCCACACATTCGGAGTCGAGTACCCCACCGAAATTCTGTATGGCTGTGCCAACGTTTTTCGGGAACAAATCTGTTGAAATTCGAATCGGGTGTAGATTCCAGAAAACAAAGACATTCCAAAACCACTCAGGAACTGCACTGAACTCTTCCTCCAGTAGAATCGATACAGCCGGCCGCTGTGGCCAAGAGGTTTTAGGCGCTTCAGTCCGGCACCACGCTGTTGCTGCGGTCGCAGGTTCAAATCCTGCTTCGGGCATGGATGTGTGTGATGTCCGTAGGTTAGTTAGGTTTACGTAGTTCTAAGACGAGGGGACTGATGACCCCAGATGTTAAGTCCCATAGTTCTTACAGCCATTCAAACCATTTTTTGAATCGATACAAACAGATCTAAATCACAAAGGAAACAACTGATTTACTGCGTTTGCAAGATGGCCGTAAATTCTACAATGATCCTGACACGTTATTCAAGTCCCACTAGATACATTCATTTCGTGACAGACTCCCAATCGACTTCATGGGCAAATTAATATTTCCTGTTAATTTAAATAACTCCCTTAAACTCAAAATAAGAAACAAATATGAAGAACCTCACCCATCGTTTAATTCCGTGCAGTGAAGCTGCGTACACAAATCGATACTCCATACAACAATAAATTATTCCCCCCAAAATATTCACAGATATGTAGGTAAACATATATCTGTCTTCCTAGGTAAGCATTATAATTTTTCATTTTCCAAATTTCTCCAACCTCCATGCACCCAGATTTGGAAATTACAGCAAACATAAAACCATCAAATAACTGAAACATAGCAACATACATACTCATCAATAAATCCGTTATATACCCCCAAAAACCTAAGTTATATGTATACTGCGCACTGATTTTTGACAAAATACCGTTCACCAAATAACTGAGTTCTCTGACCTCCGCGCAACCAAATGTACGTCTAAACCATCTCTTTATAATTGCATAGACCTAGTGCCAAAAATTCTTATGACACGGAGCAACAAACAAGCTGCAATATATCCTGAAGTAAAACATTGCAAATTACCCCTCCAAATAATCTTTCAATCTAAACACGGACACACATATTTCTTAGCCTACTTTCCCCTTCTCAAAGTACAGTCTCAGTTTTGTCAGTTTTCTTAATCCTAGAAGTTTTCCTGAAACAGTTAGTCGAGTCGGTAGGCATTAGGGTGCGATCATTCTGCCACTACAAATGGCCCATAGTATAGCTCAAACAACTGTTTTTAATTCTCCATCCACTTCGCAGGACTTATCTTTCGTACGTACTAGGACTTTGTCTTCTATTTTTATTTCATTCGGTTTTACCGCCCATCATGCCGTTTCTTCCTTTCCGCTGCCAACTTTCCCATATGGGATTTTACCATCCTGCTCCCTATCAGCGTCCCACTCAGCCAGGCGCCGCGGGAACTCCACAATATCCGTTAATAGATATTTCGGTTTGACTCCCGTCATCACCTCCAAGGGCGAATATCCTGTTGCGTTACTTTTCACGCTGTTTAGAACGTCCTCAAACAAACGTACGTATTCCACCCACTTTGAGTGTCTGTCACTCGTGTAAGGCCGACACAGTCATCCAACTTCTCGCATATACCGCCCCCAAGGGTTACTCGCCGGGTTGTACACGGATATTTTAGAGCGTTTTATATCCTCGTCGTTCATAAGTTTGTTCCAATCATTTAAAAAATGGCTCTGACCACTATGGGACTCAACTTCTGAGGTCATTAGTCCCCTATAAGTTAGAACTAGTTAAACCTCCCTAACCTAAGGATATCACACACATCCATGCCCGTGGCAGGATTCGAACCTGCGACCGTAGTGGCCTCGCGGTTCCAGACTGCAGTGCCTAGAACCGCACGGCCACTTCGGTGGGCTGTTCCAAACGTTTCATGTAAACTGAGATCCGCTGTCAGATAACAGCCTTACTGGTTTGATTACTTTTTAAAGAAATCTTTTTCTAATTTTTATGTCAGCGTCTTGCTGTTGACTTTCCGTATCGGATAAAGCTTAGTATATTTTGAAGAGAGGTCCACGACAACGAATATGTACTTCATACCGCCACGTCCTGTAGGCAGTGGGCCAAAATTGTCAACCGCCAGTAACTCTCATACCTTGGTTGGTATTATACTTTGCATTTCCCCTTGTTGAGTTGTAGTGCAATATTTTACTCGTTGACATCGATCACAGGCGGCCAGCTGTGTGTGTACTCGTCTGGCGAGGTAATTAATACGGATGTATTTCTCTATAAGTTCCGTGCACTTCTGTTCCCCGTAATGACCGAGACTTACATGGACGTATTCTATCAGCTGTTCCACGTATTTGTCTGGGAAGCACAGTCTCCAGTGATCTGTCTTCTCGTCTATTCTGCGAAACAGCCCACCCTTGTGGATCTTGAAATAGCGGGGTATTTTTTCATAGCCCTTGCTGTCAAACTTGATTTTGATGCTCTTCAGTTCAAAGTCATCGTTTGGCACTCACCGCATATCCCTGCAGTCAGCACGACTTTCCTTCTCCCCCGATACTCGTTTCATGTACAGCAGCTGAAACCCGTTCTTTGCCTCCTCCCCTTCACTGTCTTCCTCTCCAAAGGGAAACCGCGACAGAGATCGGCAATACTATTCTCGGTCCCTTTAGTTTACAGAACCTGGTAACTAAATTTCTGCAAGAGCATTGCCCAGTGCATTAAACGGTCTTTAGTATTATATAGTCTTGCAGAAAGCTAAGGGTCTTATGGTCAGATAGTACTATTACCTTTCTACCTTCCAAATATATACGGAACTTTTTCAGTCCATACACGATTGCAAGCAGCTCCTTCTCTGATAAGCTGTATCCGTGTTATGTTTGTTGAGTATGCGGCTGGCGAAAGCCACACGCCGGTGTTGTATCATCCTGTCGATTCGTTTTTTTTTTGCAAGATATCGCAGCCTATCCCATAATCTGAACTGTCCGACGACAAACAGAACGGAAGTGTCATGTAGGAATAATGGAGCATCTTTCTCGCATACTGTTTATCCTTTGTGTTCTGAAATCCCTTTTCACATTCCTCGGCCCATTTCCAGGATGCGTTTTTCTTTAATAATTTACATAAATTTTCGTTACTCATTCCTCTATCCCCCAAGAATTTTCAATAAAACCAACATAATCCGAGGTATGATTTTAATTGCTTTCTGTTGGTTGGCCTTTCACAATCCTGATTGATTTTGGTTTCTGGGTACTCGCTGAAATTCCCTCAGATATAAGAGTGTGTCCTAGAATCTGAATTAGCATTTGGCAATCTTTGATGTCATCCCTCCTATTCTTAAGACCACAAGCATTACCTCCAGCAGTTTACAGTGTTCGCACCAGGACACCGTCACTATCGAAATGGCCTCCGCAAAGATCACCAACTTACTCATTAAGCGTTCTCCTAAAACATGGCTTTGCACTCTCACAAATACTGCCACTGAAATCGTGAGTCCGAACGGTACAACCTTAAACCGGTAGCTTCGTCCTTCGAATAAGAACGCTGTGTAATGTCTGCTTTCTTCTGCCAATGGGATTTACCAAAATCCTGAGGTCAAATCAACACTAGACATAAATTTTAGGTTCCTGAAATTTTGCAGCAGTTCCTCCATATTACCAGGCTGGCCGAGTTCTCTCAGAATTACCTTATTTACCTAACGTGCTTCTAACACGATTCTAACCTATTTGTCTTTTTTTCAAAAAATGGTGCAAATCGCTCTGAGCACTATGTGACTTAATTTCTGAGGTCATCAGTCCCCTAGAACTTAGAACTACTTAAACCTAACTAACATAAGGACATCACACACATCCATGCCCGAGGCAGGATTCGAACCTGCGACCGTAGCGGTTGCGCGGTTCCGGACTGTAGCGCCTAGAACCGCTTGGCCATCCCGGCCGGCATTTGTCTTTTTTCTTTACAATTACAATGGGATTACAATAATTGCTCCTACACTGTTCTATAATATTCCATTGCAGCATTTGCCTTAACCTGGCCCTGACGGCTTCGTGTTCAATATTAGAATTTATGTAAGGCTTGCACTTAGTCAGCCCGTACGGCTTCACTTAGAGTATTCGAAGTCTGTTACTTTACCGGGACGATGAGAAAATATGTTCTCATACCAGCACAACAATTCATATAACTCCATTATCTCTACCTTCGATATGCCCTCCACCGCTTCTACCCTTTCCTTTATCTTGTCACACATAATGTTCTCTTCATCCCAACCATGTGTAATTATGGTGTGCGCAATCTGGTTGTCCCCCGTCAAATGTTTCTCAAACCTTACTTTAAGTTTTTCACCCTCAATTTCAAAATCCAAGCACCTTCCCACGCAGTGAAGCGAGGTTTTATATTTACGTAAGAAATCTTTTCCTAGCACCACATCTATGACAACTCCATTTAATACAAAGCATCCTATACTAAAATGACTCTCCTCGCACTTGAACTTTTGAGCGAACGGAAAATGATAATGCCCATAAATTATACATTTTTGAAATAAGAATGAAAATCTCTTCTCTATAGACTAAGAGGTTTTTTTTATGTTTGATCATTTTCACGAGCATGTCCCCTTAATGTCTACACAAGAGTTGTTACACTGCCCCACCGAACCGGTTACCATCTACCTACCGAAGTAAGTGCATACAGTGCCGAAGTCTAGCGAATTTGCGTTTCAGCCGGCCGAAGTGGCCATGCGGTTAAAGGCGCTGCAGTCTGGAACCGCAAGACCGCTACGGTCGCAGGTTCGAATCCTGCCTCGGGCATGGATGTTTGTGATGTCCTTAGGTTAGTTAGGTTTAACTAGTTCTAAGTTCTAGGGGACTAATGACCTCAGAAGTTGAGTCCCATAGTGCTCAGAGCCATTTGAATTTGCGTTTCTTCGCTCCGAGGCGAGGGTCTGTGAAATGCCCGAAGAAAGTATTGCTGGAGGAGGGTTAATACTTCCAGTGGATAGGACACTACTGGTTATATTCGATGGCAGACCCAAAGAGTCGTTATGTGCACATGTTAGAATCAGTGAAAGTTAAATGGCACACAAAGGTTGGTTCTGCAGGGTCAAGAATTAATACACAATTGAACTCGTTGTGAGATATGTGAACCCACTTTCCGCTTACGTAGTACGAAACGGGAACCATAACCATCATTATGGCCCATTCCTGAATTTGTATACCTGACCTACCTTCCTTACTTTCGCCCCTGAACAACTTTTATATCCTAATGATACCATTGACGAGCACCTGCTCACATATCTGGATCAGATGATCGCCATCCAACATGGTCGTGTTACCATGGTGCATCTCTTACAGCATGTGTAAAGCTACTGAAGTAAGTAACGGTAGCAACTAGTAGTCATTGGTTCATCAACATCAGCAGTTTGTGTATTCCTTGTGTTGATCGGAGTTATGTATTCCTTGTTCAAGAGAAGAACTGCCCCACCACTCCCAACCTTCAGTACACAGATTCGAATCGCTCAGAATCGCAGCTCCCCCCCCCCTGTCCTCCCCCCCCCCCTCCACTGGACAAGGTAGCATAATGAGTGAACAAACAGGGAAGTTCAATTAGTTCTAATGGCTCTGAGCACTATGGGATTTAACATCTGTGGACATCAGTCCTCTAGAACTTAGAACTACTTAAACCTAACTAACCTAAGGACATCACACACATCCATGCCCAAGGCAGGATTCGAACCTGCCACCATAGCGGTCACGCGGTTCCAGACTGGAGCGCCTAGAACCGCACGGCCACACCGGCCGACGAATCACGGAGGGAAAGACCAAGTGTGCACATGGACCGTAATCAATAATGGTGTGTAAGAGGGAGAGCACTGTGGTGTAATTAGTGGTGGCAAGTTACAGTATATAGTTTCAAAGGAAGGGAACAGTGCAAATATGTAAAAGTCCAGTACAGCTAGAGGGTTCAAAACCACATAAATAGAGTAACGTGTAAACAGATGTAGTGGCATAATGCAGGTACTCATTCTTTCCATAAAACTGATAAATGTAGAGCATCGAATTATTTGAACGATTAAGTTATTTAAAGGGAGGAGCTTTACAGTAATTAAGTTAGTTAAAACGTGAAGGAATGTTGGGAACCGGAAGTCATACGCGTACTGCACTCGGTTGCACTGCTTAGTGATTTGGTACCGTGACTAAAGTTCGTCGGCGGAGAGCCAAGTTAAGCAAGACAAAGGAGAACACTGTGTCATCCACTATCGGATGACGTGACACAGTGTAAACAGGCACGAGACTCCAGTGCCGGATTCGAACATTGGTTCTCTGCTGGGCGTTGTTGCTGGGGGTGCGTTCTCGGATGACTCCGGATGACAAAATAACCACATTTATTGATCAACTGCAATACATTGGTTGTTAGCTTGAAACGGTAGAGTAGTTTCCGCTCTGTAAGCAGCAGGTTTCACTGCTCGCTCGCACGGGGAAATACAAACAGAGGAGGCTCCACCGGCAATTTTATTGCACGACGCGGCCGGCCGCGGGTGCAACTGAACCCATGTGGACAGGTGGAAAGAAATGTGTTAGGCTTCATAATACGATTTATATCTGTTGTGTATTATGCATTTCTTGTACGTAAATGTGAATCTGCATATGAACTTTCCTAATCCTTCTCACACCTTTCCGTAAAGCGTGGACAAATCTTAGTTGCGAAGTAATTCTGTAGTATAGTAGTGCCAACCTCACTCCTGGTTAGGGGATCAGAGAGACAGCACAGGCAGGTAAATGTAAAAGACGTTCCATTGTCACAAGATTTCGGGTGGAGAGGTTGGTCACGGCAAAGTGGTTCGACCATCCCCTTCACTGGGGCCCAGGAAGACCTTTGGGTGCCCGCCATATTCGGGGAGTGTAACAGATGACGGGTAAGTGAGCAGACCTGCCCTCAGTGCGTCTGTCTGAATGTTCACGCATTGGAGAAAGGTATTTGAATATCTGTACTAATTCTTTTATTACCAGTTTCGGAGGGTTCAAGGAAATGAACGTTCTCGTTTAATTTCGGAAATTTGACCCCCTGCGTTAATGTATCTGGTCCCCAGTTTACCCGTTATCCTCCTCACATAGTGCATGTCCCATGTAAAGTATTGAGAGACTTTGGTGGTATACATTTGGCCAACGCAATTCCATCTTGCCCGTAGAAATGTGCGTACTGATTAGTATATAATATACCCGAGCTGTAAGTTGTAAAATAGTAATATCTGTAAACTGAAACAATTGCTGCAATCGCTGTAAAGTCGAGTGATAATGTTTAAAATAAATAGATAATCAATCTTTAACATTCCTTCAAAATCACAAAGAAGTCAAGTTAAAGGAATTCATTCAAAATAAAAGATATAGAATGCAGGAAACCACACATCAGCGTGTGAGCCCTCCACCCCCTTACCTAGCATCATATGGAAAGGGTAGGTAGGAGCTCTCAAGCTCCCCTCCCCAGTTATCCGTTGCGCAATTTTCATTCTGGGCTTGACGACATCAACTTTCATCTGGCGTCCCTTGGCAAGGAGGTTAGACGATAATCTTTCATCTGGCCGACCCTTTACCAGGATTCTTGCGAATACGTGAAGACTCTGAGAAACCAGTCAGGGATTAATGTTCAAATTGATTGTAATACGTTAAAGATTGCGCGATTTTAGTAAGATAGTGATGCATGTAAATTATAGCGTGACTATTCATTTAGCGAGTACAGCAAATCAGGATATGCGCATGACGCGCTCGCTTAGCAATACTGGACCTCGGCTTGGCTGAACCCGGCAGCATGCCAGAGGCGGGCGCGGGAAGGTCACAAAGCCTCGACCGACCGGAAACCATTAGCGCGGGGAGAACTTGCCCCCGCACGCCGACAGTCTCGGAGAACAGCGGTGAAACCGCACTCTCGCATGTGCAACGCGAAGCGGGCTGTGCAAGCCCTACGCCAGGTCAAGAACCGCTGAATAGCACACTCATAAGAACCGCAGAAAATATGCACGAAACACCGAATAACAGCACAATGATAGACGCACTAGCGAAACTGCTCAATGAACGTTTCACTGAGCTCGAAGAACGCCAAGACAAACTCGAAGAAGCAGGTCACACAATGTGAGACAGCGCTGCAGGATCAGATGGGTGATGTGCGAAAAAGAATAGGGACGCCCGCATCAGCAGTCAAAAATTGCACTTCATGCGTGGAAGAGAATTCGGATCGCACGCTTCCCGTCGCGGTCGGCGAGAGCGAAGAAGTGCAATCCTTGTTGCGGTTCAAAGAAACGCAAACCGCAATAAATGAGCGGATCCTCAAGGAGATGCGGCTCCGATATCAGGGCGACAGGGCAGGACGCGTAGCAAATGTCCAAAACAACATACGCGATTCGGAACCGAGTGCGAATGCCACAGACGAAGATGATGAATTATGGGAACTACAGGAGCGTTTATGCACTCTACGGAGAGCAGGTGGAGACTCTGCTCCCACGCACATTACCGCAAGCACGTCAGAGAATGACGAAGAGTGCAAGAAACACTTTGTCTCGGTGCTGAAATACTCTACGTTCTCCGACCACTTAAATCAGCAACACGCCAAAGCTTGGGTTTCGCAATTTGACTACACACTATCGGATTCATGGGGAGACGCGCTCCGAATTCGTTTTGTGTACAATCGTCTCAGAGATGAAGCAGCTATTAGGATGCAACCGTCGCTAGACTTATGTTAGACGTATGCGGAGTTCCGTGCTGCGTTCATTAGAGAGTTCTGGTCTGCCACAGAACAAGAGAGAACGAAATTCTCGATATTAATGCAACCGGATTACAACTATTGTACGCACCCAGATAGTGCCATCTTCTTCCGGGACATGGTGCGAAGGAACCAGTATCTTGACGCGCCATATCCAGCGCCGGAAGTAATCAGGATGTGCATGACAAAGTTACCTCCGAAACTTCGGCGGGAGATTACGATTGCAGGCAGAGGATTGAGCGACAATACCTCCTTCCTGCTTCTCTTGCAAGAACTAGGCAAGCCTAGGATGCAACAAAATAACAATCAAAGTAGAAGAAACGAACCCCTGCCTCCACCAGGAGGGGCGCAACAGTCCTGGCAAGGCCAAAACGGATCACGTGGAAACAAGGATCGTTGGGGACGGAATCGCGACCACGTCAATGGGCGTAATAGTCCGTATACAAGGAACAGGCCGCGAAACTGGGAACGCACGGCGCCTGTACAAAACCACGAGTCGCGAGAGGTAGTCGAAGTACGCTCACCCGATCCTCAGCACAATGAGGAAAGGCAAAGAGAGAACATAAACGCGCAGCAGTAACTGACAGAAAGCACGGAGGGAGCAGAAACCGAAAGAACGGAAGTAGGAGGCAGTACGGGAATTTTTTTTATTAATTTTGAAGATATAAGGGAAGCGCTACTCGAAGAAGAGGACGAGATAGTATCCGTGAGGTGCCCAGTACTGAACATTAACATAAATAACATAACCGTACCCTCTGTGCTAGACTGAGGCAGTCAGACCTCGATCATCCGAGATAATATTTTACAAACACGCACTGATCGCAAGTGGACGAAAGTACGTGGCGCGGTGCAAGGTAGACATGTAGATATAAAGCGACAGGTACTGGGCGACTTTAGCTGTCAGTCACGATCATTTACGGTAGTTTTCTTTGTGATTCCGTCGCTTGTTGTGGAAGTAATCCTCGGCATCGACTTTCTGTGTGCACGCCAAGCGTGCATAGATTTCCGCCTGAACTGCGTAACATTAACTCTCAAAGGAGAGAATGTGAGGCTAGATTTCGAACGTGGACCTGGCGAGACGGACTTCATTAATCTTTTCAACCTTGATAAGCTTTTTAATTTGTATGTGGGACCATTCCGTGTACGAGTTGTCGTACACCCGGACGCGGTGCAAATGGAAACAATACGAACGAGGAAGAGTCGTGGGTTGCACCACATCACGAACATTAAGCTGTGGATAGCATAAAAGTAATAACGCATCTCCTGATAGCGTAGTCAATAGGCAAGGTCAAACGTAAACAGCGAAGGTCACAATTAGTACAACACTCTGGTTATAAATAGTCCATCACTGGCAAGTAATCTGCTCCACTGAATCAATTGTTTCTTTGGTTGTGCTCCGACAAGATTTGTCGTAAATGCATGTATCTAGTGGGACTTGAATAAGGTGTCTGGGTCATTGTAGAATTGACGACCATCTTGCAAACGCTGTTAATCAAATGTTTACTGTGTAGTTTAGATCTGTTTGTATCGATTCAAAAAATGGTTTGAATGTTTGTAGGAACTATGGGACTTAACATGTGGGGTCATCAGTCCCCTAGTCTTAGAACTACGTAAACCTCACTAACGTACGAACATCACACACATCCATGCCCGAAGCAGGATTTGAACCTGCGACCGCAGCAACAGCGTGGTGCCGGACTGAAGCGCCTAGAACCTCTCAGCCACAACGTCCGGCTGTATCGATTCTACTGGAGGAAGAGTTCAGTGCCGTTCATGAGTGGTTTTGGAATGTCTTTGTTTTCTGGAATCTACACCCGATTCGAATTTCAACAGATTTGCTCCCGAAAAACGTTGGCGATGAAATGCACAGCCAAACAGAATTTCGGTGGGGTACTCGACTCCGAATGTGTGGAGCGCCACTGGAGACTTACTTGTGACAGAAGGGTTCTGTGAAAAAGAGCGCAGTGGCGCTGATACTTCTGCGGCATTTCAGTAGACGGTCGATTTTGATAAATGTATGGTTTTATTTGACATTTAATTAATATGCCGCAATTCATAATTTATGTTAGATATAAGTTGCTTTAAATTTCAAGCATGCTGCATCAACAGCATTATAAAAAGTAGCAGTGTTGTTTTGGCTCTTAGGATATTTATGTCATTGTATTATGAATTTCTGTCTTGTTAATATGGGTGCTACTTCATAACATATACGGCACGCCAAAATGTTATGAAGTGGAGGTGGGTGAGTTAACGAGCATTTCGCTTTCATTTTAATATATGACCGAAAGAGTCAGACTTCAGGAATTGTGAAAAGCATGCTGTCGTCCAGGACGGTGTGCCACAGAGAGCGCAGATGCTCCGCGAGATGTGAAATTCAAAGCCATCTATTGTGCTGAATAAGGCCTAAGAGCTGTAGCGTGCGAGTGAGACACACAACAACATACATCATATGGAACCCCCATAGAAGCCGTTTGTGGCCAGGGTTGATGATGATATTTGGTTTGTGGGGCGCTCAACTGCGTGGTTATCACCACCCGTACAAAGTCCCAACATTTACTCACTCCGATCTTGCCACTTTCATGAATGATGATGAAATGACGAGGACAACGAAAACATCCAGTCATCTCGAGGTAGGTGAAAATCTCTGACCATGCCCGGAATCGAATCCGTGCCCCCCTGCTCGTAAAGGCAGAACGAGACCGCAAGACCACGAGCTGCGAACTGTGACCAGGCAGACGTATCTGTGTTAAATATGGCGGACCTAAGATAGGCCATAAAGGGAAACATCCATGAAAACATTTTTATTCTGTAGTAATCCAGAAAGTGAAGCCACAGTAATTTTAATCCCCAATCCTTTATAAATTTTCATGGTGATCTCAACAAAACTGGAATATCTATCATGTCTGTAATAGTTTAGGATTTACTGTTAAAGGGAAATTAACATTTTTTATAACAAAGACCTGAATGCTAAATCTGAACGCTTTGGCCAGTTATAAAGATCGACATTTCATATAGAAGCGCATCATTAAAATGACAAATGATGTAAATCTCAACTCGGTAACTTTATTTGTTTGAACGATATAGTAAATTTAAATTATCAATATTTTCAATTAAGCATCAGATCATCATTTCGTCCACACAACACACATTGAACTATGACAGAATGACACCTTATTGAGTCATTAGGTAATAGAATGTTTGTTGTAAAGTTTAGTGCGTAACAGATACTTTTGTTCTTTATTTATTTATCAGAAAACACGTTGGTTCAAGACTACTGGCCGTGACATTCAAAGTTAAGAAGGAAATTGTATTGCTTTATATAAAATAATTTAACGTTTATTATTTAATGGATATTATTGTCACTTTATTTAGAACGTGAAAGTGGTCAAGCATTGATTATTTAGACATGTTAAAATGTAAAATAATGTTGAATAAGCTGTAGCCAATCACACGGACGGCTTCAGGAAAGGGAACTGCACGAGTCAGTTGAGCGAGGATATTCGGCGCGCTTGAAACGCGGCCGGGGACGGTTGGAGGGTGAGTGCTGGTGCAGACCTGAAGCGGACAAATCGGCTGGAGACACCAAAGTGGACAGTGTTGGTGCAGACGCAAAAGCTGACGGTCGGTGTTTAGGTAGCTTAGAAGTGAGACGACTTAGAAAATTCCGTGTTGTGTGGTATCGCGGGAGTTAGTCCCTGAACGGTGAATAGCCACGCGCCTGGTGTGAACTCTTACTTTTCGTGTAGTTAACGAGGTGAAGTATCGAACTTTTAATTCGCGATGAGACTGTGAATGAACGAACTCTGTCAAATGGATGTGCGCTCCAGTGTAACAGAAGCTCTAAATACGACCACTTTCGCTATTAGTTTGCTTTATGATGGTTCAAATGGCTCTGAACACTATGGGACTTAACTCTGAGGTCATCAGTCCCCTAGACGTAGAACTACGTAAGCCTAACTAACCTAAGGACATCACACACAACCATTCCTTAGGCAGGATTCGAAACTGCGACTGTAGCAGCAGGGCGGTTCCGCGCGGAAGCGCCTAGAACCACTCGGCCACAGCGGCCAGCTTGCTTTCCGAATAAGCATTATTCTAACTAAATCACAACTGTGTGGCCTACATCATTTATGGGTCGTTAATTTAGTTCAAGATATTGTTATTACTGTTATTATATCTTATATTAACTTGGTATTTCGCAAACTTGTCATTAGCCAGACAATTTAAACGAACGGTCACAAGTGTCTAATTTAGAGTGTGTAATGTGACACGTACGGTTCAACCCCTAGACGAGTTTGAGCCAAGACATTTCGACGAAGAAGAACCGCATGCGAGCTCGAACATCTTTGGGATGTTAGCTCGCAATAGTCATCGAAGATATTCGGGAACTACGTCCATTTCCTACTCACCATCACGAACATTCGTCAACACAAATCAGTTCAGAGTTCAACATGATGTTTCATAAATTGACACATGAGACAGAATTAACAGTAACTCGTACTATGCCTAACCTCATTAACTTAACACAAGCGGAATAAGTGGGAGTCCTATTCCGGAGGACATTCGGATCTCTCGAAATATAAAAATACTTCAGAAGTTAAGGAAAGGTAGGGACCGTTCACTGATGTCGTGGTGCTGTCCTACTCAGCTCTCCATTGGCCGACGTCGTTTCACCGCCTCCTCTGGTCTGGTGTTCGTCTTTTCTTTCTGGTGGTGGTGGTTACGCCAGAACATTCCTCCCCCACAAAGCGTCAGTCCTTCATCGTGTAGAGAGGGCGACCACGGTGGGGGATGCAACAGCGTGGGCGCAACGTAGGGCCGGAAGCTGTGGTTGCTGGGGATACCAAGCTTCCTGCCGGAAAACTCCATCCGGCCTGCCGTCTGGAGGAAACGTCCCCTTAAAACGACAGAAGGGTACACATCCAGCTAACGCTGCCATGAACCTGACGAAGTACGCGGCGACTGCTGAGGTGTGGGCGAGTACATGGGTAGGACGATAGGAGGCGGATGAGGCGAATGCTCCGTCTCCATGAGGTCCCGCGGTGTCATGATGATACCCTCCGGTGGCTGCAGTGGCCACGCTGCCCTGTGGATCCGTGAATCTGGGGGAAGAGAGACTGAAAGATTATGGTGTACATGATAGAGGTGAAGTAGATTTTGATGGCGGCGCTGCAAGCAATCTGGACCTAAAAGAATATAAAAGCAAGTTCCAAGTCAACAGACGATCTCGCCTCGCGCCCACTGTCTGCAGCCGCTGAAAACCCTGTCAAAGACAATATCATGCGGCGCGAAGCGATACTTGTGGCCTCCCATCGGCGCCAGATGCTGCGGAAGGTGGAGCAGGTGGTGCACCGTCCGATGGCGGCGACCGTGAAGCAATTCCGCCGGCGATGATCCAATCTCGTCGGTGCGAACGATATGAGGCGAGAAACAGTTGCAATGCTTGATCCCTGGTGTGTGCGGAGAGAGGTTTGGCCATCTCCTGTTTGACTGTTCTAACGAATAGTTGGAGTTTGTCGTTTGACTTGGGATGGAACGGTGCACTGGTTAGATGGTGTATGTCATTGCGTTCACATGATGTTGCAAATTCATCGGACGTGAACTGTGGTCAATTATCTGACACCATTGTGTGTGTGTGTAAATTCCTAAGGGAGCAAACAGCTGACGTCATCGGTCCCTAGACCTACACACTACTTAAAGTAATTTATGCCAAGCACAGCACACACACACCCATTCCCGAGGGAGGACTCCAACCTCAAGCGGGAGGGGCGGCGTAGTCCGTGACATAGCGCCTAAAACCGCGCGGAAACTCAACGCGGCTCTGACACTATTCCTTCAGGTAAAACTTCGAGGCAAAAAATCGATGACAACACCTAAATTATGCTACGTAACTTTGTCGAGTTCATTGTTATCGCAAAAGGAAACTGACTATATGAGTCAATCACAACCAACAGACGGGTGATCCAAAAAGGTCCCGCGAAGTCTATGTGCACACGTTACCATGGTGATTATTATTTAGGCCAAGCAAAGAATTTCTGCGGTGAAGCGGACGGATTTTCCTTACATGCGTGAGACTGTCACGTCATTTGTTCTTCTTACGTGTCCATACCCTGACAAGTACAGTGTCGGCGTGCTAACTGGTACATACTAACAACCCTTCAGTGTCGTTGTTGAAGTAACTGCATCCCTTCCTTTTTGCAACGCTTTAGGGATCAACACACGTGGCTGTCCACTGTAATTTTGAACCAGTATCACACCTTCCTGTCCAGCATAGCTATGCCGTCGTGCAAAGTATCGGCACACTACTGAGTCCTTTATGCTATGCAAGGAACAAGACCAAGATGTGCGAATGTATGATAGCCAAACGTACAAATCTAGTTCAGCTTCCGTGGCCTGTGCAAGTTTCTTGTAGTTCAGCAAAAAGATTGAAGCAATTCACAATCATGGGCATCTATGTGACGACAGGATGCAGTAGAAGCGTCAAAGTACGTATTAGGGCCACTCGGAAGACGTGATAGCGCGTCCGCGTTACTATATTGAGCCTCAGATAACACACGAGACAAAGTACACAAATTTGCAACATGTTCTTCAGGTTTACGACCTGTTACGACAATATCGTCCAAATAGTTTCAACAGTTTAGCACTTGTGCAGTCAGCTGTTCCAGATACCGTTGGAGAACGGCGGCTGCGGAAGCAATGCCCAAAAGCAACCGCAAAAATGTAAACAAGCCCAAATGAGTATTAACTACTCACACTTTTTGAGATTCTTCGTCAAGTGGTATTTGAAGATACGTGTCGCGCGAATCAGTTCTTGAAAAGTAGCGTCCACCGCCTAATTTGTCCAAAAGATCCTCTCGGCGTGGCAATGGACAGGTATCAATTACAGTTTGTTGGTTGACTATAGACTTAAAGTCAACACAGGCGAATGCGGCCAAAAAGTATTGGGAGAAAAACCAGTGAATTTGCCGACTGACTGAGTGATACGGGCGCAATAGCTCCGTTATCTTGCAATCGACTGACTGAGTGATACGGGCGCAATAGCTCCGTTATCTTGCAATCCGTTAATTTCAGCAACGACTTTGTCCCGTAATGCATTGGGTCAGTTCTGGCGCTGCAAAATTCTGCAGAGTTCTGGGAATCCTTTTAGCAAACTAGCTACACCGCATTTTGCATGGAACACAGACACTGACAACACATTATCCTGAATGTTAAAGTCAAACAAATCAGTTGACTCAAGACCAACATGTTCTCACAATCATGTGATTGTAGTACTGTCACTGCTCGCGTATGTAGCCACCTGTTTAGTGAACTGCTTACGCGGCGTGGAAGGTTGTTTACTCAGAGTGGCGAGCCCTTGCCGCCGCCGAATGGGCCGATCGGAAACGAGGGATTAAACTCCACAAATAGGCTGCTCAAATATATAAGCCAACAAAGCAACGGAATGGTACTGATCTAGTATTTGCACTACATGCTGAAATGATGGATCCGACTGCTTCAAAATCTGTTCTCTGAGTTTGACATCAGGTACACTGTACACGATCGCATCACGCAACATAACATCTGAATATAAAGCACCACGAGCACATTTTAATTTGCATTTCCTTGTCATACCCTGAAAATCTATTACCCATTCCCGATAAGTTTCTTCTGACCGTTTTTTACAATTAAAGAATTGACAACTAGCTGCTACCACATTCACTTGTTGGTCATAATAGTTAGTGAGTCGATAACTTTGTCATACGCAAGTTCACTCGGAGTAAACTTTGGAAAGAGTTTTTGAATGAGGCGGAAGACTGCACTTCCTAACGTGGGTAACAGATATGGAAGTTCCGCAGTATCTAGTACATTGTGAACGGTAATGTGCGCTTCAAACTAGGACAACCATTCGAGCAATTCCTCGTCTTGCTCACTAAACTGTCGAAAATGTGGTATAAAAGTGTGCGTTGCTGTAGGTGGTGCCTGTTCCCTCAGGCACGCAGCGTTGGCCAGTAACTGCTTCACCATGTTGAGTAGTGCAGAAATCTGCTGCGTCTGGAACTGAAATATCTACATTAACTATGTGGCATCTAACGCTTGCGGTTGTGGCGCCTGAGCAGGGGGCAGGACAGCTGGGGTGGGCACGAAAATGGTTCAAATGGCTCTGAGCACTATGGGACTTAACATCTGTGGTCATCAGTCCCCTAGAAGTTAGAACGACTTAAACGTAACTAACCTAAGGACATCACACACATCCATGCCCGAGGTAGGATTCGCCTAGAACCGCACGGCCACACCGGTCGGCTGGGTGAACACGTTCGAAGAGACAAATGAAAGAAACAGACAAGGCAAATAAGCAAAATAACTACTGAAGCAAAGAAATTAACTGCAGCGCCCACCTGAAAACATGGGTTAGCAAAAGTGACAAGAAACTGTAAAAGCACAGAAACTCCTCTTCAAAGTAAAGACAGAAGAAAATTAAAGAGCCAGCAAAAAACACAAGATATTCTGCGGTCGTCAGGAGCGCGGTTTGTCTGTAAGCCCTCGAAAATGGTTCAAATGGCTCTGAGCACTATGGGACTTAACATTCGAGGTCATCAGTCCTCTACAACTTAGAACTACTTCAACCTAACTAAGCTAAGGACATCACACACATCCATGCCCGAGGCAGGACTCTAACCTGCGAACGTAGCGGTTCCAGACTGATGTAAGCCCTCGTCGCTAATATGGAGTCCTGCCCACTCGTCCCGTATAGGGTGCCTAAAGGACGCTGCGTTCAAGGATTTCTGTACAAAAATTCAAGAAAATCACATTAATACTTTTCATTACAATAAAGAAGATAGACAATACCTAACATTGAATTACAAGAATGTGTCGCAGCGATGGGCGACAGGCAAACAGTCATTCTCTTCCGCTATACACAAGGTCCATACGAGCAATGGATATGGATCACTAATAATTGCTGTCGTAGTGCTCTCCTAGTGCCGGTCTAGTTTTGTGCGGCCGAGGCTGGAACGAGCGGCGCTTATATTCTCTTCTTGTAGACGCCGCTCCTGTCGTGGTGCGGTCCTAATCAGCGGGCTGTTGGCTGACGCCGTCTCACGGTCTTCTGTGCTCTTGTGTTCTTCATCTTTGGGTCGCCGGAACACAATTCGTTTATCTGTCACGATACATTTCAAACTGAACTGTCAGTGATTCAGCGAAATGATACGTTTAAAGGCATGACATAGTCTTGTAATCTGAACACTTTCCTTGTTGACCATCCGCTGAAGAACCATTCATTTATGCACAAAACTCCGCAGACTGTATACACTATACCTGTTTCAACAGCAGAAATTGAGTGCAGTTTCAGAACTAAGTAAAAAATTAATACCTTCATCAGGGAAAGTTTTAATAAAGAAAGGCTTTTTTCTTTTAAAAAAAATTCTTTATTAAGATAACCATCATAATTAATACAAAGTAACCCACTTCCTTAGCTCATTAGTGGGTCCTAATAGTTATACATTTATTATTAAATTGTGCAGCTAGTTTTTTAGTTTTATAGTGAGCTACAGTTACTAACAACAATGGGCATTAATATCTACATCTACTATCTATACCTAAATCCAATAACTAATTGATTTTATACTATATGTTCTGCAGCGTCACATGTGTTACAGTTAGAATATAAACCTACTATATTTGCCTTGTTCTTCGAGCTAACCCCGAAGAACATGCCCCTGGCACTGGGCAGGCCTCGACGTTATAATTCGCTGCAGTACCTATTCTAGTTTCCTATATCTAGGTCCTACAAACGAACTTATCCTACGTCATGTCCAGTGTGTGTCATATTCGGTGGTTGATCCCTACTCCCCCTAGTCCTGCACATGGCGGATTCCAACTCGGATGAGGTCGGCCAGTCCACGCACAGGCGGCACGCGAATAGGGCTCTTGGTCGAAATCGGTGATTATTGTCCTTGTTATTTACGGTATCTCTCTAAGATATTCAATTAGAACCTTTCGTGATACCTCGTTTGCCAAGGTGTTAAGAATCTGAAAAGTTTCCTCTCGTCTGAGCAGTTGATACGTGTCATGGTTGGGAAGTCTGTCTCTTAGTGTATTTGCGACATGATTGAAGAGGGGACATTCGTAAACAACATGTTCGGGTGTACCCTCCGGATCGCCACAGTCACACGCTGATGTTGCCCTTTTCCCAAATCGACATAAGTACGTCAGGTAGGGTCCATGGCCAGTGAGAAAGTGAATCAGACCTCGTGTGGGCTCGAAGTACGTCATTCCCAGGCGTTTCCTCACATCAGGTAGAAACTGGAAGGTACGTCGTCCAGCTTCTTCTATCACCCAAGTCTCCTGCCAGAGTTCCTCCCCTCTTTTCCTTATTTCTCTTTTATCCCCCACCCTAATACCCATAATATCTACAATCTTCTCGTAATTACCCTTTTTGGCCCAATACCAGGCCGCCTGTTCCCTTATCTTTATGTCCAGAGGGCACAGCCCCATTATGACTAATAGCCCCCCCCCCCCCCCCCTGGAGATGTTCTGTAGGCACCCACAGCTCTTAGTATCGTGCTTCTCTGGACCCTTCTCACCGCCATGGCGGGCACCACCCTCGTGAGCCTGTGCGCCCAGACTCCCGAGCCGTAGCCCACAACTGAGGTTAGGATGCTGTTATGATAAAGTCTAATTAGGTGTGGAGGAAGATGGAACCTTTTATGGCCTATTGAGATGAGATTGTTTAGTATCTGAAGGGCCTTCTGGGTGACGGTGTCAATGTGCTTTCCGAAACTCCACCTCTCGCCAGTGATGACATCTAGATAGCGTGTCTCACGTCGTCTGAGAATCGGTGAACCGTCTATTCTGACAGTCGGATTTCTAATGAGATGTCCTTTTAGCAGGAGGTAAGTAGATTTGCTGGGCGATATCGTCATTTTAGTCATGTGGCACCACTGTTGGAGTTTATCTAATGCAGTCTCTATTTTCGGTTCGATGTCTTCGCAGCTGCGGCCGCCAACCAACAGAAAGAGGTCATCCGCATAGGCTATCACCTCTAACACCTCTTCACTCTGTTGTAAACTATCTAACAAGGGCTCCATATGGATGTCCCAGAAGAAGGCTCCTAAGACAGAGCCTTGGGGACATCCTTTAGTAATTGTCTTCCCAACTCTTTCGCTAGAGGATGATAGCCAGACCTCCCGATCCTCGCAATAGCTCCTCAGGCAACCATATAGCGGCCCTGGACACTCTTTCTCCCGCAGGCAGGAGAAGAGCGAAGGCCACCACAGGTTGTCGAAGGCGCCACTAATGTCAACCATGATGCCAACCACGTATTTGTGCGGGGTCGAGCCACAGACCTCGGCCGCCAGGGCGATTGCATCAGATGCCGACCGCCCCGGCCTGAACCCGAACTGCCTGTCACTCATCCCACACAACAATCGGTGTGCTGTCAGTCTGTCAGCCAGCAATTTCTCCAAAATTTTACCGAATATATCCAGCAGGCAGATCGGCCTGTATGATTTCACTTCTGCAGGATCCTTAACTGGTCCTTTCTTTATGATAACTACATGTGCCATTTTCCACTTTTCGGGGAATTTCCTCTGTCGGAGGCATTCATTGTACAGATGTGTTAGTGGCGCAGTCAGCTGAGGCACCAGCAACTGCACCACCTCCGCCACAATGCCGTCTGGCCCAGGTGCTTTCCCTCTTTGCAGAGACCTTATGTGGGTTGCTACCTCCTCCTCTGAGAAGGGGTAGACAGCCGTCTCATTGGTGTATATTTCTTGGTCTTGATCTCTGAGTTGCTGCTGTCCCTCTGTCTCCCCATCCGCATTGTCGTCAGGCAGCAGGGAGTGGAGGAGGACCCCCGCAGTCTCCTGCCAGGACTCCGTCATCCTATCCCCGTACCTGACTATTGATAACTCCAGAGGAGAGCGGATTTTTTCTCTCACCAACTTATATGGAAACCCCCACGGGTCCGTGACTAGCTGGTTGAGCATGAAGTTTTCCGAACTTTTCATTCTGACTTCCCGCAGTTGCTTTTGGAATCTCCGTTGTTCCCCCTGTACAGCAACTGCCACCTTTGTCGTTCCTGCCAGACGACACTGCGCTGATAATACCTCCTTAGCCTTCTGACAGACTGACGCAGTTCACTTAGTTCGGCAGACCATGGTGACGGGGAGGCCGCCATGGCCCTCCTCGTAGTAGGTACGGCTGCTCTCACCGCTCTTGTCACTGCAGTCACCGGTTCCTCTGCCCTCTGGTCTACGTCCATGTCCAAGTACATGTCATCTTCCAGTGATGGAGGAATGTCACACTCCCTCGCTAAGCGCTCCCAATCGGCTCTTCTATAGTTTAGTTGTACTTCCCACCCCGTGGCCCAGCGGCACTCTCTTTCTCCTATGGTGAAAGTTATCAGATTATGGTCGCTTGTGGTGGCATTCTCTATGACTCTCCAGTTTTGAAGATTATTAGCTGTGTTCGGAGTTACTAGGGTGACATCGATGTTTGTGCCCTGTCCTCCACCTGCAGCGTAGGTGGGAGGATTGCCGGGTTTGTTAGCCACCACAAGTTGTGATGCCATAATATGTTCTTCGACCTTTTCGCCATTAGCATATCTTGTGCCACTGTACCACAGGGGGGATTTTGCGTTAATGTCGGCAGTTATTACGAGTTTTCTTCCCCGCAACGCCGTGGTAACTCTCGCTAGGTGGTCTATATAAAGTTCAATGTTGTCCCCATACTGAAAGTACATGTTTACGAGATTTAAAATTCCCGTAGGGGATAGAAGCTCCACGACGTTGCAGTGGCTAGTTGTAAATTGTGAGAGTATGGTAACTCTCAAGAGTTTATTTGTTATTATAATTGCTGCTTTCGGGTCATCCCCTCTGCTGACTATTTGCCAGCTTGCAGCAGCAAAAGCTATTTTCCCAGCCAGTGAGTATGGCTCCTGGAGACAGAGTACATCCAATCTCCTCTCCTCCACCTCCCTTCGGAGCTCCTGCATTACGAGTTTGCTGTTGTTTGTGTTAAGCTGTCCTATACTTATTTTTGTCATTATGGAAAGTATGTGTGAATTCGGACATGTGGCCAGATCTTACTCCAGTCAAATGCAATTCGTCCATGTGCTATTACAGATTGTTGGTAAATATCGTCAAGATCAAATTTCTCTCCTCGTCTGTCGAATACTTTCTTGAGCAAGTCTCGCAAGGCTCCAAAGTCGGTGGGGAGATTCACTGATTTTAGCTGGATTCTGTCAACAGCCTCCATAACCGAAAAAGTTATCTTCCTGCCGTCTGCGTGTCCTACACGGACCACATGCCGTAAGGCAGTGGTCAGGGTAGCCGGCTGCTCCAATCTAGATAGTTGCATGGTGTACTCCAAATTGAGGTACACCCTAACCGGATCGACCGGTGGTAGTCTAACTATTGGTGTGCATTGTGTGGTGGGGCTCGTACTTGAGCTCGTCACTATATTTTCTTGTATTGGTTGTTCGTTTGTATTATTGTCCCTGAGAGTTGCTAGAGCCACAGGATGCCCTTGTCGTTGTAGATGAAGTTTCAGCTTTGTTTCCCGGCTTCCATAGGAGGGAATTTCAGCCATGGGGGGGGGGGGGGAGATTGGTTTGAATGCCTATATCCATTGTTGGAAATTCGGTTTGTATGGCCATGTCTTTTGTTTCAATTTTGGTGGCTCCGGAAAGCGACCTCAAAAAATCCTTGAATCTGTTTGCCCGCATGGCTCAGCCATAGTCGGTTCTAGAGATCAATCTCTGCTCCAACATTCTGTATGTCGGCAATTTCTACCTGCGGCTCCGCAAGACTTCTTCCCTCGATTCTTGCATGGAATGCAAACTGCCGCCGCTTTGCAGTCCTTGCAGCTGTGAACTTTTTCCCCACACTTAGTGCACGCCGGCTCCCTGGTGCACAGCCTTAGGATGTGGTCCAAGTCACCACAGTTGTGGCAACGAGGTACCACGACATAGTCTCTAGTGTTGATGGCATGGAAGCCATCATACAATCTGCCCATTGTTGTTATTTTCTTCCACATTGGCGCCGATACTTCGGCGACGTGATGAACAACATCACAACCCCGCGGCCCAGTCTTAAATTTCAACTTAAAGTTGTTCTTGAATTCATCTTCATTTATTCCATCAAAATTCTGCTGCCTGATTGTTTCTACTAGTTCTTCATTTGTCATAATTGTAGGTACGTCATATAATATGACGAGAGGATTTCTTTTTCTCGGTGGCTCGCATTGGACCACCGAGTTCAGTTTATGATTATTCAATAGCTTTTCTTTGTCTTCCTCTGAGGCAACTTCGACTATCACGGAATTTCTACTCGGTTTAATCTTTTTAATTTTGATTTTTTCTTTGATAGGGTCAATATTTTTTGTGAATAGTTCCTGAATTTTCTTGACACTTCTGTCCTGCCCAGGCAGTGTCCTGAGGAAGACAGCTGTGTCTGTTCTTTTTGTGACTTTATCAATGGTGTCTCTGGTCGTGCTTTGTGGGCGCTTGGTGGGAGCTTGCGCGGCCACAGCCGCCCACGTCTTTGCCGGTTGCCTCCTCAATCTGTCGTTCTCTTTCTCAAGCTCTTCTACCCTTCCCTCAAGTTTGGCGTGGGCAATAGCCCATGCTGCCAGCTCATTTTTTATGATGGCATGACCTGCTTGGCTTATCTTGCCATTCTTTATTTGTTGCTCCATGAGCGACGAGATTCTAGTGCACCTCTGAATTACCGTTTCAATCTCAGCCTGTCCCTGCTCGTCCTGGGGAGAGGGATCAGGCGCAGCGGAAGCCCGTGAAGGCGCACACGAATCACTCGTTTCGTTTGTAGCCATGGTTGGAACGAGTGATAAAAAAGGTGGGAGCCCGTCTCTTGCCCCGGACCGGCTCCTCTGGCGTGAGGGGGGGACTTCTGCAGCTCGCCCACCGACCTCGTCCCTAGGTCAAGGGCACTCCAGAGCTGCCGGGTTCAGCGCGCCGTCACCAGCGCACTGGTCCCCATCGATGGCCCCGTCGTCGGCGATTTCACACGACGCTCCTCGGCAACTGCACCCCGCACTCCGTAGAGGCGGATGCACCCCTCGCCCTTCGCCGCCTACTTGCCCGAGATTCCACCAGAAGGCCAAGGACCCACTCCTACTCAGGTGGTGGGTCGGTGCCCCAGTCGTTCAGCGGTCTGGGCCCATCTAACCTAGCCCAGGCGATGTCACCACCTCCTGGGTTTGGCAGAACACGCCCCGGTTACCCAAGGGCGCGGCGAAGCACCCTTGCCGATTCGCGCCGTGATCCCACGCTGACAAACGAAGTCGCCGGCATGCAGAGCACCTGCTGGTCTGTGCCCTGCGAACAGAAAGGCTTATCTCCTAAGCTATTTGTTCCATCCATTCATAATCAGGAAATCAGTGACATTCCATACTTCAACAACGTGGTACCTGATACGTTTGCGCTAGAAGAATATATGTGCACAACTAATATGTAAGCATGTGATTAAAAAGATATTTCCGGCGTAATATATGTTGATTCCTTTCACTGGGAATGCTATCGGATTTCATAGTCGTGATTACGCGATATTTCGACGATGCAACTGGTGAAATTATAGGTGCACAATTGCGCCAGAACTGAGGTGACATGAGATAATGCGGCTCCTTTATACCCTGGGAACAGGCCGCTGCGCTTGGGAGGGAGGCGAAAGGGCTGCCCTCTGCGAAGCAAAGAATTGCAGCGCCGCATGCGGTAGAAACTAAAAATAGCGATGAATCTCAAATTAAGATGCAGCCGGTCGAAAACCATATTGATGTAGTTTTATATCTGATAAAATGGGACCCCACATTTGTCTCTGTTAATAACGTCATCAGATAATTGTACTTTGACGAATTCCTTAATTACATACTCCCGTTAACTGGAAGCTGGAGCAATATCTTGCATCTCTTTAAATGATATATTATGTCGTTCATTAATCCTATGTCACCATCCATAACACAGATTCCTACACCTTTTTCCCCTCCGCTGGTGTGCCCCAATGCTCCGTCCTCAACCCCCATCTGTACGTTTTGTACATGGCGGACATGCCGCCGCCGTCACCCCCCGTCCACCTTTTCCAGTTTGCCGATGACACCGCCTTCCTTGCCCTTGTCCCACCCTGCAGTGCTCCCAATACCTTCTCCAATCCCATCTTGACCGGTTCACCGCTTGGTGCAACCAGTGGTTGCCCAAGGTCTATCCCTCCAAAACCCAGGCGATCATTGCAGGCAAAACCACCCCTTCTATCTCACCATCTATGGCCGTCCTATCGCCCTCACTCCCACCCTTAAGTACCTTGGCGTCACCTTCGACCGTCGCCTCTCCTGGACTCCCCATCTCCAGACAATCCAAGCCAAGGCACGCTCCCGCCTCCGTCTCCTCAAGCTCCTTTCGGCCGTACGTGGGGTCTGGACCCCCCCACCCTCCTCCACACCTATAAATCCCCCATCCGCCCTATCCTTTGTTACACCCATCTGGCCTGGATCTCTGCCCCCCTACCGTTCATAAATCCCTCCAAATCCTTGAACGCCATACTCTCTGCCTTGCCTATCGCCTCCGTCTCCCCTCCCCCACGTGGATCCTGTACGATCTCATCCCCTTCCCCCACCTCCTCCTTTTCCTTGAAAGGATAGGGATCCTCCTCATCCGCTTGTCTCACCCATCCTCTCCCACACCCGACCGCTGCCGCACCTGTATTCCAACGTCCCACCCGGTCTCCAACTCTCCACCCTCCTTACCCTCTCCCAAGGTGGCTTCCGCCAGCTCCCCCTCCCTGATGATGTCCTCCTTCCCTCCATCTACCCCTCCTATCAACTTTGATCCTCCCCCCCCGACTTCCTGTGACCTTACCTTTAGGCACCCTCCCTCCCTTCCTTTTCCTTTTCCCCCGTCCCCTCCCTCCACCCCTCTTCCCCGAGCTTCCCTTCCCCCTTCCTCCCTTCCCCCTGTCTCCCCTGCCTATGGCATCTGCTCTCCCCTCTCCCTCCCTAGCCCTCTCCTCCTCTCTTGGCAGGTCCCCGGACTCGTACATGGTTAGTGAACATTCGCGTGCCGGAGATCAACCCCTCGAGTTCTTTGTGTGCCGTCGTTTTGTGCTCAAGTGGTTCAGTGTTATTCGTTTTGTGCACCTACGTTCACGTGTGACAATTCTCGTTTTTGTCTGTGTCCAAGTGTTTGAACAATTTTATCTTGGACTCTACGGCCGTGAATGGTACCTTGTATTTTAAAAAGTGTTTGTCTCCGTTTACATGTCCACCATGTTTTTTCTCTAAATGCCTTCATTTGTATATCTGTGTTTCTCTGCGGCCAAAGAGCGGCGTCGTATGCTGCTGCAGGCCTGCCTGTACTACAGGTTTCAAAATAGCACTAAAGAAAAAAATCGTTCAATAGGACAACGTTCATCAACTGCGGATTTTTCTGGCTGACGTATGTGACGTTTATGTTCCATACATCAGCCATAAACTCTACGAAAAGTCTGCCCAGTATAAACGTTTGCGCAATGACGATACATTTTATATACTCCAGGCCTCCTCAATCCCAAATCATCTTTAACAGATCCAAGAAGGGGACTTGTTTTGACGAAAGGCAAAAGGACACTTTTCTGGGAATCTTTGAATTTTCGACAAAGTACTCACCGCAAAGAATAAGAAAGTAACTGATATAATGTTTCTATTCTTGGTTCACATGGTAGTCTAAACTGGAAAGTACAAATAATCCGATGATCAGTATACTCATTCAGTCTGAAAACAACCTGAAGATCCTGTGTCAAATTATTAGAAGCTTAAAGTTGGTTCCAGGTGAAATGGATAACCTGTTCATCAAATTGTTGGTGTGTTTAAGTTTGTACCACAGTGAGAACGAACAGTGGACACTTGTAAATCAATTGCTGTCTAACTCTTTTCGGGGAGTATTCGTTCTAAAGTTTCGCAAGTCCTCAGAAAATATTATATTAAATGTGTCTCTTTGCCTTTGGCCAAAGCTAGAGTCCTTCTTTGATCTGTTAAAAATAGTCTGGAATCGAGGAAGTCTAGAGTACGTGAAATTAGTTGTCATTGCAGTAAGGTATACATTGGACAGGCAATTGTTCATTTCATGACAGATGTGTGGAACATCAGCGTCACAATCTTTTGTTCTAGCCTGAAAAAATTGTCATCACTGAACGTTGTCTCAATGAGGGACATAATATGACATTTAGAGATATATTATTGCTCTGGCTTCTCGTTACTAGGGTTCTATATTTCAGGAATCAATTGAAATACGATCATCCAATGACACTGAGAGGTGGCAGAAGCCCCCTCTCATATTTCTATCTTACTCTGAGTAATTCGATTTTCCTCTCTAATTGCATGCGGTGAAAAGTTGCTATTCCTTGACAGGCGGACTTCCCACACAGTGTCTCTCGTCACCCGGGTGGTCCGGTGACAGGCGGGCCCTGCTGATCTTGAAAGGGTTAAGCCGACGGGTGTGAGGGAGTCGAGTGAATGCTTTCCAGACGCCGACATTTTCATAATAGCGGCGGAGACACGCTCACATGGGCCTGAAGGAGCGGCTGGGCTAGAGATTTCGTTACTTTGCAGAAACTTAGCGAAAACACTTTCTGGCGGGCTACCGGCGAGCCGTGGGAATGACTTGTGTTCCCAAGCAGTCCTGGCGGGAAAATTCCCGCGTTTTCTGCAAAATTGTAACTGTGATTGGCTTGCTCAGGGTATAGCTCCGTGACGTAGCAAAATCGGTGCAGAAATTGGAGCCAAGAATCTCCATTCGTGGAATGGTATTGCTTCGGCAATAGAGTGGAATTTTCCGCCGGTTTTCGAGTTGCTGATTGGAACATTCAACCACGGCCACTGTTGTGGGGGCGGGAGTGTTCTGTGTTCGGCTTGTACGGGTGCTCTTGAGAGAGTCGGCTCTCGCCTTTCGGTCAGGGTAGGTTACAGGACTGAGCTCTCGCTGCTCTGGACAGCCTGCCTTCCGTTGGCTGTCTAATATACATTTATTTGATTGTAACTGTTTAACGAAGTTGCTGAAGTTTCGAATTCAACGTAATTTTCCAAGTACAGTTGGCAATTGCGCGTTCTGTGTACAAACGGCCTATGTTGTCTGTCTTGGGCAGTTTTGGCTAAAGTTGACTGTATCGGCGTTACTGTGGGACTTCGCTTGTTAAAATCAATCACTGTACCATCAGTGATTGTGTGGCGAGCCTTCTTCGTCTCCCTCAGAGGCGCATTTGTATTGATAGGGTGCACGTCAGCATGCGGTGTATGCGCCCGTAAAGAGACAGGAGGGGCCGAAGGGTCGACCTCCATTGCGTCGGGGTATCCGACGCGCGATGACGCCATGTGGTCCAGAGCGGGCAAGAGTTCCATGGCGGAGGACGGCTGGTCACGGGAAGCGATCGGCGGTGCGTGACCCAGGGATGCGCCCGGCGGCAGCAGCGGAGCGTCTAATGCGGGCGGCGCCGGCGGGAGAACAGGCGGCGGCGGCTGCATAGCGTCGCCATGGGGCAAAATGGAAGGCATCGTCGGTAACACCTGGGGATGAGGCGAGCCAGTAGATGGGTCCCCAGGGCGCTGACCGGACGACACCGTCGTTGAAAGCAGACGGGGAGCGGCAGAACCCGTGCGACGACAGAGGCGCAGCTGATTGAGATGCCGACGCAACTCACCAGAGGCCCCCAAAACCAAATACATCGTGCGGCCGAGGCAGCGAAGAATGCGCCCTGCGAGCCAACGCCGTGAACCGCGATAGTTGCGATAGAATACAACGTCGCCTGGAGCAAAAGCAGGAGTCTGCCGCTGCACTGGAATCTGATGCGGCGGATGCAGCAAAGACATCAAGGTTCGATGAGGACGACCGTGGAGCAACTCAGCCGGCGAGCGACCATCTCGGGGCTGAGAGCGATATGATGACAAAAAGAGCAGCAATGCGTCCTCCCGAGAATGTGACTCTTTCAACTTCAACATCTGCGACTTGAAAGTCCGGACCAATCGTTCAGCGGTACCGTTTGACTGAGGCGAAAACGGCGCGGATGTCAGATGTTGAATACCATTGGCCTGGCAGAATGACTGAAATTCTGCGGACATTAATTGTGGGCCATTGTCGGAAACAATAGTCTGCGGAAGACCTTCAATGCAAAAGATAGCAGACAACGCTTGGATGGTGGCAGTTGACGTCGTGGAAGACATCTGGACAACAAAAGGAAAATTACTGAAGGCATCTACCAGAGCCAACCATCGAGCATTCCAGAATGGACCAGCAAAATCGACGTGCAAACGTTGCCAAGGGGAAGTGACTTTTGGCAATGCAAAGACTTTCCGCGGCGGTGTGGATTGTTGTTCGGCACACACCAGGTAAGAAGAGCACATATTCGTAATCGCAGCATCGATTCCGAACCAAGTACAGTGCTGACGAGCAAGGTGTTTCTTTCGCACTAGACCCCAATGTCCTTGGTGAAGAAGCCGTAAGACAGAGGACTGTAACGAACGTGGGACCACGACTGTGGACTGATCATTATCAGAACGCAACAACAAAACACCACGTCGTACAAAAAGTCTCTCCTTGTGAGCAAAAAATCGGCGAACCAGCGGATCATCGATCCGCAACTTTGACAAGGGCCATTGCGTAGCAACAAAACGCGGAATGGGAGCAAGGACAGGGTCAGCGGCTGTGGCTGCAGCTACACGAAGAAAATCAACCGGAAACGATTCGACCACGTCATCGGTTTCCGAATCAATGAACATGCAAGCAAGTTCGGAAGAATCGAATGCTTTATCCTCAGCAACAGGCAAACGGGACAAGGCATCAGCGTTGCCGTGCTTAGCAGCGGACCGATACAAGATATCGTAGCGGTACTGCGAGAGGAAAATAGACCAGCGAATAAATTTCTGTGCTGTATGTGGAGGTACAGGCTTGTTCGGATGAAAAAGCGATGGCAGTGGTTTGTGATGATGGTAAAGTGACGACCATACAAGAAATCATGAAACTTTGTAACACCAAACACGAGAGCCAAAGCTTCTTTCTCTATCTGTGAATAATTTCTTTGCGCAGACGAGAGCAATTTTGACGCAAAGGCAATAGGGCGATCCTGCGACCCATCTCTGTGCGCAAGCACAGCACCGATCCCGAAATCCGATGCATCTACCATCAACAAAAGGGGTTTCTGGAGATCGAATGGCGTAAGGCAAGTATTTGAAAGCAACGCCGATTTCCACTGGCGAAAGGCGCGTTCGCATTCCGTCGTCCAGACGAACGGAACACCTTTACGGCGTAAGCGATGAAGCGGAGCTGAAATGGAAGAGGCATTGCGCAGAAAGCGATGATAATAGTTAATTTTTCCCAACACACTCTGTAGCTGCTTCAAATTCTGCGGCGAAGGCAAGTCTTGTACGGCACGGAGGTGCTCTGGACTGGGATGTATGCCTTGTGCATTTATGACATGTCCCAGATATGGTAAGTCACGAGCAAAAAACACACATTTGTCCTTCCGCAAGCGAAGACCATTTTGTCACAACACTTGAAATAATGTTCGTAGGTGTGCTAAATGCTCATCTGCTGTCTTTCCGGATATCAAAATATCGTCCAGATAGTTCGCTGCAGTAGGGACCGACGCACAAACAGTTTGTAAATATTGCTGAAACAATGCAGGGGCGGACGCACACCCAAATGGCAGTCTTTTGAATCGGTACAAACCAAGATGCGTTTTAACCACCAAGACGCGCTGGGATTCTTCGTCCACCGGTATTTGCAAGTACGCATCTGCTAGGTCCAACTTCGAAAACTATTTACCTGGGCACAGTTTATCAAAAAGATCTTCCGGGCGGGGTAAAGGAAAAGTTGCAATCACTAGTTGTGGATTCAAAGTGGCCTTGAAGTCCACACAAAGTCTCAATTTTCCGGAAGGTTTCGGCAAAATTACTAAGGGTGAGGCCCAGAGAGTAGCCTGCACACGTTCAATTACACCTTGTGATTCTAAATCGTGTAATGTTCTGGCAACCTCATCACGCAATGCGTGAGGAACATTGTGCGCTCTGAAAAATTTCGGTTGCGCGTTGACTTTCAGGTCCAAATCTGCTTCATAGTTTTTAGCGCAACCTAAGCCCGGTGCAAAAATGTCTGCAAAGTCTTCACACAGACGAGAAACACTGTCTGAAGGCACAGTCTGATTCACTGATAGGACCTGATTTACTATAGACAAGTTAAACAACTGAAATAAATCTAAACCAAACAAGTTCACTGCAGTAGAAGAACGAAGAACGTAAAATGACACAAGTTTTGTTTGTCCCTTGTATGTTGCAAGAAGAGTGCACTGTCCTAACACAGGGATATTCTGACCTGAATAACTATTTAACTGAACATTTGCGGCACGCAACGGAGGTTTGCCCAGTTGTTTGTACGTGTCGTGATTGAGCAATGAAACTGCAGCTCCGGTATCGAGCTGGAATTGTATGACCTTGCCATGAAAGTCCAAATCTACAAAAAGTTTATTGTCCTGCTGACGACAAGAGCGACTATCTCGTGCAATTTGAACTGATACAGGTACAGCATCACTTGCTAATTGACGTGATTTCCGGCGATGTCGACGCACAGTATTTGTGGGACGAACACAGTCACTGTTAGAGACAATGGCACTGGACGAAGTGGAATTAACTACATGAATGTCCATGGGTGAAGGTTCACGAGCCTGAGTGTCCTTGGTTCGATTCCGGCGCGAAGCAAAGGGCCTGGAATGGTTGTGATTGTCTGATCTGAGCTTTTTCTGGCAAACACTTTGAACATGTCCTTTCTTATTACAGAAAAAGCAAATAGCTTGGCGTGACAAGCAATTTTCACGCGAATGTCTAGTAGCACACCGTGGGCATGATTTCACTGCATTTGTATGCTGGCGCGGCACACCTGGTTTAGAGCGTGGCGGCAGCTGCGCGGACGTGCGCGAGAGCAGTTTATCGGTCCGCGCAGCGCACCCGGCGAGCCGGTTAACGTTACCCACGGCTGGCGAAGTTGCAAATGATTCCTGAGCAAAGTCTAGCGTGTCTTGTCTATCCAATATGTCAATCACTTGTTGAAGGGAGGGATTGACGAGTTTCAAAATCTATTCCCATATGGGAACATCAGAAACGTTCTGTGCAATTGCATCACGTACCATTGTATCTGAATAAGGGAGTCCCCATTCACACTCAAAAGCACAATCCCTTGTAAGGCCTTGCAATGTTGCAACCCACTCCCTATTAGTCTGACCGGCCGTACGTTTTGTACGAAGGAAAGTATACCTTTTTGCAACTACATTAACTGTTTCCTTGGAATAGGCGTCCAATGCCGACAAAATTTCTTCGTAGAACAGAGTTGCTATGTCGCGTCGGGGAAACAATTTCACTATCACACGGTACGTTTGCACCCCTACACACGGCAATAAATGAGGCTGCCGCTCGTTACCATGAATTCTGTAGGCGGCGAGATGAAATCCAAACTGGCGTGACCACTCCGTCCATGTTTCCTTAGCTGGTTCATATTGCCGGAACGTGGGTGCAACAGCATGTTCTGGCTGCGGTAGCGGTGAAGCGGCGGCGGCCGCATCGTTTTGCAGTGCACGTTGACCCTGGACGAGCTGTCCAAGGGCATCCAATAACGCCTGCATCTGCTGATTCTGCAAGCGATAAAATTCGGACAGTACATCTGGCGAAGCCATGACACAAGTAAATGGAAGCAAGTAGAAAGAACAAGACCCTTTTTGGACTCGTCGCCAAAAATGTTGTGTCTAGACAAGACAGCCTAGACACAATGAGAGGAAGCCGAAAGGCACGCGCTACGCTCACGCAGATGGGCGTGAGGTCTGAAACAGGATACGTAATGAATGCTATAAAGGAAAGTACGTAGCTTCTGGAATACGTAACTTTAATCCATCCTTTTGGTACTTCTGGAGATTGTGGCGATACAAGTGAGACTCTTTAGATACATGCAATGTTACTAATGGCGCCTTGCTAAGTCGTAGCCATTGACTTAGCTGAAGGCTATTCTAACTATCTGCTCTGCAAATGAGCGAGGCTTCGTCAGTGTGCATCGCTAGCTACATCGTCCGTACAACTGGGGCAAGTGCTATTCCGTATCTCGAGACCTGCCTTGTGGTGGCGCTCGGTCTGCGATCACACAGTGGCGACACGCAGGTCCGACATGTACTAATGGACCGCGGCCGATTTAAAGCTACCACCTAGCAAGTGTGGTGTCTGGCGGTGCCACCACACTTTCCTTTCTTTAATTAATGTCTATCAAATTAAATTATTGCAGGTGCCAGACTCTTTTCTACTCCACTTGCAGGGCCGATTAGAGTCAGCTCCCGTTTCTTCTTCATCCATGTGCAACAGCAAAAGTAGGAGTTAGAAAAGGGGGGGGGGAGGGCTTAGAGCATCATTTCCATATGAAGATTCGAGAAGAATTTTGTTTTAAAGACACTACTAGCCCTGGCACCTCGCATAAAATGGCAAACCTTAGCCTCGGATCTTTCCTGTGAATCGCTAATAAGCAAGCAGTATTATCGGTAGGAACACTCAAAATATTTTTGTTACTTAATTTTTTATTGATTAATACACAAGTTTTTTCTGTTAATTCCGTGTTTAGTTTTTAAGTAGCGGCGCATTATTACAGTTTTTGTTTTCATTGTAGATTTTTTTTGTTTGTTCATTTTTGTTGGTGTTTCTTTGATGTGGTGTCCGTACCACATCACACTTTGTCAGGTTTGCGTGCGGTTTCTGTACCACAACAAATTGTGCATGTAATTACAACGTTGAAATGGCGTTGTTGAAATTTTATGTCTATGTGTAAAAATGTAGAGAGTAGATTATTTTTATTGTGCATTTTAGATAATTTGTTTCTCATGAATGATCACGAAAAGTAAGGCATGACTGTTAGCGGGCGAAGCTAAAACAAAAGTGGATAGCATAATGGATAAGGGGCAGCTTATTTCCGGGGATGGGTTCGGAGATGAGATGGGCACATTTTTAGCAGGACAGGGCGGCAGGTTCATTGATGAGGAAGGTGATTTGGACGCGATCTTAGAGCAACGCCGCGGCCGTGATTATGATAGTGAGTTAGAGGATGAAACAGAGACAGGTACACAGGTCGAGACGGTAGCAGAAGTTTATAGTCAAACGGACGAGAGCAGACAGAGGCCAGCTCGGTAACGCCCAGGTGTCCAGAGTTATATCGCCCATGTGTGACAAGGATCTTAAAGATGACATTAAACCAATACTGAGCATCCTACGATCAATGAAAGAAGAAGATGAGAAACAGCATAAGAAGGAAAAGGAAGAATATGAGAAACACCGTAAGAAGGAGGAGGAAGAAGCTGACGAACAGCGTAAGGACACTCAGGCAATAATTTCACATATCGGGGAAATTCGTGGGTAATTACTAACAATAAAGAAAGATTGTGGAGAAGCAAAACAAATGTCAATGGTAGCACAAAAAGTAGCAGGCCTAGCCAAAACGGCAGCAACAGGGGCAATGAAAATCGCAAAACCAACTTCGAAACTCGCAGGGCGCTTGCGATGTGCGACACAAGCTCATTCAAAATCCCTAGCATTCTTAACAACTCGAGCTAATATCGTGGTTACGAACATCACGAAACGAATGGAAGAATTAGAGAGTAGGATAGCAAAACTAGAGCGAAACGGGCACACGAGCACCGCGCGTTCGGATACTATTGATGTGTCTCCGACGAAAAGCCCGCCGTGCTCCAGCCCAGTGACAGAGTGCAAAACTAACAATGCATACGCAGATACAGCGAGTATCAGCTCCAACAATTGCAGCCCACTTAGGTGAATGATTGCTGAATGCCAATTCCACTGTGATACAGAGGTAGCACATCACAGTTACCAGCTAGATAGATCAGGACACTCAGCAGAAGTGCGAGTATCGGTAACGAGTCACAACACCAATGCGAGGATCAGACAGGATTTTGATCACAATCACTTCCTGTCGATACTAAAATTCCAAAAGTTGAAAGATAATGGAGGGTCGATGCATCCCAAGAGCTAGGTGATGCAGTTTACAAATTCAATACCGTCATCATGGCCAACCTAGGCAAAATTAGAATTCATGTGTGGATATATCGAAGGCCAAACCGCGGAAAAGATGCGGGGTGTGGCAGCGACGTGTGGGACATATCGGGAATTTGTTGAGGCGTTCCTGCGGATCTACTGATCAAAGGAAACGCAGGACAGGATTAAAGAGGAAATAATCTTTTGTCTTGAACTGGAATTGTCCGGGCAAAGGAGTGCAACCAAATTTTTTGATGATTTACTCAAGAAGAATCAATTTTTAGATAGTCCATATAGCAAGGGAGAAATCATCAAATTTTGTATTTTCAAATTGCCAGTGAGGTACCAACAGATGCTTGTCGGGAAGTGTGGATCTGACATAAGAGGATTCAAGAGTCTATTACGTGAACTCGAAGTGGTCTTTGACAAACAAGACGCAAAGGACAGGAAGAAGGGGCAGAGTAACAAATACCAACGACCAGCAAGAGAGGACGGCAACAGATGGCATAATCGCACTGGTCATTTAGGAAAACAGGGTTACGGAAATCAAGGTTACACTAACCAAGGTTTTGGAAACCAGGGGCACGGAAACCAGAACGTCAGGGAGCAGGATCATGCTCGACAAGGAAGCTGGGACTGGAAGAATATCCAACGGAAAAGCGACCGTAATTGGGGAGAGCGAAATCAAGGACAACAGGAGAACCAGGAGATTGAAATTAGACCTGCAAATCCTAATGCTCGACAGAGGAGGGGGAGTCTAACAAAGGACTGGCACTAGTCCATAGGACTCCACCACATATCTCACATAAAGAAGTTCGTTGAATAATAATAATGTAAGTGGTGTACATAGTAGAATAGGCAAATATATGAACCTTTCTTCGGGGAACAATAATCGTTGCATTAATAGACTGAGACTGTTAAAGTATTTACACGCTGCGTTGTCTTGCAAAATAGTTTACTGCTGCTATACTTTCTGGTTTATGTTCGCGACTTTCAATGTCAATAGAGTAGGCTGCACTACCATCCATGAGCAATGTTTTTGTCCTTTCCTGTCTGGTGTCTATGTTGAGGGAATGATGAGTGAGGAGATGTCGCACAACGAGCGCATACAAGAACGTGCTCCTAGAAAAGTTCTGGGTAGTCGTGATACGCTCCATAGCGGCCACAACCAGTTCGCGTGACGCTCATACCAATACTTGCAGGCACGCGTCAGTGCACTGCAAGATTGTGGGATATTGTGTGATTTCGAGGATGAATATGGGCAGTATATTTTTTATACTGGTGCCCCAGCATCGTTGTCTTGCAAGTCAGGGTGAACCTATGAGCGTTTGACTCCAATGGTGCCCTAGACGGTAGAAATGCGGGCATAAAGCCTACCATGCCAATGTGCTGGTTGGGGATTTGGCGTGCTACTCGTGACTGTCACAGATGAATAACCAAGGAATTACACTTGGAGATTCGTGACATACTGTGTAGGTGGTGTCTGGTGGGCGACGAAATCCTCAACAGGAACCAATTCTGGCTTGGTCATATTGCATTGCCTCAGGAAAGGTGTGCTTTGATCGCGAAAACCGCATCACATAGAAAAAGAAGTTGCAACTACAAATTTATTGTCTTGTATAGCCATGGCTAACCCAGTCTCTGGAGTTTCAGTGAGGCGTAGTGAGAACTCGGAGGTCATGTCGTACGGCGCGCACATCACTGTCATCAATGGCAGCGAGCAGCGAGACATCTCAGCGTAACAGGAATTATGTAAGAGTGTTGTGTAAGGTAAAAAAGAGAGAGAGAGAGAGAGTACCATATACTAGGATAAGTTAAACTTCAGGATTTAAGAATAACTAGATCTTTAATATTTTGGGGGTTTTCTACTACAGGTGTTTGGCGCGCGCCTGTTGGGATGCTATTTTTCAGGTCACCAAACCACAGACCCGAGATGGAGGGACGACGGACAAGCGAACGTAGAATAGTTGCATGTTCTTTATAACTCAGTAAAACTTTCACCTACATAATAACATAATTTATTCGAAAGACATAGAATGTAGATCGTTGGCAAATCGTAGTTAACTCTTGAGCATGTCTACTGTCACTCTATATAAGTAATAGTAATATTAGTGCGGGCCCACACATTTAGTTGTTCATCCAATATAGCATCACACTCCATGTACAGTAGTGAGATCGGTCTCTACATAGATATCAAGATAGATTATTTCCATGTCTAGATTAGATACACCAAGATTTTGGTATATTGATAGCCATAGATCGATAACTATAAAATTAAAATAAGAGTGTCTGAAATGACAGATCATCAATGTATCATTATGTAAATTTATTGTAACATAGGTCATGGGAAAAAGTTAGGCATAAGGTTTTTGTCAGAACTGTGCAGATGACGGCAATCGTCGCAATGCAGAGGCGAGCCGGAGCAAAAAACAAGAGGTCATCGGCTATCTGCAAGAATGGGAGCGTCAGCGCGCCCTTACAAGAAGGGTGCGGAAGCGTCCGGTTCTACAAGCTGACAGTCACCGGGCCGTATACCTGAGGGATTAGGCGGCAGACAGCCCTCGCTGGGCCACAAGCGAAAGTGTGGCTGGCCGTTGACACTGACACGCGACCAGCACGCAACAGCCAGCTAGCCCTCTGGACGCGGCAGCCGTTGAGAGGGATTCCCTGCGGCAGACCACGTTGTCGTGAGTACACGAAGAAGATCACATAAGGTGTCAGAACTTGCGCCTCATGTGCCTCAGGACAGAAAGGGACGCTATGTAATCACCTATTTGAATTTTTACAACTCACTAGCATTGGCCAATCTGCATACACAAAGCAGTATCGTGCCACAAACTCTAACAAATGAATTGTCTCATTTCTAACTTCTCCTCTCACGTAGAGAGCAGTTGTAGCAATCGTCGCTCCTATTTCGATCCTGTCTGGATGACCTCACACACTTGTGGAGTCACTCCACATGCCCTCATCCCTCGTCGAATTGCAATGTTGGGAAACGTAAAGTACTGTCCAGGGAGAGAAGAGACCTGGACTAGTGATGTATCCCAACTAGTAGACCTCAGAGACAATTAATCGACGTGAGGAGAGCCTATCACTATGTCTTCCTACCGTACTGCAGTGATCATATGTGTGGATCTTGCTGCAATCTCAACACCATACTGCAGATGCTCCAGCACACCCTATTGCTGTTGCAACAACGTAGCAACAACACCCGACGTTTAGCCCTAAGTGATGTCAGTACTGTCGCCCCACCCCAAAAGCCCCCTCCGATGCTCAAGACATGGAGCCAAGTGCATCAATGCATATCACTCAACATACCAACCCCCTCAGAGAAACTAACGAATTTGTGAAGTGCTTCGAATATTTCTAACAATGTGATTTAGTGCCTTATTCTCAGCACAGTCGTGAACATTGTGCAATGTGCAAGCACAACTTGACACCCCATGATCCTTGTTTTTTTTTTCTTAAATTTATTTCGCTAGTGTTGTTTTTGCAATGTATGTTGTACCTTGTATGTGTTTGTGAATTTGCACTGTAATTCTTATGTAAGTGATAGAGTAGGGCGCACAAATTACAAATTACTGTATTGTTCTCTACACCATGATTTTTTTGTATTCTGTATTTTTTGTTGTGTGTGTGCAAACAGTGTGCCTGAAGTCCCCATAAACTAAAGCAGATACCCCCCGTCATTGTGAATGGACCATCAGTTCAGGGAACATTTTGTAAAGGTTATTCTTGCTGCAGGAAGACAGAATGAATCGGAGGTTGTAATTAGATTCTGAAAGCTCACAAAGAGATGGTTAACTTAAATATTATCATGTGTGATTGAGTTCAGGTTAGTTGAAAGATTTAAATTGTTGTAACATCTTGGGCATTTAATTGCGGAGCACTCCAACTCCGATTGTAAAGAATAATATGCTCCATATTTGGCTCACATGCCCGGGCCATATTTAGAGCGTGAATGCCTGTGTGAATCAGTGTTTGGAAGGGGCTCCCTGGGTATGGATGTGTGATGTGAGTGTTAGAGTTCCATATTAAGAAGGTGAAGTTGGGTATATCATAAATAATCCTCCCTCTATGAGCTGCATTTTTCAGTTGCAGTGATTTTTATTATAGAGTGCGGCATGTGGAACCAGTTTGCAAGAGTGTTCTTGGGCGATTGACTCACTACCTTGCTCCTAGGTGAACCAACCGCTCACCAATTACAATCTAAAATGGTGTAGGGGCTGTGAGAGGTGGCAGAAGCCCCCTCTCATATTTCGATCTTACTCTGAGTAATTCGATTTTCCTCTCTAATTGCATGCGGTGAAAAGTTGCTATTCCTTGACACGCGGACTTCCCACGCAGTGTCTCTCGTCACCCGGGTGGTCCGGTGACAGGCGGGCTCTGGCTGATCTTGAAAGTGTTAAGCCGACGGGTGTGAGGGAGTCGAGTGAATGCTTTCCAGACGCCGACATTTTCATAGTGGCGGCGAAGACACGCCCGCATGGCCCTGAAGAAGCGGCTGGGCTATAGATTTCGTTACTTCGCAGAAACTTTGGGAAAACGCTTTCTAGCTGGCTACTGGCGAGCCGTGGGAATGACTTGTGTTCCCAAGCAGTCTTGGAGGGAAAATTCCCGCGTTTTCTGCAAAATCGTAACTGTGACTGGCTTGCTCAGGGCATAGCTCCGTGACGTAGCAAAATCGGTGCAGAAATTGGCGCCAAGAATCTCCATTGGTAGAATGGTAGTGCTTCGGCAATAGAGTGGAATTTTCCGCCGGTTTTCGAGTTGCTGATTGGAACATTTAACCACGGCCACTGTTGTGGGGGCGGGAATGTTCTGTGTTCGGCTTGTACGGCTGCTCTTGAGAGAGTCGGCTCTCGCCTTTCAGTCGGGGTAGGTTCCAGGAACTGAGCTCTCGCTGCTCTGGACAGCCTGCCTTCCGTTGGCTGTCTAATATACTTTTATTTAATTGGAACTGTTTAAAGAAGTTGCTGAAGTTTCGACTTCAATGTAACTTTCCAAGTACAGTTGGCAATTGAGCGTTCTCCATACAAGCGGCCTATATTGTCTGTCTTGGGCAGTTTTGGGTAAAGTTGACTGTATTGGAGTTACTGTGGGACTTCGCTTGTCAAAATCAATCACTGTACCGTCAGTGATTGTGTGGCAAGACTTCTTCGTCTCCCTCAGAGGCGCATTTGTATTGATAGGAAGTCTTTAGTCTGGAACAACCAGACCAGGAGAATTTGTTTCGGGCTTATACTCACGACATTATCATCACCACGATGGGACGTCGAAGCAACCAGCCATCGCTTCCGGTACGCCAATTAGTGTCCTTGCAGTTAAGAAGACAGCTTGGTAATGTATGTCCGCAGCACCGGCAGACTAGGGAATTTGCACTGTGATAATCAGAGCTCAGCAGATCGCGCCTGTTCGTCTTTTCTAACTTTTTTCTGTCTTGGGTGTTCATTGTCTGTGTTATCACTACCGTAGCAGCAATTGATGTTGAGTTGGCTGGGTCTTTCTCTTAAGATTTCAGTTGCAAGGAATTGGCTCCTCATACCACTTAGTCATAAATGTCGCAATCTAGTTTATGGACAACTTCACCTTCACAGCATTTATTTGAGTATCCAATTTGATCGAATTTGATGCATTGTAAATGTTTCATGTGTTTTATTTATGATTTTGAGTTTAGTCATAATAAATCAAATTGTTATTTTGGACAAAACTTTCATTTTGTTAATCGGTAGAGCAACCCTTTCATTTCTCACTACGTTACTGAAACTTTCCTTTATTCAATTAATGTCTATCAAATTAAATTATTGCAGGTGCCAAACTCTTTTCTACTCCACTAAGCAGGATAGATTACAATCAGTTCGCGTTTCTTCTTAATCCATGTGCAACAGCAAAAGTAGGAGTTAGAAATTGGGGGGGGGGGGGGGCTTAGAGCATCATTTCCATATGAAGATTCGGGAAGAATTTAGTGTTAAAGACTCTGCTAGCCCCGGCAACATTATTAAGAGACATAAAGGCTACCCTTTAAAGGCAAGATGAGGAATTCTATTTTGACAGATATAAAATAAAAATGGATTGGATTCAAACCGGCTGAAGTTTTATTTGCGATTCATCCCTTTTGTTAGTTTGTACCGCTGTCAGAGCTGCGATTCTTCGCCTCACAGAGGGCAGTCCTTTCTCTTCTGGAGCGCTATCGGCGGCCCGTTCTCGGGGTGTAAAGAAGACGCCGTAATTGTTATAAACTCATTTCTGGCGTAATGTGCACCTGCAGCCCCACCTGAAGATAGTGGCCAGCTTGACCTTCGAAATATCGTGTCGTCAGGACGCTGTAACCGGCCTGCGTACCTGTGAAGAACCTCACCTACTGTGTAACTAACTTGCCGAGACAGATCTCATAAGGTAACGGGGTGCTCAGCAGACACTGTGATGAGTTGGAAAACGCAGTAATTAATCCCAACTGAATAACTGTAATGCTATTACATCAATAAAATCTAAAAGCAAATTTATCGAAATTAAACCGGTCGAATGTCAGTGGCCAGTTACTTGAGTGCATAGGTGACACACTACTCATTAACCCCAGTAGTCAGCATGCCAACGGATATCTCAGTTCTGTGAGATGCCGAGAGTGCCAAAAACCCAGATATTTTACCGTCTCGTTGAACTGACATAGAAGAATATCCCTCATTTTCCTCTGTTGTAGGCACACACTATTAACCATTGAAGAATTATCATAAAAAAAAAATGTAGGTGGCTTGGGAAGTAGGATTTGTTAGCCACAAATAACTCAGAACTGAAGTGAACCGTTAAATATAATTGAGTGGCACATTGTGAATATCCCTCATTTTCCTCTGTTGTAGGCACACACTATTAACCATTGAAGAATTATCATAAAAAAAAATGTAGGTGGCTTGGGAAGTAGGATTTGTTAGCCACAAATAACTCAGAACTGAAGTGAACCGTTAAATATAATTGAGTGGCACATTGTTTCGTTTAATGAGCAGTTTACACTAGCAAGGGATTGATAATTAAAGTTGTATTTGTTTTACGCGAGAGAACTTGAAAGACAACGGTATCAGGCAAACGTCTTCTCTTACGTGCCTTCAGTGAAGTTTTCAAAGGTGGTTCAAATGGCTCTGAGCACTATGGGACTCAACTGCTGAGGTCATTAGTCCCCTAGAACTTAGAACTAGTTAAACCGAACTAACCTAAAGACATCACAAACATCCATGCCCGAGGCAGGATTCGAACCTGCGACCGTAGCGGTCTTGCGGTTCCAGACTGCAGCGCCTTTAACCGCACGGCCACTTCGGCCGGCTGAAGTTTTCGTAAATCATGTTAAGTATAACCCTTATCCCGAATCGAGTACTCACAACAAACGTAAACTTGACTCACGTTAACCATTGTTAGAAGTTTACTTCGTGCACTTTGGAATTTAAAATAATATAACAAGGAAAAACAATATGCAATTGGACTTCCAGTCGGTCTTTCCACAATAATTGTAAAATATACTGAACAAGTGATCAATATCCATCACTTAAAACAAGAGACCACTCGGTTATCTGCACAATTAAGACTAAAACATACGTCACAAATTCTCTCGAGTGCAACTGCATGTGCCGAAATCACTTAGCTATCATGTGGAGAATGTATCATGGCTCGAGAATACACTCCTACCGTCATCCTAAAGATCGTTCTGATAGCAAATGAGAGTTATACACCTACTCGTACGTAACACTTGGGTTTAATAATAGCGGAGAAGCCTGTCGCAACGCATATGCTGTTTCAGACGCTCGGAGCAGTGTTCCATAAGCGTTGATAGTCCGAAAGTACTTCTTTAATTCCGAAATGCATATTTTTGCGGTGCATATAAGGCAGCCCACTAGCAACCAACTCCATAGCTGGCAACCCCACCACTGAACACGTGCTTCTATGCTCGTGAGTAACATTACATGTACTCGAGTTTCCTGATGTGTGAAAGATACAAGCTGTAACAGAGGAATCTTGCTCTTATGGTACTGTGTTCTATTACCTTGTTTAGGTTACTGTTAAAGTAAATAGTTCTTAAGCTTAAGCCTGCCGCTGTGGTCAAGCGGTTCTAGGCGCTTCAGTCCGTAACCGCGCGGCCGCTATGGTCGCAGGTTCGAATCCTACCTTGGGCATGGACGTGTGTGATGTCCTTTGGTTCGTTAGGTTTAAGTAGTTCTAAGTCTAGGGGACTGATGACCTCAGATGTTAAGTCCCATAGTGCTTAGGGCTATTTTTAAACTTAAGCGATAAGAACTCCTATGACTGTCCTATCTTTTTTGCAATATCTAGATCAATTGCATCGCTGACTAGAACGGGAATTACTCTCTGACATAGGCATTTTCAGTGCTTTTCACCTGACGGAAAGTTCTATCTATGCAAAGTTTGTTCTAGAAACATCGAGATGTTTTCCGGCGCAAATTCCTGACCCATATAACTTCCGCCTACGTTACTATCGCTACTACCAGCTCTCGGAAACCAACCACCTTCTATATGTAACATCAAAGCGTCCACCTGCCTAGTGTCATTTCAAGTGCTCCCTCTTATGTTAGCCGGCCGGTGTGGCCGTGCGGTTCTAAGCGCGTCAGTTTGGAACCGCGTGACCGCTACGGTCGCAGGTTCGAATCCTGCGTCGGGTATGGATGTGTGTGATGTCCTTAGGTTAATTAGGTTTAAGTAGTTCTAAGTTCTAGGGGACTGATGACCTCAGTAGTTAAGTCCCATAGTGCTCAGAGCCATTTGAACCATTTGAAGCCTCTTATGTTAAATGGTGTACAAAGCAAATAGTTTACTTATGTCACACTATGGGTGTCGTGAAATTCTCCTATGTGAATTATGGTGAAGGCTGTAAGTTATTATTATTACCAAAAATTTACTTGCATCTTTTAACACAAGTAAAAAGATGAACAGAGCGTAGTTGCTGCATTACAAATGTGTTCTTTAAGTAAATACGCATAAAATCAGCCTTAGCCAACGAGTTCCCTAGAGCTTTCTTCATCTTCGCAAAATCCAGGAGGTTCCCAGCAGGTGGAGAGCTGGCAAACTTGGGTTCGAAACCAACCTGTTCCAAACCCCAAAGTTTAATCACTAACATATATTACCATAGCGTAACTTCTCTCAGCTGCAAGTCTCAGCTGGGTCTGAAGAACTACAATACTACACGCACGCACGCAGTGAGTTTGTAGTTCTGTATATTCCTTATTGTTAGCTACGATATATCTGTAACTATATAAATGACAAATATTCTATGTTTTAGTGTTCTTTAAAAGTATGATGTAAATGAATTAGATATCACTCATTTATTCACAATGTTTACAAGTCGTCTTTGTTTTGCACACGCTTCAGCTGATGCTTAATTCAACTGCATCTTGGATCCTAGCTGACCTCTGTCGAGTCAGCTCAGCATATGCATGCCCAGACGATGTGTTAGCTACCTCAGAGCCTCAGGGTGTTGCTGGCCACATGGGCGGCCGTTCCCAAGTGTGAAGTGGTATCATACAGGGTGGAGCGTCTTCGGCCCTACTCCGAATTCTAAAACGACTCTTGATGGCCCACCAACGTTGTACCTGGTGTCAGTAGTCGTGTGGTCGGTTTATCTCCTCCCTACTGTCGTGGTAGGTTTCAGCACCTTGAGGCGCCTAGATGTTGAATAGGAACATACACACCAAGAGGCCCTGTGATCTGGCTTCTGATCTGAAGCTCAATGCTGGCGGTACTGTGAGGTATGGTGTTGTCGGAAGACAGCTAGCTTCTCCATCTGGAGATGATAGGTGGCGAGCAGTATAAAGTTCATCAGGCGAAGACCATCATCTCGAGTACATCTTCAGCTAGTTCATACACTGTTCTGGGTCATTTAGGACATATGTTCCCTACAGTACCGCAATCAAGAAATCGACTGCGATTACTGTGAATACCAACGAGCCAAATGATAGCCTTATGTCGAGAGCAGGATTTCTGGAGTATTTAAAGGCAACTATCTTGAGGCTGTGATGCAATGCACGGTTTGTAACGACTCCACCTGTCCTCATTCTGTTACATTTTCTTAACAGGCTATTAACTGTTGTGTCAGTTACTCTGTAAGAGCAGTTGAGTAAGAGAGTTTCCTGTACATTTCTTATGAGCTAACGAACATTCTTGTCTCGCTTAATTTGGTTTCCTGCCGCAGTTGTCTCTCTGCTGGATGAATATTGTCATTAGGCAGACGGTGTTGTCATGCTTCGAGGGCCTGACCATTTCCAATATACCGGCTCGCTTCCTGCTTCGCCTCGGACTCTGGCATGACTTAATTTTGCATGGCAGTGTTAACAACTTTTAGCTGATATTTCTAGCTCCCTACACCTTACTATTCTGTGTCTCAACAATAATGTTCTGTAACTTCTGGTTTTGTTCTCTGCATGGTGGTTATGAGTGCATTTTGCTCTACAGATAATATCTTTATCGTTTGAGTCTGGTATTGCCGACAGGGAGTTCATACAACATGACCTATGGCGGACGTGATTGAGGTTTAGTCAGTTGTCTTATGGTCGTTTTGTTTCTTTCGTAGTGAATGGTCTGGCTGGCATGAAGTATGGGTGACGTGACGCTGCTGCTGTACTGAAGCTACCACTATCTGAAGAAGGAGCAGCTAAATATCTAACGTCATGATAGCAGTTCCCTGTGTACCATGTACTACATAGTGTTAGTGAAATGTCGGTTAATGGCTACAAAACCTGTATAAAATTAAAAGACGCATAATAACTACATACAGCAGTTGAAAAAACAAATGGAACACAAAAAATAAAGTCGATTAGCATGCCTAATACATTTTAGGAATCCCACTGTCTTTCAAAACAGTTTCCTTCCATCTCAGAATAAATGAATACTGGTCCTGTATAGTAGTTAAGGGAATTTTATACCATTATTCCAGCAAAATAATAGCTAGTTTAGGTAGTGACGATGGAGGTGGATAGCGATCACTCACCCTTCCTCTAAAAGAGACCACAAAGGTTAAATACTACTGACGTCATAAGCGCGTGACTGCGTGTGAGATCGCTCTCTAAGTTTTCATCTATTTTTAGGATTCAGATACATATTTTAACTGTTTTTGTGATAATATTTACTATATAAGTGACTTATTGGTGGTTTCTTCATTCACCTCTGCATTTCTTGTGTTGTGGCCTGATATTTGTGAGTGTTTCGTATCGAGCAACTTGACCTCTTACCCGTGTTTACATTCCGCGCTGACCAGTTGCAGCTGTAGCGGCGCATCGAAAGCTAAGTACTAATTAATTGTTTGTGTATAGTAGTTTATTTAGGATATTTAGTAGTCTTCAACCGGTGTTCTTGGTGTTCTCCGGTGGAATAACTTCAGAAGAAATTTTTGCGAACTGCTTTCAGTTTTGTTACTGTCATTAGACGTTTGACTTTCTTTCTGTGTTAGTATTTTGTTATATTCTCATTTGTTGTTGATTCATACTGTCGATAATAGTAGTTACTTCCCTTGTAGAGCAAGTTTGTGATAATTGTAGTCAGTTTTTAACATCTTCTTATTGTAGTAGCGGAACTTAGATAAAGTTGTTTTCTTGTTTCAATAATTGTAAAATTTTACCATGAGTGAGAAGTGTGGGCTTTGCCGTAGGTTCGTGAGTAGTGGATTGCGGTGTGAGACTTGTTCGAAGTATTTTCACTGGGGGGAATGTAGTGGGGAAGCCAGTGGGCATTCTGGTGAGATCCTCTCCTGGAACTGCAGGTTATGTAGCTAGAGTAAGTTGATAGAGGAGCAGGAGCATAAGATCTGTGCCCTTCAGGTGCAGTTGAAAAACGCACAGGAGGAGCTAGATAGGATGAGGAGGGAGAAGGGGTTGGGGAATGGGAGCTGGCTGTTGGCAAGAGATCTGCTAGGAGAAGGAGATTTTCAGATAGTTTTACTATTGGTGTTTGTAATAGATATGACCAACAGTCAGAGTCTAGTGGAGAGGAATCTCTAGTAGCTGTAGATGTCGGAAGTATGCAGCAGACCTCAGCAGTTACGGTGGCTAGGACAGTTGCAAAGTCTAAGAGAAAGAAGAAGGTTCTGCTGTTAGGTAGTTCTCATGGTAGAGGTGTAGGCCAGCAGTTGCAGGAAGTTTTGGGGAGTGAGTACCAGGTCACCAGCATTGTGAAGCCTAATGCAGGATTGGCTCAGGTGACTTTTAACATAGGGGGGTTATGTACGGATTTTACTAAAGAGGATCAGGTAGTGATTGTGGGTGGGGCTGGTAATAGTATTGATAGGGATGGGGAGTATGACATAGATGGTGACCTGGAAAAGATAGCCACTCAGACTGGCAACACGAATGTGCATTTCGTGGAACTGTTTCAGCGTCACGATCGGCCTCATCTTAATACAGCCGTCAGGCGTAATAACATGAGACTTGGGGGTGCGCTGATGACAGAAGGCATGAGTCACATTTCAGTGGTGTCGGTGGAGTCTATCAGTAGGATGGGTTTCACCAGACATGGCCTGCACCTCAACAGGTATGGGAAGGGGAGGTTGGCAAAACTTATAGGTGACAGCATAGGTGGGGGTGGTGGGATCACTCATGGGAAAATTCCGGTAGTTGTGGGTGTTAGAGCTGTAACTTTTTTAGATTGAAGTCAGCTGATAGGTATTCCTGCTTAAGGGAAGTCTCTCCAACAAAGAAACCCCTTTCTACAAAGCTTGGGTATCCGATTAATGAGGGAATTAGTATATTTCATCAAAATATACAAGGTATTAGAGATAAAGATAGTGATCTGCTTATAGATGTTGACTCTGAAATTATTGGTATATCTGAACACTTCTTAAATAAGGAGATAATTCAGAGGCTTCCTTTACCAGGATACAGGTTGGCTGGCAGCTTTTCTAGGAGCTCTTTTGCGGTGTGGGGGAGTAGCCATGTATGTGAAAAACGGTATCCCATTTGAGTCAATTGATGTTTCAAAGTACTGCACTGAGAAGGTGTTTGAATGTTGTGCAGGTGTGGTTAAATTTAGTGGAGCTAAACTTCTTACTGTTGTTATTTATAGATCCCCAGACTGCGATTTCATAACATTTTTGCTAAAGCTAGAGGAGGTTCTTGGTTCACTTTATAGGAAATATAAAAAGTTAGTTATATGTGGTGACTTCAATATTAATTGTATAAGTGATTGTGCAAGGAAAAGGATGCTGGTAGACCTCCTTCATTCATATAATCTTATGCAAACCGTATTCTTTCCAACGAGAGTGCAAGGGAACAGTAGAACAACCATAGACAATATTTTTGTTCATTCGTCATTATTAGAAGGGCATTCTGTTAGCAAAAAGGTGAATGGCCTTTCAGAACATGATGCACAAATTTTAAGTCTAAAAGATTTTTGTGCTGCAACACATGTTAAATATAGTTACCAACTTTTTAGGAAAGCTGATCCAGTTGCTGTACAGACTTTTGTAAGCCTTATCAAGGAACAAGAGTGGCAAGATGTTTATAGTGCTGATACAGTAGACGATAAATATAATGCCTTCCTCAAAACTTTTCTCGTGCTCTTTGAAAGTTGCTTTCCGTTAGAACGCTCAAAACAGGGTACTAGCACAAACAGGCAGCCTGGGTGGCTGACTAAAGGGATAAGAATATCTTATAGAACAAAGTGGCAATTATATCAAAACGTTAGAAACAGTCAAAATCTAAATGCAGCAGCCCATTACAAACAGTATTGTAAGGTGCTTAAAAAAGTTATTAGGAAGGCAAAAAGTATGTGGTATGCAGATAGAATAGCTAAGTCTCAGGATAAAATTAAAACCATATGGTCAGTCGTAAAGGAAGTGGCTGGTCCGCAGAGACAGGTCGAGAATATAGAATCAGTGCTTAGTGAGGATATCCGTGTTACTGATAAGTCGCATATATGTAGAGTACTTAATAATCACTTTCTGAATATAGCAGGTGAACTAAATAGAAACCTAGTCCCAACAGGGAATCATATAGCGCTCTTAGAAAAAAGTGTTCCGAGACTGTTACCTGAAATGCTCCTCCATGATACGGACAAGAGGGAGATTGAGTTAATAATTAAATCACTAAAGACCAAGAACTCTCATGGATATGACGGGGTATCTAGCAGAATACTGAAGTATTGTTCCACGTATGTTAGCTCAGTACTTAGCCATATCTGTAACTTTTCCTTTAGGAGTGGTCGGTTTCCTGACCGATTAAAGTACTCGGTAGTGAAGCCACTTTATAAAAAGGGAGACAGGGATAATGTTGACAATTATAGACCTATTTCTATGCCATCGGTGTTTGCTAAAGTTATCGGGAGGGTTGTATATACAAGGTTACTGCAGCATTTAAATTCACGTAATTTGCTGTCAAATGTACAGTTTGGTTTTAGAAATGGCTTAACAACTGAAAATGGTATAGTCTCTTTTCTCTGTGAGGTTTTGGACGGATTAAATAAAAGGTTGCGAACGTTAGGTGTTTTCTTTGATTTAACGAAGGCTTTTGACTGTGTTGACCACAAAATATAACTGCAGAAGTTGGAACATTATGGAGTAAGGGGAGTAGCTTACAATTGGTTCGCCTCCCACTTTAAGAACAGAAAACAGAAGGTAATCCTCCGCAATATTGAGAGTGGTAATGATGTTCAGTCCCAATGGGGCACTGTTAAATGGGGCGTTCCCCAAGGGTCGGTGCTGGGGCCACTGCTGTTTCTTATTTATGTAAATGATATGCCTTCTAGTATTACAGGTGATTCAAAAATATTTCTGTTTGCTGATGACACCACCTTGGTAGTGAAGGATCTTGTGTGTAATATTGAAACATTATCAAATAATGTAGTTCATGATATAAGTTCGTGGCTTGTGGAAAATAATTTGATGCTAAATCACAGTAAGACTCAGTTTTTACAGTTTCTAACCCACAATTCAACAAGAACTGACATTTTAATCAGACAGAAAGGGCATGTTATAAGTGAGACGGAACAGTTCAAGTTCCTAGGCGTATGGATAGATAGTAAGCTGTTGTGGAAAGCTCATGTTCAGGATCTTGTTCAGAAACTAAATGCCGCTTTATTTACCATTAGAACAGTATCTGAAATAAGTGACATTTCAACACGAAAAGTAGTATACTTCGCATATTTTCATACGCTTATGTCATATGGTATTATTTTTTGGGGTAATTCTTCTGATTCAAAAAGGGTATTTTTGGCTCAAAAACGGGCTGTTCGAGCTATGTATGGTGTAAGTTCGACGACCTCTTGTCGACCCCTATTCAATAATCTGGAAATTTTGACATTGCCCTCACAGTATGTATTTTCTTTAATGTCGTTTGTTGTTAGCAATATTAGCTTATTCCCAAGAGTTAGCAGCTTTCACTCAGTTAATACTAGGCAGAAATCAAATCTGCATGTGGAATGCACTTCCTTGACTCTTGTGCAGAAGGGAGTGCAGTATTCTGCTACTTCCATTTTCAATAAGCTACCACAAGAACTCAAAAATCTTAGCAGTAGCCCAAACACTTTTAAGTCTAAACTGAAGAGTTTCCTCATGGCTCACTCCTTCTATTCTGTCGAGGAGCTCCTGGAAGAGCTAAAAAATTAAGCAAATTCCAGTGTTACATTCTTGATTTTCTTTATTTAAACTAACTACTTGCCGCCTGAATAAGTTTCTTATATTTCATTTTATCTGTTTCTACAATCGTGTTATAATTTCATGTATTGACTCGTTCCATGACCATGGAGACTTCTCCTAAATGTGGTCCCACGGAATAATAAATAAATAAATAAATAAAAATAAAAATGTGGTGACCGTGGTGGCCAGGGACTATGAGACTCATCATCTTCGTGCTCTTGAAGCCGGGACTGGCCGATGCAAGCAGTGTAAACAGGGCTCCTGTCTTCTTGGAACACAGCATCACCTTTGGCGAGCATACATTGCTCCATGACATATACCTTTTGAGCCAAAATGATCTGATAATGCTTTTCAGTAGCTCGACCTTGCAGAGCAACTATGGGGCTCATGGAATGCCAGAATATGGCTGCCTGAATCATCACGGAACCCCTCTCCTCCACAGACCAATGTTTCACTCTTGAGATATAAACCTGGCCAGATGTTGGAAACAGTGTGAAACAAGACTCACTCGATGAAATGGCTCTCTTTCATTGCCCAATAGTCCGGATTATAAGGATTCGGCGCCACGTCTTCCAGTAACGGGCATTTGATACCGATGAGTGGTCTTGGAATTCCAGCGCTCCCTGTAAATCCCTTCTTAAGGAGCTACCATACTTTTGTTTTGGTGCTGACATTCAGTTCTGCAGTGACTTTCGCAGTTGTCGTTCTTCTACTTTTCGTCACAATCCTTTTGGAGTTACTGTAGACTCAATAGACATTTTATTCCTTGTTGTAACTCAACGGATAATGTTTCTAAGCCTTCCCTTTATGTGATATAAATATTCGATATGATGTTTCTTGGAAAATCCAACATCTCGGCTCCCTTGTTCAGGTACGCACCCACTATACGGGCTGCAACAATTTTCCCACGTTCGGATTCGCTTAACACCCATATAATGCACTCGCAGTGATGCAGAAAAAGTGTTTCCGACTACGAATGACACTTGCAACGTGTTGAGGATGTTTCACAGATGCCGTTCGTCGCCAAATACAACACCGTGACCAGAAGGATTATCTATCTCCAGTTTTTGTGTTCAAGCATGTTTTTCTCGCGGTGTTTCCATCTTTTTGTCCAACCCCTGTACACAAAATCATAAAATGACGTACACATAATGCAATAAGGAGAGAACCGATAGCAAATAACGTTGTCGTTTCTGTAAATTATTCTTTTTTCAGTATCGTTTCTACGGTTTTGAGCGCAGGCACTGGAGATCTTGTACTCTAGTGCATAACAACATGTTTCTGTAATTAAATGTTTTTGTTTCTGATTTACAAACCGTTACACTGACATTCACCCAGCCGCACAAAAGGTTAGTTGTTTATTTGTTTACGTTTTTATACGACAAGGTGTGGTTCTAAGTAGATTTTGGAATTTCACACTCACGGTTTTAATATATGTTTAGCTTATAAGGTGTCAGAAACATGCCTCACATGCTGTGGTTGCAGTTTACAAATTGTTATACTTTGGTGGGTTTGTATATTTTGATGCTACTTACTTCATCTTAATCACCGTGTGAAAGGTAAGTGGTAGTATGGACAGTGGAAATCAAATATTTGTTTTCTGGTTTAGTGAGGCATCTTTTCTAGATAGGATGCCGAGGAGATGTGGAGAAGAGTGAGGTGGGTGCCGCTTAGCGCACGCCCTTCTGTCAGCCACGCTGCAGTCCCAACGTGATGTCACGTCTGTCACTCTACGCAAAGACTAGAAATCTTTGTACAAATTCGCGCATGTGACTCGCAAAGCACTGAATTTACAGCGAAGTGCGACACACCAAGTTTGAGAGCGTGACAATTTAACTGTTACGATGTATTTAACTTATTATTTGGCCAAGAAGCTATCTCTAACGAATTTTCACAGTATCTTTAATAAGTCTTGTAACAATTGAACTACAGGAGAGATCGACCTACCATATGGAATCGCTCACCACGAAGCATGGCGTGTGGTAATTAGATGTTCATTTACACACTTTAAACGCCAATGAAAGGCGATTAAATCAGCTGTTTGGTTATGAGCGTAGCAGTAATCATTAGAGAACTTAGTCATATGTCATAAAAACGACTTAGAACATAGGTTTTCTATATTTTATTGCCTGTTTTAATTAATTAATCTCATTTCTTGATAACTTTTCCTGTAAATTAAATTTCATTGAAGATGAAGATGCTTACATCGGGATAGCAGCCCTGGAAAGAATAGATCATTTCCTGCAGAGCTGAGATGAAACTCACGTGTACATTGTAACCATGTGAAAAATTGAAGCCTGCCGCAGTGGCCGAAAGGTTCTACGCGCTTTAGCCTGAAACCACGCGACAGCTACGGTCGGAGGTTCGAATCGTGCCTCGGGCATGGATGTGTGTGATGTCCTTACGTTAGTTAGGTTTCAGTAGTTCAAAGTTCTAGGGGACTGATGACCTCAGATGTTAAGTCCCATAGTGCTCAGAACCATTCGAACTATCTGAATTTCTAAAAATTGAGTATCGATCTGATTATTTGAAATGTAAAATAGTTTTAATTGAGATTGTGGGCGATTTACTTAAAGTATTTTTATTTTGATATACTGACAATTCTAGTTTTCAAGATCATATTTTTGTATCAAAAGTGGTAATTGAGGCTGACGATAACTCTAACTCATTTTAGTACATACATTCACGGAAACTGAAGGGATAGGGGAACTTTTCTTATAAAACGGCCTACCATCTTTGCTTTGAACTAGTTGTCATGACGCAATTATAGAGGCAGGATTAGTCTGAACCCTATAACGATACGAGCTAAAGACAGTTAATTATTCTTACAATTATAGCAATAACATTACGAAACAAGCTACCAAAACAATCGGAAAAAATATTTTCCGTGGTCTATAGTGGCTTTACTGCTTTGTCTGGACCTTATAATACGGACAGTTCCTTAGATGCTTTCCGTGTTGGTTTAGGAGGCGGTACTACACCTTTGATAACATCTCCGTATTATTATGCAGGTTGTCTGCACAAAAGATGCAGCCGAGTGGTCTGTAGAGACAAGCCTTTGAAACTAAATGGCAATGACGGAAGAGAGGGATGAGAATTCTCGATATCTACACTCCTGGAAATTGATATAAGAACACCGTGAATTCATTGTCCCAGGAAGGGGAAACTTTATTGACACATTCCTGGGGTCAGATACATCACATGATCACACTGTCAGAACCACAGGCACATAGACACAGGCAACAGAGCATGCACAATGTCGGCACTAGTACAGTGTATATCCACCTTTCGCCGCAATGCAGGCTGCTATTCTCCCATGGAGACGATCGTAGAGATGCTGGATGTAGTCCTGTGGAACGGCTTGCCATACCATTTCCACCTGGCGCCTCAGTTGGACCAGCGTTCGTGCTGGACGTGCAGACCGCGTGAGACGACGCTTCATCCAGTCCCAAACATGCTCAATGGGGGACAGATCCGGAGATCTTGCTGGCCAGGGTAGTTGACTTACGCCTTCTAGAGCACGTTGGGTGGCACAGGATACATGCGGACGTGCATTGTCCTGTTGGAACAGCAAGTTCCCTTGCCGGTCTAGGAATGGTAGAACGATGGGTTCGATGACGGTTTGGATGTACCGTGCACTATTCAGTGTCCCCTCGACGATCACCAGTGGTGTACGGCCACTGTAGGAGATCGCTCCCCACACCATGATGCCGGGTGTTGGCCCTGTGTGCCCCGGTCGTATGCAGTCCTGATTGTGGCGCTCACCTGCACAGCGCCAAACACGCCTACGACCATCATTGGCACCAAGGCAGAAGCGAATCTCATCGCTGAAGACGACACGTCTCCATTCGTCCATTCACGCCTGTCGCGACACCACTGGAGGCGGGCTGCACGATGTTGGGGCGTGAGCGGAAGACGGCCTAACGGTGTGCGGGACCGTAGCCCAGCTTCACGGAGACGGCTGCGAATGGTCCTCGCCGATACCCCAGGAGCAACAGTGTCCCTAATTTGCTGGGAAGTGGCGGTGCGGTCCCCTACGGCACTGCGTAGGATCCTACGGTCTTGGGGTGCATCCGTGCGTCGCTGCGGTCCGGTCCCAGGTCGACGGGCACGTGCACCTTCTGCCGACCACTGGCGACAACATCGATGTACTGTGGAGACCTCACGCCCCACGTGTTGAGCAATTCGGCGGTACGTCCACCTGGCCTCCCGCATGCCCACTATACGCCCTCGCTCAAAGTCCGTCAACTACACATACGGTACACGTCCACGCTGTCGCGGCATGCTACCAGTGTTAAAGACTGCGATGGAGCTCCGTATGCCACGGCAAACTGGCTGATACGGACGGCGGCGGTGCACAAATGCTGCGCAGCTAGCGCCATTCGACGGCCAACACCGCGGTTCCTGGTGTGTTCGCTGTGCCGTGCGTGTGATCATTGCTTGTACAGCCCTCTCGCAGTGTCCGGAGCAAGTATGGTGGGTCTGACACACCGGTGTCAATGTGTTCTTTTTTCCATTTCCAGGAGTGTATTATGCAGTCGTCTGGTCGACGGATTCTGCAAATTTTGTATGAAATGACGCTATAATACCATGCAAAAGGAATTTAAAGATTTAGTTGGCAATGAAAGAACAAAAATTTACAGTGATCGAGAGACGGGGTTCTTTGTTCTGTACATCAAGATGCTAAAATTTCAGCATGGGTAAAGTGAAGGAAGTGATGGTCCAAACAGTAAAATTCATTCCGTTATGAACTACAATAATCTTCAATCGAACTGAACGAAAAATTTGCATACTTTATATAGTACTGAAAAGTACCTTGGTTATGCCATAGGGAATGTCTGTAACGAGTTTGCGATACAAAACGATCTGTTATTGAATTTATAAGGAAAAAAGAAGTGCAGGAACGAAAATTAAAACATCTGGAATGATTTGCAGGCCTCGCATTTGAAGTGGACACGACTGCACACTGATCATTCTACGACACTGTAAGGTGAGAAACAACTTATTCGTCTTTCGATAGGGATGCATTTAAAAAGAAAATCGCATTGCAGAAGGGTCAGACTCTGACAAAAAACCCAGTCCAGTTCCCTAAGCTTACTGGTGTTAAAGAAAACGAGAGATCTGAAGAATTCATTGTGGCCTTGAAATAATTAAAAAGACATTGCAAATCTTACTTATGTTTTTAAGCTGTTTACGAGACCGTTTGCTGGTTCAGCGGAAAGCGCTTGTAACGGAACTGAAATGATGGTGGGCTGACAGTAATTTGGAGCCCGCGCGTCGGAAACGGGCGCGCTGGTGTGAGACTGCCAGGGAGTGCACCCTGATGCCATCTATTGGCGAAACTGGGAATTAGCGCTGTCTCAGACAATGCACAGATCTCTCGGAGTCAAATGTATTCTTTTTCTTGGTAATAATAAGTTATTACTGTATGATTTAATGTTATAAAGAGCTAGTAGTAAATTATTATGACTGGTATGAACTCCAGGGTAATAAATATAAATATTCTTAAATACTAAATGATTTCGGTGAAAAGGTGGTAGGGGAACGCCCCCACTCTTGGTGATACGAGCATAGCTAGAGGTAGCTGGAGACACGGGGACTGAACAATGGAATGGCCTGGGGAGTGTTGACGTGACCGGACGTGCGTAACTGTGCTCACGCAAAAGTGATTGTGCAACAACGAAGAGGCGAATATCGTCGCCGTTTGTGGAGTGGAACGCGACTAATGGTGGTCGAAGCTGTCTCTATGCCACTGGGGCTGATTGTAAGAGTTCCTGCGCCCAGATTTCATGGCGGACGTGCAGTAGCTTGTACGAGTGCTACAGCTCGTAGTTCCAGCCGCCATTAAGGGCATGAGGCGTGAAGAGCTGCGTTAGCCATCTGCATCTCACCACCAGCACCGACACGTCTACCCAAGGCAAGACTGCTTGCAATTGTTAAGTCGAACTTTGTATACATGTAAAAGGAGAATACCAGTTTTCTTTTGTGCAAGTGCAGAGGACAGAATATAGTAATGAGTAAAATTACGACGCATGTTGTTCATTGTAAAGTGTAGTAACCTGAAACATAGTGTAGTGAAATCAGACTGAGGCCACCATCACCTCTTTCATTTACAATTCTTTTGGTTGTAGAATACTTTAGCGTTTAAAAATGTTGAAAAGAGCAATGGTCACACCAGAATGAGTCGCCTATTTATAGTTACTTAAATTTTTCTGAGTAACCTTTCAAGTAAAGTCACTTAACTAATTCTATATCAATTGTCCAAAGAGTACTATCCAAAATCATTAAATAACTTGAAGGATAGAATTTTGTTAACCTAAGTTGCATAAATTGTCTTGGTGGTAATTACCAAGCCAACTCACAGAAATTGAGAGAGTATTTGCTTTGTAGAATCACCTAGAATGGTCAGAAATAGTAATATTCAGAATTAAGTTTAAATTAAACTCGAGCCGTTTCACTTTGAAACGAGCCAAAAAATTGATTTATTCTTTTGCTCCTTCAGAGCTGGCGACCGTAGTTATAAGTATTTTCAGGAGGATTCGATGGTAAGTCTGCTGCTCTCGTCGTGCTGATAGCATTACCCACTGCTGCTAGCAGTGGTGATTGGATACATAAGCTCACTACCAAGTTAAGTGGGTCAGGTAGGCAGTGCTACCGTGTGAACTGTAGGGCACTGTAGGCCGTGGATCGAACCCGTTCAATCATCACAGCTCTTTGAGAAATAGTCCGGTTAGGAGTGTACTAATCATTAGGTAAATACTGGCGAGTAACGGTCAAAAAGGTATACGCAAGTGAATTTAGCAAGGTCCATGTAGCACCTAGTTAATGTGGTGTAATGGCGAGGGTAGGAGTGGAGTAAAAGTGAGCTGAGCTTGTGGCAGCTGTACTGTCTTCAAAGATTAATAACGTGAATTCACTACTACCTCTTACCATTAGGGCTGAGCTATTTACGGTTAAAATACGTAGCAGTAAGCGCAAAGGCGTGACAGCTACATGTCCGTATTGGCTTTATACATACGGAAGTAGGAAGCGGGTCATTCCGTCAGTGGAGGGGTTAAAACAACTGAGTCAATGGAGAACATACCCCATTTACTGATGGAAAGATTCGGCGGTTCGGTCGCATGTGGCGACCGTGACAGGACTTACCTAGTTTGTAGAATAATGGCTCCAATAAAAGTGTTTTATATAAACTTGTAGTTTCAAGAAAATTTTAAATTTAAAATTCTGTTGTAGACATATATACCACAATTGGTAAGTTCAAGACGACAACCTGCAAAGCAGCAACAGAAAGTCCAATAGTAGGAGTTAAACAAGTAATACTTGGTTTAATAAACATTTCTATTAGGCACGAAATACAGCAGCATAAGATGGAGTCGAATAGTAACAGGCAAGACGAAAACATTACAAGGTCAGACCCAGAATTAGGGACCATAGATACTGTTGTAGGGTTGGAAAATCCTATAGATGAATCCACACCCACAAAACAGGAGGAACGGGAAGTGAAACCAAAGGTAGTGAAAAGTGAACCCAATGTATCTGTGGATGCAAGTCACAAGGGAGAGGATATGGAATTAACAAGTTTGTTAAATAGTATGATGGCGCAAATTCGAGAAGGGAATGCTAGTTTGAAAGCAGAAATGGCTAGTCATATATCCCAATTGGATGAAAACCTATCTGGTAAAATAAAAGCCAATTTAGATATTTTGAATACGCAAAGCCAGCGTATCACAGAGGTAAACAAATCAGTAAATAGCATTAGGGCTGAAATAACAAATGTTCAGAGAAAAGTCACAGAAATAGAGAAAAGATTTGATACGGAAATTCAGAGAATAGAGAAATCAGTGGAACCTTTGGTTAGTAAAAAATTAGAACCGATAATTGAAAGTAGATTACAGGTGATAGTACCAGTTGTAAAGAAAGAGATTGTTAAAGAAACGGCAGCTGATATTGAAACACTGCGCAATACCATGTTGAGTTTTGATGCATGTGTGCAGGAGCAGGAAAATACACTGCGTAATGAGATAAAATTGTTAAGTCAGCAAGTTCAGAATCAGACATTTCTTAACTGTAGTGGTATCCCATTGGTAATGCAAAAATCGGAAATACTGAGTAGGGAGGAAAAATACGATCCTCAAAAGAAACAAGGTGGATGGCATCCAATGGATTTTATAAATAATTGTGAATGTGTCTTACCAACAGACATGTCGGATAAAGAAAAAATTAATTTAGTAATAGACGCTTTAGCAGGTCATGCTAAACGTTGGGGATTGAATTTGGATATCGACAATTTGAAGTTTACAGACTTGAAAGAAAAGTTCCTTGAGGAATTCTGGAGCACACAACAGAGGGATAGGTTGTGGAGAGAATTCGTTGTCGCCAGAATGCCACAACATGGGCGTGGGCTCATGAAAGAATACTGTGAAGGATGGTTCAAGCGTTTGGAGTATCTTAAAGATCGTAGATCAGAATCGGAGATAGTGTGGGAGTTGTGGAAAAAGCTACCTGACGATTCAAAGCGTTATGTAGGAGGCACTCATCGAACATTCGATGAATTTTTAGAAAAAATCGAGAATGAAGATAGGTGGCGTGAAACTAGAGAGTTTCGAGGTTTCAGAAATCAGAATGGAATAGTAAAAGGTGGTAGGAATGAACCGCAAATTAACATGATGAGAGGAAGAGGTCGAGGAAGTAACTCTCAGCGAGGGAGAGGACACTATCAGGGAAACGGGATGCATTATCAAAATCAGGAAAACTAAATACCGCGCAGGTCAAGGGCCTAACGCGCGCGGAAAGAAAGAAATGGCCCACATATAGGGAAGATCGGAGTATTCAGTACTATAGCAGGATAGTGCGTCGTTCGCCTGAAGAGCAGTTACATAAACGAAACTTTGCGAAGTATAATGCAGGGATACAAACAGAGGAGAGAGAGCAGAGAGGAATTATTAAGGGAAATGAAGTAGGAAAAGAATATCGGTCGGATGTGAAGGCTCACGTGAATGAAATAAGTACAATTCGAGGTCAGAGTGACGAATTGATGATGGAAGAGTCAGAGAAGGCGTTGTTTGTCGGTAGGGATGGCAACTGTGCAGAGAGGCAGGGGCAAGGTAGGAGTGATGTGACTTATGGTAAAAGGTTCGTACGAATAGTCGACGAATCGCATCGAGAAGTAATTAAAGAGGAAAGGGTGGATAAGAAAAAGGGGCATAGTGCAGAGACGCATGCCGATTCAGAAATTACCTCGTATGCAGAATATGTACATCAGCTCAAAAGCCAGCCAGCACAATTAGAAAGATCTTCCACTCAAGTGATTAATTTGGACCCGAATATGACAGTGTTAGAGAGCCATACCGATTATGATGTGTACCTAGTGACAGCAAGAGTACATGACTGTGATGAAGATTCTTTTAAAGAAATTAGAGAAAGTGTATCTAACCAAGAGAAAGAGTGTTGTGATCCCTGTAGTACTGAAGCAAATGAGTTGAGTGAGACTCGAATTCCATTAGTAGGGAAAAATAATGAAAGTAAGAGTGGCGAGTGCACTATCCAACAAAGGGAAAGTAGAGAAATGGATTATAATTTGCAGGAATTATTTGAATCCGAAGAAGGTCATATTTCTAAGGAGGAGGAATTATCGTCAGAATCATCAGAAAGCATCCAGGGAGAAAACGAAGTAGAGGAAGTTTCCGATCCCGCAACCGAGAGTTCAGGCATGACAGATTCGGATGAAAACGAGATGGCATTAAAGAGCCCAGACGAAGGACTATTGGAAAAATTGGTGAAAGAATTTAGAATGAAAAGGAGAAAGAAACCTCCAGATGGAATGGTCAGTATAAAAACCGGAAAAATAATATGGCAAGACTTGGCGGTGGAAAAGGATTTATTATGGGAAGATAAAGAAAGTATGAAAGAGGACAATAGGATGCAAACAATCCTGCCCATTAATATATGTGGATACGATTTATACGTATTGTTCGATACTGGTGCACAAATAAGTGCTATTTCGCACACATTTTTTGAGATGATCAAAGAGCAACGAGGAGTAGTCATGATGCCAGTAACAGGTGTTAAAGTGATAGGGGCGACAGGGAAATGTAGTAAACCTGTTAAACATCAAGTGATGATGGAATTTAAGATAAAAAACAAGCTATTTTCGAATGCATTTTTAGTAGTTCCAGAGCTCAGTGCCGAGATCATTTTAGGCATTGACTGGTTAATAAAACAGAAAGTAATTATAGATTGTGACAAAGGGATAATAGTTTGTAAAGTGGATAGTGCGGTATTAGAAATACCATTTGAATCATGTAGAGTAATGGAAGAGAACCAGCTGAGATGGGTAGAATTTAGAGATGATCATGATTCAGGAATAGGTCAAAAATTCGATTGGTTTCTGGTGAGGCAGATAGTTGAAGATGGAAATAAGGAGACACTCCTTCGAAATGTAGTGAATAAAACGGAAGGACTATCTGATGACCAAAGGGAGGATCTATGGCAAATTCTGAAAGAAAATCAGGAGGTATTTTCGGACAGACCGGGACGAGTGATAAATTATGAGTACTGCATGGAGGTAGAGGAGCATGAACCTTTCTTTAAACCACCATATAATGTACCCTTGTCTAAGAAAGAAGCAGTTCAAAAAGAAATAGATAAAATGGTTTCATGTGGGGTCATTGAACGGAGTTCTAGCCCATATAATAACCCACTGGTGATAGTAGGTAAGAAGGATGGAAGTGTACGAATAGTGATAGATGCTCGTACTCTGAATAAAGTAGTGAAGAGGGAGTTGGATCGTCCAGAGAACATAGATAATTTATTGCAGAAGTTTAATGGTGTAAAGTACATGACTAGTTTAGACCTAACTGCAGGATACTGGCAAATCCCATTAAGTGAGGAGTCTAGGAAGTACACGGCATTTTTATTCAATGGCAAATGCTACCATTTCACAGTGGTACCATTTGGCCTAAATACTTCCGTTTCAGTGTTCATTCGGGCTTTAGACAAAATTTTAGGGAGTGAACTTAGTTCGCTAATCACGGTTTATGTAGATGATTTGTTAATTGCTACAAGGACATGGGAAGAGCACATGGAGTTATGCGACAGGGTGTTCAAAGCCTTAATTAAAGGAAGAATGACCCTGAACCTGAAAAAATGCGAGTTTGTGAAGAGAGAAATAAAGTTTTTAGGTCACATAGTAACACCAGAGGGAATTGAGAAGGATCCCGATAAAGTCAAAGCAATAAGAAATTGTCCGGCTCCCAAGAATAAAAAACAACTAAAGTCGTTTATAGGACTTTGTTCCTTTTATCGTAAGTATGTGGATGATCAGGTGTTCAATAGCCCACATCTGAACAACCTACTTAAGAACAACAGTGTGTATATGTGGACTGAGGAATGTGAAACAGCATTCAATCGGCTAAAAGACCATTTGGCTAAAAACATAAAGTTATGGCACCCTGACCTGTGTGAACCATTCCACATGGCAACAGATAGTTCAGATTATGGATTGGGAGTATCCATATTTCAGGAGGTAATGATAGATGGGGAAAAAACTCATAGACAAATAGCATTTGCGAGTAGAACCATGTCTAAGTACGAAAGAAACTATACGGTTTCAGAGAAGGAGGCTTTAGCTATAGTATGGGGTTTTAGGAAATTTCAACTTTTCTTATGGGGACATAAGACTGTGGTCCATACAGACCACAAAGCTTTAATATTTTTGAAGGACTGCAGATTGTTACATAACAGGTTGACCAGATGGGCGCTGTTTTTACAACATTTTGATATAGAGATCAAGTATGTTAAAGGGAAAGAACATGCAGTACCGGATGCTTTGTCGAGATTACCGGAAGGATGTAAGACACTAGAAAGTGTAAAGAATAGGGAAGATGTTTTTGAGGTGAATTACTTCAAAAAAGCGGAAGGGAGAGAAAAAATTAGGGAAATATGTCGGAATATGCGAAGATATCAAAGTGATGATGATGCACTCAAGTCGGTAAAGGTCAAGTTTGACAATCCGGACGCAACTAACATAAGGGCTTCATATAAAATACATAAAGGTGTACTGTATATTCAAAGATTAAATAATCCAGGGAAGTGGAGAGTATGTTGGCCGGAACAACACACTGAAGTGCTGATAGATTATGTTCACTTGGCATATGGCCATTGTGGTGCACGGAAGTGTACCGATAAGTTAGATGAATGCATTACCTTTAACAACATGGCACGAAGGGTAGCACAGAGGATAAGATCTTGTGATCTATGCCAAAAGGCGAAAGTAACAAATTCGACTAATCAAGGGCCCATGCAATCAATAAAACCTGATGAAGTATTAGAAATAGTAGCAGTAGATATCTTTGGACCATTACCGAAAGCCATGGGGGGTTTTGTGTACATATTTGTAGCAGTTGAACTTTTCTCAAAGTATATAAAGCTATATCCCTTGAGAAAAGCTACTGCCAGAGCTGTGTATGATAAAATGGTGTGTGATTATTTTGTGAAAGTAGGGAAGCCAAAGAGAATACTATCAGATAATGGTGTTCAGTTTTGCTCAAAAATGTGGAAGGATGGGATAACTGGGAAACAGGTAGAAGTGGTCCATATCTCAGCTTATCACCCATCAAGCAATCCGGCAGAAAGATATATGCGTGAGATAGGTCGGTTATTTAGGACGTACTGCCATAGCAACCACAAGAAGTGGGGCATGTATGTGAGTGAATTCGAAGAAATCATGAATTCATTAACAAACGAGAGCACTGGATTTACTCCAGAGGAAATCCTGAAAAAGACGAGAAGTAAAAGTCTAGTAGAAGACCTACTAGAATTTTCAGATAGAGTTGAATTAGATTATGATAGTAAAAAGAACTTAGTAAAAGACAAGATGAGAAAACAAGCAGATGCGAGAATTCGTCGTCATGACGAAAAAGTAAGGAATCCTAAATTCAAAATAGGTGATCTCGTTCTTGTAAAAACACATGAAAAGTCAAGTGAAATTAATAACGAGATCAGCAAATTTAAATATATATATAATGGACCATTTAAAATAGTGTCCATACCCAATGTGAACGCTTATTATTTAGAGTACCCATTAACAGGCAAACGCCTGAGAGTAAGAAACATAGTGGATCTCAAAAGGTATGAACCACGAATTCTACCAGATTGAAAATAAATATATAAATAAATATTAAAATAAACCAATATGTAAGTAGTTTTGTTTCTTTTGTTCTATGTGAAAGGTAAATGTTCACTAAAATATGTTGCAGTATTCTAATGAAACTTCTAGTTTAAGTAGAGACTAAACAGACTGGGAAAGACTGAGCTTCTAAGAAAGCCTTAATAGATGTGTAAATAAGTGTTGTGGAAGAGGTAGAAAAGTGAGGAGGTAAAGTGAAAAGGATGGGCTATAAAGTAATAGGCGCATAACGTGTGTTATACTTGCCTGAGATAAAAGAAGTGAATTTAAAATTTTTGTAAAAAAGATGTTTAAAGTGTACTGTGTTTAGATGTAAGAAAACTGTAAAGAATATATGTAAATCATTTATGTAATGTTTAGCAGGAAAGATAGAAAGAATTGGTGTTTAATTTTAAATAAGTAATATAAGTACCGAGGTGTATCAGTAAGAAAGGGAAAACCCTTGGTAAAAAGCTTAACGAAAATTTCAGATTCATTATAGGAGAGACTTCTTATTTAATTATCACTGTTAGATACTTCAATAAGAAGTGGGGCATGTGTAACGGAACTGAAATGATGGTGGGCTGACAGTAATTTGGAGCCCGCGCGTCGGAAACGGGCGCGCTGGTGTGAGACTGCCAGGGAGTGCACCCTGATGCCATCTATTGGCGAAACTGGGAATTAGCGCTGTCTCAGACAATGCACAGAGCTCTCGGAGTCAAATGTATTCTTTTTCTTGGTAATAATAAGTTATTACTGTATGATTTAATGTTATAAAGAGCTAGTAGTAAATTATTATGACTGGTATGAACTCCAGGGTAATAAATATAAATATTCTTAAATACTAAATGATTTCGGTGAAAAGGGGGTAGGGGAACGCCCCCACTCTTGGTGATACGAGCATAGCTAGAGGTAGCTGGAGACAAGGGGACTGAACAATGGAATGGCCTGGGGAGTGTTGACGTGACCGGACGTGCGTAACTGTGCTCACGCAAAAGTGATTGTGCAACAACGAAGAGGCGAATATCGTCGCCGTTTGTGGAGTGGAACGCGACGAATGGTTGTCGAAGCCGTCTCTATGCCACTGGGGCTGATTGTAAGAGTTCCTGCGCCCAGATTTCATGGCGGACGTGCAGTAGCTTGTACGAGTGCTACAGCTCGTAGTTCCAGCCGCCATTAAGGGCATGAGGCGTGAAGAGCTGCGTTAGCCACCTGCATCTCACCACCAGCACCGACACGTCTACCCAAGGCAAGACTGCTTGCAATTGTTAAGTCGAACTTTGTATACATGTAAAAGGAGAATACCAGTTTTCTTTTGTGCAAGTGCAGAGGACAGAATATAGTAATGAGTAAAATTACGACGCATGTTGTTCATTGTAAAGTGTAGTAACCTGAAACATAGTGTAATGAAATCAGACTGAGGCCACCATCGCCTCTTTCATTTACAATTCTTTTGGTTGTAGAATACTTTAGCGTTTAAAAATGTTGAAAAGAGCAATGGTCACACCAGAATGAGTCGCCTATTTATAGTTACTTAAATTTTTCTGAGTAACCTTTCAAGTAAAGTCACTTAACTAATTCTATATCAATTGTCCAAAATCATTAAATAACTTGAAGGAGAGAATTTTGTTAACCTAAGTTGCATAAATTGTCTTGGTGGTAATTACCAAGCCAACTCACAGAAATTGAGAGAGTATTTGCTTTGTAGAATCACCTAGAATGGTCAGAAATAGTAATATTCAGAATTAAGTTTAAATTAAACTCGAGCCGTTTCACTTTGAAACGAGCCAAAAAATTGATTTATTCTTTTGCTCCTTCAGAGCTGGCGACCGTAGTTATAAGTATTTTCAGGAGGATTCGACGGTAAGTCTGCTGCTCTCGTCGTGCTGATAGCATTACCCACTGCTGCTAGCAGTGGTGATTGGATACATAAGCTCACTACCAAGTTAAGTGGGTCAGGTAGGCAGTGCTACCGTGTGAACTGTAGGGCACTGTAGGCCGTGGATCGAACCCGTTCAATCATCACAGCTCTTTGAGAAATAGTCCGGTTAGGAGTGTACTAATCATTAGGTAAATACTGGCGAGTAACGGTCAAAAAGGTATACGCAAGTGAATTTAGCAAGGTCCATGTAGCACCTAGTTAATGTGGTGTAATGGCGAGGGTAGGAGTGGAGTAAAAGTGAGCTGAGCTTGTGGCAGCTGTACTGTCTTCAAAGATTAATAACGTGAATTCACTACTACCTCTTACCATTAGGGCTGAGCTATTTACGGTTAAAATACGTAGCAGTAAGCGCAAAGGCGTGACAGCTACAAGTCCGTATTGGATTTATACATACGGAAGTAGGAAGCGGGTCATTCCGTCAGTGGAGGGGTTAAAACAACTGAGTCAATGGAGAACATACCCCATTTACTGATGGAAAGATTCGGCGGTTCGGTCGCACGCTCCTGTGCATGGTCGGATGGAACTTATAGATCTGCAATGCAATTCACGTTTTAAACATATGCGTGTTTAATTGAAACTGTCCAGGACACCTACAGTGGTTTCTTCATGGTGGGACTTCCACGTTTCCACAATGGAGTTGCAAAAATACTACAATATTTCGATAAACATACGTATGCGAAAGATGTTTTTCGATTATGAAACTAAAATTGTGTCGAAAATTAAAGCAACAAATGGAAATTTAGCAAGGTTGTATTTACTTTGCCACAAAACAGTATAAACCTGTGATAGTACCGTAGAAACAATGTATAGCATACTGAAAGTAATAAGATGCAAAATACATAACGGTAGACAAACATTTTCTTCGTTTCTTTTTCCAACTTAACGGATTTGCACAGACATTCTGACAACTGCTTAATGTGCTCAGTATGGGGTGTGACCACCACTGGCACCCAGGTTTGTTCACAAGTCTTAGAGGGCGGTTAGTCGTTGATGACGTAATGCAACCCGTCTCCCTATTGCATCCCAGACATGCTCTTTGGGATTCAGATCTGGAGAGCGAGCAGATCACGTCACACATACAATACCTTCCGATATATATATATATATATATATATATATATATATATATATATATATATATATATATATATATATATTGCTGATTCACCTATGCAATTTCGAATGGTCAACATAATTCCTGTCCACATCATTAGGGATCCTCCATCCTCCTCGATATGGTCTCTTTCCACAATGTTTGGATGCCCTCCAGATGCGAACCTGCCGAGAATCACTCTCCAGATCTAATCGGGACTCATCTGTGGAAAGAACATTGGCCCACCTTTCGGTTATCCAGGTGGCATGTTGACGGCTTCACTCTAGACGTACCCTTCTGTGAAGAAAAGCCAGGGGTAAACAGACAGCAGGTCTGCAACAATAAAGGCAACTTTGCTGAAGACTTCTGCACACCGTTTGCTTAGATAAAACACGTCCAGGGGATGCTGCGACGTCAGATGCCTGTTGCAGTGCAGTACTAAGGCGGGACCGTCATGCCCTTACAGCCAAATAACGGTCCACTCTTCATAATGTCACACCTGGTCGGCACTGTCCTTGTCTCCGCGATACAGTTGCGGTCTCTGTAAACTGTCGTCCCATCCAAGAAACAACAGAACAATTCACATTAAGCCATCGAGCCACATCACTCTGCGACTCGCGTACTTCCATTATTCCTATGGCCCTTCACAGCAAAGATTCTATAGGTCTCTTCGTTGAGCAGAATGCCATTTTCTGTCCAGAACACGGCCGTAACGACATCTGTTGATCAAGTTTGTATAAATATATCGTGAATTAGGTACATGACGGGGAAGTAGCAATTTGTTGCTTCATTTTGCACACCAGTGTAAATAACCCACAACTATACAGTAACCTTGAGTGTCAAAATGTGTGATACTGCCTGCATCTGATCTTATGCTGACAGTTTGTACCGGATAAAAAAAAATACTATGTCTTCAGAGTGCCAAAACTCATTGCGTATGAACGAAAATTTGTTTCGTTTGCGATCTATGTTGTACAGAAATATGAAATATGAAGCCAATATGTATGCAGTGTGGCTCCAGTGCCATCTAAATATGGCACTTTCACGGTTTCCCCCACTTCCTCATCCTCAACCTCAGTAATTGTGGGATGGTAGTGGGGGAAGTTTCCAGCCAGGCAAACGCTATGGCATGCAAGCCTGAAGAGAAATCAAGACATGTTCACAGTATCTGTCCACCTGGAAAAAGTGCTCGACGGTGTAAAATAGCGCGAGATGTTTGAAATTCTGAGAAAAATAAGTGTAAGCTGTAGGAAAAGACGGGACACATACAATGTGTTCAAGAACCAAGAGGGAACATTGACGCTGGAACACCACGAACTAAGTGTTTGGATCAAAAATGGTGTAAGACAGGTAAGTAGCTTTTCTCCCTCTATTGTTCAATCTATACGTCAAAGAAGCATTGATGGAAATGAAAGAAACTTTCTACAGTGAGATTGAAAGTCTGGTTCAAAGGGTATCAGTGACAAGATTCGCTGTTGACATCGCTATCCTCTGTGAAAATGAAGAAGTATTACAGAATCTGTTGAATTGAATGAACAGTCTGTTGACTACAGGATGTGGACTGCGAGTAAATAGCAGAAAGAGGAAAGGAATTGCAAGTAGCAGAAATGATAGTAGCGAAAACTTACCATCCGAATTACCACTAAATAGACGAAGTTTAGGAATTTTGTTACCGAAGTAGCAAAATAACCCACGATGGATGGTGCAAGGATGACATAAACAGCAGACTAGCACAAGCGAAAAGGACATTCCTGGCCAAGAGAAGTCTACTAGTATCAAACATAAGAGGTAATTTGAGAAAGAAATTTCTCAGTATGTTCGTTTGGAGCACTGCACTGTACTGTAATCAAACATGGACTGTGGGAAAACCGCAACAGAAGACAATCGAAATAATTGAGACGTGGCGCTACAGAAGAATGATGAAAATTATGTGGACTTATTAGCTAAGGAATAAGGGGGTTCTTTGCAGAAACGAGGAAGAACGGAAGATATGATCATAGTAATGGATAGGATGATAGGACATCTGTTAAGACGGTAGGGAATAACTTTCATGGTACTAGAGGGAAATGAGGAGGGTAAAAACTGTAGACGAACGCAGAGATTGGAATTGATGAACTTGTGCATCAAACCAGTGAAAAGACTGATGACTCAAAAAACGAAAAGACACAAATCGGGGAAAGGCACTGCTTTCCTGGAATCGGTCGGTAACGAACACTTTTGACAAGCTACCTCACGTGTTGTTGAACAAAACGCTTGTAAATTGAAACCAGGTTCAGTTTCTTAGTAAATGAAATCAGTTGTATTGCGATGAAGTGCAGATGTGTCGCATTAGTTTATTGTACCAGTTCTGGTGTAAGTTTTGCATGGAAGTGCGGTGTTTGAGCTGGGCTTTTTTCATCCTGCTGCAGTTAGGATTCTGGACTTTGTAGTACTTCAGGTGGCCCTACGATCACTATTACTGCTGTTAATTTCAGTCTGTTTAACAAGTGTCTGTGGCAACCGATTTATCCATGTATTCAATCCACACTGTGATGAGATTTATTTCTGGGCCTCTGGTCGTAGTCTCCCAGCTACCAAGTGGTCTTGCAATCTAAATTAAATCGTTTTAACCGAAGTATAAAACCACTGCTCATTCGCTAAGTACACCGATGCACCGCAAACACTTTACATCAGTGAATTCTTTCAAAATAATTTCCTTCGTTACTCGATTCGTGAGTTTATTGCTTACTCATTAGAACGTAGGATAATTGCGCGGTGCAGTTTTTCCTAACTGAGTAAAGTGATAGCACTCAACGCTTCTAGGTCAAATACTTTGACTTTTGTAAGCTTTCGAGTGACTAAGATTTTTGGATCGCATCCACCATATTGTCCATCGTGTGCAAGCTCCGTTCTGCAGCATGAACGAAGTTTATGTAAGCGTTGCTGTCAACTGGGGTCGTGGCTAACAGATAACAACAAATTAATAAGCCCTTAAAGTATCTACATACTACATACATATATCGACCTCCCCCCACCCCTCCTATATTATTACGTGTGTAGTGACGAATACATATACATCTACATCTACATCCATACTCCGCAAGCCATCTGACGGTGTGTGGTGGAGGCTACCCTGAGTACCTCTATCGGTTCTCCCTTCTATTCCAGTCTCACATTGTTCGTGGAAAGAAGGATTATAGGTATGCTTCTGTGTAGGCTCTAATCTCTCTGATTTTATCCTCATGGTCTCTTCGCGAGATATACGTAGGAGGGAACAATATACTGCTTGACTCTTCGGTGAAGGTATGTTCTCGAAACTTTATCAGAAGCCCGTACCGAGCTACTGAGCGTCTCTCCTGCAGAGTGTTCCACTGGAGTTCATCTATCATCTCCGTAACGCTTTCGCGATTACTAAGTGATCCTGTAACGAAGCGGGCTGCTCTCCGTTGGATCTTCTCTATCTCTTCTATCAACCCTATCTGGTACAGATCCCACACTGGTGAGCAGTATTCAAGCAGTGGGCGAAAAAGCGTACTGTAACCCACTTCCTTTGTTTTCAGATTGCATTTCCTTAGGATTCTTCCAATGAATCTCAGTCTGGCATCTGCTTTACCGACGATCAACTTTATATGATCATTCCATTTTAAACCACTTCTAATGCGTACTCCCAGATAATTTATGGAATTAACTGCTTCCAGTTGCTGACCTGCTATTTTGTACCTAATTAATGATAAGGGATCTTTTTTCTATGTATTCGCAGCACACTACACTTGTCTACATTGAGATTCAATTGCCATTCCATGCACCATGCGTCAGTTCGCTGCAGATCCTCCTGCATTTCAGTACATTTTTCCATTGTTATAACCTCTCGATACAGCACAGCATCATCTGCAAAAAGCCTCAGTGAACTTCCGATGTCATCCACAAGGTCATTTATGTATGTTGTGAATAGCAACGGTCCTATGACACTCCCCTGCGGCACACCTGAAATCACTCTTACTTCGGAAGACTTCTCTCCATTGAGAATAACATGCAGCGTTCTGTTATCTAGGAACGCTTCAATCCAATCACACAATTGGTATGATAGTCCATATGCTCTTACTTTGTTCATTAAACGTCTGTGGGGAACTGTATCGAACGCCTTGCGGAAGTCAAGAAACACGGCATCTACCTGTGAACTCGTGTCTATGGGCCTTTGAGTCGCGTGGACGAATAGCGCGAGCTGGGTTTCACACTACAGTCTTTTTCGAAACCCATGCTGATTCCTACAGAGTAGATTTCTAGTCTCCAGAAAAGTCATTATACTCGAACATAATACGTGTTCCAAAATTCTACAACTGATCGCCGTTAGAGATATAGGTCTATAGTTCTGCACATCTGTTCGACGTCCCTTCTTGAAATCGGGGATGACCTGTGCCCTTTTCCATCCTTTGGAACGCTACGCTCTTCTAGAGACCTACGGTACACCTCTGCAAGAAGGGGGCCAAGTTCCTTCGCGTACTCTGTGTAAAATCGAACTGGTATTCCATCAGGTCCAGCGGTCTTTTCTCTTTTGAGCGATTTTAATTGTTTCTCCATCCCTCTGTCGTCTATTTCGATATCTACCATTTTGTCATCTGTGCGACAATCTAGAGAAGGAACTACAGTGCAGTCTTCCTCTGTGAAATAGCTTTGGAAAAAGACATTTAGTATTTCGGCCTTTAGTCTGTCAACCTCTGTTTCAGTACCATTTTGGTCTCAGAGTGTCTGGACATTTTGTTTTGATCCACCTAATGCTTTGACATAAGACCAAAATTTCTTAGGATTTTCTGCCAAGTCAGTACATAGAACTTTACTTTCGAATTCACTGAACGCCTCTCGCATAGCCCTCCTCACACTATATTTCGCTTCGCGTAATTTTTGTTTGTCTACAAGGCTTTGGCTATGTTTATGTTTGCTGTGATGTTCCCTTTGCTTCCGCAGCAGTTTTCTAACTCGGTTGTTGTACCAAGGTGGCTCTTTTCCATCTCTTACGATCTTGCTTGGCACATACTCATCTAACGCATTTTGTACGATGGTTTTGAACTTTGTCCACTGATCCTCAACACTATCTGTACAAGAGACAAAACTTTTGTGTTGAGCCGTCAGGTACTCTGTAATCTGCTTTTTGTCACTTTTGCTAAACAGAAAAATCTTCCTACCTTTTTTAATATTTCTATTTACGGCTGAAATGATCGATGCAGTAACCGCCTTATGATCGCTGATTTCCTGTTCTGCGTTAACTGTTTCAAATAGTTCGGATCTGTTTGTCACCAGGAGGTCTACTATGTTATCGCCACGAGTCGGTTCTCTGTTTAACTGCTCAAGGCAGTTTTCAGATAAAGCACTCAAAAAAATGTCACTGGATTCTTTGTCCCTGCCACCCGTTATAAACGTTTGAGTCTCCCAGTCTATATCCGGCAAATTAAAATCTCCACCCAGATCTATAACATGGTGGAGAAATCTACTCGAAATATTTTCCAAATTATCCTTCAGATCCTCACCCACAACAGCTGCTGAGCCAGGGGGCCTATAGAAACATTCAGTTACCATGTCTTAGCCTGCTTTAACCGTGACCCTCACCCAAATTATTTCACATTTCGGATTTTCGTCAATTTCCTTCGATACTATTGCACTGCTTATCGCTATAAACACGCCTCCCCCTTCACTGTCCAGCCTGTCTCTGCGGTATACATTCCCATCTGAGTTTAGGATTTCATTACTGTTTACATCTGGTTTCAGCCAACTTTCTGTCCCTAGTACTATATCGGCGATGTGACCGTTTATTAATGAGAGCCGCTGAACCCGCCACTCTCCTTTGGGAGAGGGTGGCCCAACCGTGACCGGTACCCGCGAAGGTGTCTCGACAGCAGGGACAGTGGGTGAAGCATGTAACACCTGGGGTGTTCCATGCGACGCATGAGACTCCCCACTGCCGTTACACTTCGAGGCAGCAGCCTGAAGACGGCTTGGGACTTTTCTATAGACGCTCCTGCAGTTTACTATTAGCACATTAATATTGTTATTCCCTGTTGCATTTTGCCTACTTCTACCTTGCCGTGTCTCGGGAAGCGTCTTGTTGGACCTAGGGAGGAAATTCTCTAACCAAAAAAACCGACATGTGCACTCCACACGTACTCCGCTACCCTTGTAGCCGCTTCCGGCGTGTAGTGCACGCCTGACCTATTCAGGGGGACCCTACATTTCTCCACCCTATAGCGGAGGTCGAGAAATTTGCACCCCAGATCTCCGCAGAATCGTCTGAGCCTCTGGTTTAAGCCTTCCACTCGGCTCCAAACCAGAGGACCGCGATCGGTTCTGGGAACGATACTACAAATACTTAGCTAGCGAGGCTTTCCGCCTTGACGATTTCCGCCAGCCGCCTGTACGAACTGAGGATGACCTCTGAACCCAGACGGCAGGAGTCATTGGTGCCGACATGAGCAACAATTTGTAGTCGGGTGCATCCAGTGCTCTCTATCGCCGCCAGCAGGGCCTCCTCCACATCTCGGATGAGACCCCCCGGCAAGCAGACAGAGTGAACACTGGTACTAATAAACCCTACCCCCCCCCCCCCCCCCCCGACCGTGTGCCTGCTCGGACGTTGCTGAAGGAGCGGCCACATGTCCACTCACAGGCAGAGCGGGCGATGCCACACGGCCAGCCTCCACATTGACCCTCCGCCTCGTGCGCCGCGAACGCCGCTCAACCCGACACTCCCCTTGGTGAGAGGGTGGCCCAACCACGCCCGGTAGCCGCGAAGATGTCTCGACAGCAGGGACCGTGGGCGAAGCATGTAACACCTGGGGTGTTCCATGCGACGCACCAGACTCCCCACTGCCGCTACACTCCGAGGCAGCAGCCTGAAGACGGCTGACCGCGGCCATCAACACGTTCAGCTGTTCGCGAACAGTGGCCAGCTCCTCCTGCGTCCGTACACAGCAGTCACACATCCTATCCATCCTAAGAAGTCAATTTACTGTAGAGAGTTAGTCAACTTTAAACTAGACCGCTAATTCACTAAAGGCGGCTGATAGTTGACTAAACTGTGGTTGCTAGCCACTTCTTGTAGAAAACAATGAAAATAGCACTACCTGTCTCTGGACTGTATTGAAAACAAACACTAGCGCTACTGGCCCTATGGCTGACTAAAGGGACTCTCTCTGACTGTATTCAAAACAAACACGAAATCTATGGAACACTATTACTATCACTTGACAATTAAAGCTTCCTAAAAGCAAAAACACACGGAAGAAGAAGTGACAAGTAAGAAAAATACAGTTAATACTTAAATTAAGGTAGCTCGCAGCACAGCAGACGTGAAGCAGGCGGCAGTTACGACGACACTGATACGTGTATACAATACAAGTGGAGACGTAGAGTCATAAGCAGATTTACCAAAGTCCTTATTGGGAAGTTCAAACATAGTGTAGGTACGATAAGTAATTACATCTCTATCATTAAAAATTTAAAGGCCAGGAACATTAGACACTCCACTACCACCTCTCACGATGGCAACACTGAACCATCCATTTCCATGTGAGAATGTGTCGCTAATATCCAAGCTAAAATTAAGAGAACATCAAAGAAATATACAAGGTCCATTGACTAGGGAGTGGGCTGCAACACTCTTGACTGGAATACGATTTTTCTTGTCTCCTGATGTTGTAGTAAGTTCAATGTTTTCTATATTTTTGTACACTGTTGTATTCCAGTCAAGAGTGTTGCAGCCCACGCCCTAGTCGATGGACCTTGTATATTTCTTGGATGTTCTCTTAATTTTAGCTTCGATATTATCGACACATTCTCACATGGAAATGGATGGTTCACTGTTGCCATCGTGAGAGGTAATAGTGGAGTGTCTAATGTACCTGGCCTTGAAAGATTTAATGATAGAGATGTAATTGCTTATCGTACCTACTATATGTTTTAATATGTATGGTACACTGAGAATACATGGTGCAGCCCTGGGGGCACTCGCCTCCAAGTGGCTAAGTCTCTGTGGTCCACCTTCTCAAGGCACAGTTTGTGTCAGTAAATCACCAGTAGTTCACTGGTTGCCTGCTTCTTTGCAGTGCGCGTGTGAACGGAACTGAATTTTCGTTATTTTCACCCAACAGCGAACTGTAATAGCGACTGCGTTATACGAAGTTACAGTTTTGCTGTCTCTTAATGGTGTAAGAAGCAATATTAGTTAAATATCCATGTGTATAGAACCTGTTTCATGCTAAGAAGGTTAGAAGAATGATCCAGGAATTGTAATAAATCACAAATATAGGTGAAAGGTCTTGCAGCAGTATATACATCCACCGCTCCACCGACTATCCCCCATCCATGTTCATGTGCAACGAATCTCAAGCTGTTAAATTATGAGGGCTTTGTGTTATAATAGTTACGAGAAAAGTCTAGCCCCTTTCTCAGTGGTTAATAAATATTTTCGCACTGTCCATGACGCTGACTAGGACAGTCGATTATAGGCCGATCATACAAGAAACCTGGATTCAAAAGACGCCATCCATTGTGCGGCATTTATTTTGGTTGATTCATTCTTGGGCCGTAACTGACAGATTTGTGTCTGAATAACCGAACTCCGTAGGTGGAATCTAACGTGCGCTCTCGTGAGTCGGTCCGTCTGCGAAGTGTGGTGTAGTTAGTCTTCACTGAGGATCACTGAGATTAATCACACATTTTCTCAAAATCTCATAAATAATATCTTTTATACAGCATTGAATTGCAAGTGATTCTAAGGACTCTGGTCGGGCATGGATGTGTGTGATGTCCTTAAGTTAGTCAGGTTTAAGTTGTTCTAAGTTCTAGGGGACTGATGAACTCAGATATTAAGTCCCATAGTGCTCATAGCCATTCTAACCTAAAGGCTCTGGAGCAGGCACGACTCTATCAAAACAAATTTTCAACATTGACTCTGATTGCTTAACGTCCTGTGAGCACTTACGAAAACTACCCAGCGGAGCTAATAATGCCAATGGTATAGGACAAGCTGCCCCTTCTCAAAAAGGGGAATTGAGCAACCAGAAGAAGGAATCAAAGTGCAAAGTGCAAAGTGTATATGTACAATTCCTTTGCAGACTACCATCTCGCTGATCACCCGGGGAGCCATACAACTGTGGGATATGAGCGAATACCCATGAAGTGCCATAAAATATGATCATTGAGGTCAGTCGTCCAGCTGTAGCGCACCCTATGTCAGTCCATCTTGTGAAACTAGCCTCATGCGTCTCAACTCCTGACTTCATCTCTCCCTTTCGGACAGTAGGTTTTAGTGTGTTGCAAATTGGCTAATTTATCCTATTTTGTCCAGTGTTCAGATCTGTGTCACATCTGTGGTACTATTTCAGCACATTCCAGCGAGTTTCCCCTGCATCTTTACGTTTGGTACTTTTTTCCAAACATGAGTTTACTATTTCTGCTTGTACGTGTAGGCATGTTTTTGCTGCGTATTTTTATATGTTAATTAATGTTGATGTCTTTGCTCTCATATTCCTTTAACCACATTCATTTCTAAAATGGTTCCGGTACAGATACTAATAACATGGCTCTCGTACACCCAAAGGAACAAATCATCACCATATCTAACTGCTTCAAATAGTTACCATTCTACTTGATTCATTACATTCAACGTTCGGTTCAACCCAACAGAATAAAATATTTTTGACGGTTTTCTCATCTGTGGAATTCAGAGAAAGTTCTTTGATCTCAATATATTCGCTAACATCCCGTTTAGCGAATCTAAATAATTGCTTTCCCTAGACATCGAGATCTTGGTACAGTTTGTAATAGCCGTGAGCATTCAGAGTAGGAAACGGATCATGTCGATTCATAACTTCGTAGAAGTGCAAAAGAAGTGCAGATAATGCAGGAAGGAAGATAACTGTTTAACATCTCGTCGACAACAACGTAATTACAGGTGAAGCACATATCCCTACCAGGGAAGAAAGGAGAAGAAAACTGGCTATAATCTCTGCCAAGGAAACGTGGAACAGGACACCCGGGACGTAAGTCAGGCATGGACGCTACAATACGCATTCGTTGAAAACCAAAGGAGACAATTAATCCCCTTGTCATCGCCACATTGCTTTAAGCGATCTAGAGCACTGGTTCCGAAACTGGTGGTAATTACCCCCTGAGAAGTAAAACGACATTTTCTGAAAGGTGAAGACTAAACGATTCGATTGTGCTTCAGCCACAAAACTAAATTATTTCCTAAATATCATTACTAATATCAAGATTTTGGTAGCCTCTAATGCTGATTGTATACGTTATCAATACCTACCTTTGCTTAATTAGTAACATGAATGCCGTGGAAGTCACAGGTTCCTCACACAGTCAACCAATTAAACACATACTTTGTGCTTTGTCCTGTACATCACTGATGATAAAAGTGAGACATATACGTAACAAATGCTAAATAACTGAAGACAATGTCTTAGCGAAGTTGTAGATCGTACCTGCAGTAGTCATGAAATTGTTTCATTATTCTGTCCGAAACATATAAATGACATGACTTAATCGACAGCACGACACAGCGGTAACTACGTAAGGACTGCTACAGTCCTGTACACAGTGTTATTAGTATTATTATAATAATTGTTATTATTATTATTATATTACTACCAGTGGCTGTGGTGAGACACAAACCATTAACAGGCTGAAGTCTTCTAATTTCTGCCATTTCAGAAGTAAGGAGTGTAGCAGTCAAGTGATTTATGACATGTTCGATCTTAAATCCGGTTGCAGTGTGCAGGTCAAGCAGGTAACGCAATGGAGAGGAGTAATGCAGGGAAATTGTGTTTTGTAACACGTGGGTACCCCTCTCCCCCCCCCCCCCCCCCTGTGGAAAGCTATCTTTCTCATCTGAGAAGAAGTTGTGGGTGGGTAGGAATTTGCGACGCACCTCGAATTCTTCATCATTCATTCTAACACACACACACACACACACACACACACACACACACACACACAAACAATCAGATAAAATACCATTAATTTTACATAATTTTAATAGTAGAAGTGTATATACTGATCCCAAGTCTTTGCATTTCTTATCGAAAGTTGCCTGTTGCTTAGTAGACTTGAACAATGAGTACCTTTTTTTACAAGAAAAGTCTTTCATTCTACAGTGTCGTTAGATGCTTAAGTTGCTGATAATGTGAGAAATGAAGGCGGGCAACAGACTGCAGCAGGGAAAGGGGAGGGGAAGCTAATGTCTAACTGACACTTAGGATAATGATCTAAGACAGGTTGATAACCACTGATCTAGAGGAACCAAGGAAACTTAATTATTGATGATGTTTTGAAAATCTATCCTCCCTTATGTGAATCCGGCGTGTTAAACACATCCGTCACTTAACTGTCAGCAAGTTCCATGCAAAATGACTAAAAGAAATGTGAAGCATTCAGAAGATGAGGAGGAAAAGAAATGAAACTTCTCAGGTTGAGAGTGTATGTGACTTTATTTTAGTGATTCCAAATCCGAGTCAGATTTTCAAATATGAGGCTACTCAACAGTATAACATTGTTCACCCTCTGGTCAGAATCCGTACACTGACTGGGTTCAGGAAGTGTCATAAAGCTTTGAAGTGCTTCAGGTTGGCTTGGGCTACATTGTGGCTTGTTATACTCAATCCCATGCTCCAAACACTTAAATAAGTTCCCACCTGAACACTCTTTTTACATACTATGAATTTTGCTTACAGAATATTCGGTCGCCGTTAAGTATTATTAAACGCGGTCCAACTGATCTTTGCCCTAAATCCGTATGCCCTCTTCCTCCAAATTGGGTCAGACTTCGTCCTCTTACAGGCTGCAGATAAAGCTGCTGAAAATTAACTGCCTGTTCTAAGTTACTACATCACATAAATAAGAAGTGATATGCAATTCACTCTCTTATATTATCTTAAAAAGTAGGACTCAATACGTGACAACTGAGGACAGCTACTAACTCACATACTGTCTCTCTGTACTACTTGCATAACAAATCATTTATCAACTTGATAATTAACAATTAGAATACATTTATTATCTTTGACATTTTATGTTCTTACAGTTTTTTGAGATCTTTCCAGATGGTTCAAATGGCTCTGAGCACTATGGGACTCAACATCTGAGGTCATCAGTCCCCTAGAACTTAGAACTAATTAAACCGAACTAACCTAAGGACATCACACACACCCATGCCCGAGGCAGGAATCGAACCTGCGACCGTAGCAGTCACGCGGTTCCGGACTGAAGTGCCTAGAACCGCACGGCCACCGCGGCCGGCACGAGATCTTTCCTCCTCACCGCCCACGCCATGGATCTCCTATCTTCAACTCACCAGGGGAGGTGTCTCGCTGCTTCCCACTTCCAGACAGTCACTGGAATATTAGCTCTGGTATCAGCACCAGCGATTTAAAACACCTCTCAACAGTGAGGTGCTCACCCCGTATCGACTACTGTCAATCACGAACATCTTTCCTCTGACATATGTATTTAAAGACATGATAACTCTCATTCAGAGGATGGGATGTATCACTACATGTCCCTCCTCTAAGAGTAAAGATGTAGTGACCACACATTCAACTTTAGCTTTATTATACAAGTGTGACATAAATAGATACGATAGCTTCGCTATCGCTTTCAATTTTTCTTTGAGTTTATCATTGTAGTAATATTTCTTTGAGTTTGGTTTTACAATTAACACATATTTGATTATACCTAAAAACAAAAATCTCTTTATTTCTTGGAAAATGTTAATATTACCTATACTTCGAGGATCAAACGTCAGAGTACTCTGAGATTACGTTGTGTTCCCGCAGACAGGTAAATTACGTAACTTTAATAAGTTTATTTAATCAGCCTGGAGGAAATTCTCCTTTATCCAGGGTCTCTACCCTTGTGCAAAAAATAATTCTCGGAGACATTTCTCATCACTGCCCTTCCGGGGATTAAATAATCTTTTCTCTAACTTGGTACCCTTGTTAACGTGATGTACCTCTCTTCCCATGAAGTTGTTCGGTACCTCCCTTCCTTGGGTCCACCCAAACCTGGATAAGTTTCCTTCTCTGAGGCAAATTACCTATAAACTCCTACAAAGTGATTGGGGTCCTCCCTTCCATGGGTTCACCTGAACCTGGTATAAGTTCCCTTCTCAGGGATAACTTACCAATAAACTTCCATAAAGTCCATCAGAAGACTTCTTTAGTATTATTTCGAGTTCTCCGGTCTTTCTCCTTTCTGATTTTCTTGTTTCTGTCTCTGCGTCATCCAGCAGACAGCTGATTTTTTCCGGACAATTCTCTTGCCTGACTGTTCTTCCTATCGCTACTCTCCTCCAAATCTCTTTTCCGGCCACATGTTAGATTGTCATTTATTCTTCCCATTTATTCCTCCCCTAGAAAAAGTAGCAAGACCAAGTAAGAAAGTGAAAACATAGAATCAAAATTTAGGACCCGATGAAGGAAAGAAGATAGACCCCAGAGATGGAAGCCCTCCCCGCCCCCATTCCCCAGGCCATCCTCACTGCCAGGTTCTTCATTAGGATTCCAGGGGACGTAGAGTGGTCCAAATGCCTTACAGAACGGTAACGTCCCGACTTCACCCGAACAGGCCCCAAAACCAGATTGTAATACCCTGCTATGGAATGCCTGTAGAGAAATAACAATAGTACCGTGTTAAATGTGTAGGTGTGTGTGTGATTTGTAATGTCTGAAAATCCCACACCTTCCCTCTAAAATCAACACATACTGACCCACAAGGCAGTCATTAAATATAAAAGTTAACAAACTTTCCTATCTACATTTTTCAGAGTAAAAAATAATGCTCTCATTCATTCCTAATGGTAAAGGTGATAACCCATCAGGAAATACATTTTGCGAACGCTTTATGTATTTAATATTAACCTTGTATTCTGGTAGAAAAGGTACTCAATATATAAGTCTGCTATGCAACAGGCAATTTTCGATGAGAAATGCTAAGGTTTGGGATCAATATATTAAATAATCTTTGATCCCAAAATTTAAGTCTGAAGTTTCTTAATGCTCCATACAATAGCTAATAACTTCTTTTCTGTTGCTGTATAACTTAAATCATACTTACTTAAAGCTCGACTCGCAAATGATTGCGTATTGTGCTCTCCCAAACTCAATCCCATTCACCCCGAACCCTCTCATATGCTATGCTACACTCTGAAGCATCGATACTTAAGTTAAAGGATTGATCCATTTGTGAATGTTTTAAAATTGGAGCTTATACCAATTCTTATTTAAATTTATGAAACTCATCATACTCTTCACTTCCACAAGTTCATTTTGATCTTATTATTCACGGGTTATCCTGAAGTAGTTTACCTCTCATTCAAGGAATGGAATGTGTCACTATAGCCTATCTATCCTCTTTTCAGCCATGCTTGCCCGCAACATTTTCAACTGGTTCTTCATATCCTGGCTACTGGCAACGGCAAGAAGTTGATGCCCGATTTGGTTCCACACATTTTCTCTCAGAGACAGATCTGTGAATCTTTTTGGCCATGGGGGAACCTTAAAATGTTGCAGACAGTTCTGAGAAACGTGAGACACATGTGGAGGAGCATTGTCCTGTTTAAAAAATGGACAACGATAATCATTTGCGGTTTTGCAGATCCGTGATTCATCGCTAAACACGATACGACGCTATTCATCGTTCACCCGTGCTTCCAGGCCACGGCACCAGTTGAGATGCAACAGTTTGTGTTGTGTTAACAGCAGGCTGCGCGTGGATCTGTAACGCCTTTGTCTGGCTGTTGATAGTCTCTGACCTATGGTCCAGGATGACAGATAATGTTGCTGGAAGTCTATTACTTGCTCTTGAATGGTAGACGAAGATGTTAAGCAGTTACGATGAGCTTGGTGCACAGTTGGCGGCCCTCCAATGTGACGGTCAAACGCGGTCGACCGGAACCTTGACGGCAAGTGTGCCTGCCCTCACATTCCTATACAGTCCATCAATGCACCATTGTCATCTCAGAATGCCCAAAAAATCGGGATATTGTACGATTCGACGAGGCGACCAAATGGAGAGCCACAGTGAGGCCAATTTTAGGTACTGATAACGCTGTCCCACACCAATACGTGGCATCCCCGCATCCTTCACCGCATTCACTCAACATCTGACGCTGTTCACGGCCGTTACACACCTTACCAGACCTGGTAACAACACTAAACACGAACGACGCTACACCCGAACAACACTAATGCACTCTGGTAGCTGTGCTATCGCAGAGAACTTCATCTTTAATCAGTTACTTAAGGGTAGATCGTGTGTACGTGTACGAAATTACATTGACATCCCTTAACGCCTTCTATGTATTTCGCTTCTTCTCTCAATCTGTGCGCCTTTTGAGCTGATGTAACTTCATTGACGTATTAGTCCTACGGAAGAAACACATAACAAACGCAAAAATTGGGTCCTCAGTGAGCGATTTATTAATGTTGGAGGAATCAGGCTGTTTCCGTTGAAATAAGTAGCTATAATTTGCTTCTGCTTTCTGCTATGTCACATAGAACACAGAGAGTTTGGCTAGTGAGTGGCTACAAAACCTGAGACTACTCTAACCATAACAGTTCCTTGAGAATGGTAACCGAAAGTAGACAGCTGAATCCAAATTTCATCAGGTCTAGATAAGTATAAATTCACGAAAGCGTAAGACTTACATAATAGTTTGTTTTGGGGCCCTTTAAGACCTTAATATGGATCGATTACTTTCATGTGTAACTCACTTACCCGATTAAAATTACTTGACAGTTGAGGCCCGCCACTTGTCTCTACAGAGTTGCAACATCGTGTGCCAGCTACCGCTAGGCTATCAGGGACTCAAAGACGGCATGTCAGTTCACAAATGCTGTTAATGTGTAACGTGCAGCAATGTTGGAGTTGGCCGCCGCGCGGTGTGATGGATATGCCAGATGCTCTGTCGACAGCTGATTTTAAATTACCAATGACTGAAATGCGGCAGACGACGCGTATTGCGCCTCTGAATTTAATCTCAGGTCCTAATCTCGCCGCAACCACTTGGTGTGCAGTGTATCCGAGGGAACTACGGTCATTAATCTGCTGCGCAAATAAAACAACTATCGCTTTATTCACAGCGGTTAAAGCTAAGCTCTATAAGCAAACCCAACACAGAAAAGTTTCAGTTTCAGCGCTAAAAGCAAACTGTAATTTCTCGCTACCTTAAACTGTTCCTTGAAAGTACACTCACACTGGCCACATGGGCTGTCGTGCTACCAACGGATGAGAAACCCTGGTGGACACTTGGTTGCAGATTATAGGTGACACAGGCAGACTCCAAACGAGAAAAAGAATGGTAGGAAGAAATATAAGAAAAAATAACAAACTCAATACGATGATGAAAATGATGCGACAAAGTATTAGATATTAAAAGTATCATATTTAAACCAATTAACTGAATAAAAATTGTAATCAAATGGTTCAAATGGCTCTGAGCACTATGGGACTTAACATCTGTGGTCATCAGTCCCCTAGAACTTAGAACTACTTAAACCTAACTAACCTAAGGACATCACACACATCCATGCCCGAGGCAGGATTCGAACCTGCGACCGTAGCGGTCGCTCGGGTCCTGACTGTAGCGCCTAGAACCGCACGACCACTACGGCCGGAACCCATTGGAAAAATCAATGCCAGATAAAGCAACTATTTCAACAGACTGTAAGGGAAATGTAGAGATGTGACACTAAATATGTTAGTTTTTAACAGCTGGATTATACGCCTCAGAGTCCTAGACCTCACGTCTCTCATAGAAAGCAGACGTCTCCACACCATCCTAGCAACTGGGAATCGGCTGAAACAGGAAGCAGAGAGCATTTTTGACAATCCGAAGAACTTTAATCGGGAATATAGGTAATACGTCAAAGGAGGAAAAATGATTTTAATGCCAAACAGAAGCACTGGATCTATCAAGGTCCAAAATGAACCCGATTGGGAATTAATACGGGCAAGTGTAACCTGGGTCGGTGGACTTCCATTAGTAATTGGATATTTCTACCGACCACCAGATTAAGACACATGTAAAGATGGCCTAAACTCGATGTCACGGAAATACCAAAAGCATACAGTAGTTGTGGGTGATGACTTTAACCTGTCCAGTATCGACTGGGGCATGAACTGAAAACATGAAAGAACACCTAGTTCACATCTGCAAATTTAGAATAATAAGATCAAATAATGGTCTAATATTTCCAAGTATAAAGAAACCTGAAGGCACCAACACTGGATTAACGATTCCTTTCGCAGAATGTTAAGTCACCAGACTACTACGAGGTCGTGCTGTAAGTATTCCCTCAGATATTTTAATGTGAAAGCTCTTAAATCTGTATAAATAAACCAGACTTTATTATTATTCTACATATTTATTCTTCATGTCTACGCGTTTGCAGCCCTTCCCCGCTAGAGGGCAAAGAACTGTAGCGTGTGATATGGTAATGTATCACGTACCTATGTCGGAGCGTGAGAAACACTGTGCTGTAATCGAATTTCAGATTCAGAGTGTTCGTCCACACATGGAGCACCCTCTCCTTCAGCACGACAATGCCAGGCCACACATGAGCGCTGCGATTTCTGCAATAGTCCGACGCACTGGGATCACTGACATCGATCATCCTGCATACACTGCCGACTTGGCCCCATGTGTTTTTCATCTGCCTCCAAAACACAAAACACTATCGAGAACTCCACATTGATAATGATGATGTGGTACAAGCAGAGGTGCGGTTGTGGCTCTCTAACAACAAAATGGCCGGCCGCGGTGGTCTCGCGGTTCTAGGCGCGCAGTCCGGAACCGCGCGACTGCTACGGTCGCAGGTTCGAATCCTGCCTCGGGCATGGATGTGTGTGATGTCCTTAAGTTAGTTAGGTTTAAGTAGTTCTAAGTTCTAGGGGACTGATGACCACAGCAGGTAAGTCCCATAGTGCTCAGAACCATTTTGAACAGCCGGCCGCGGTGGTCTTGCGGTTAAGGCGCTCAGTCCGGAACCGCGCGACTGCTACGATCGCAGGTTCGAATCCTGCCTCGGGCATGGATGTGTGTGATGTCCTTAAGTTAGTTAGGTTTAAGTCGTTCTAAGTTCTAGGGGAGTCATGACCACAGAAGTTAAGTCCCATAGTGCTCAGAGCCATTTGAACCATTTTGAACAACAAAATGGTCACTCGTTGAGACAAATGTATTCATCGCCAGGCTGGCAGTGTTGAGTAATAAGTATATACACATAATTAATGAAGATATAGATTGTTAATAACATTGGCTTTATCCAAAAAGTTTTAAGAGTTACCACGCCACAAATTCGCGCGCATTACTTTTCAGCACGCCCTCGCATATTCTCACTAAAAAAGTGAAAAGTTAATAGGAACATGCGTTTCCACAAGGTATGCCATGCGCCAAGCTTACAATAAATTTCACTTGGCGAAGAGTCTATTAGAAAATCATAGAGAGTTTCGCGCATTCAACAAGTCAATAATCGGGTCCAAACATCCCACTCAACATGTCCTGTGTACATTTACTGCTGAAACTGGAGACAGCAGATAGAAAGCGGGAATATCAATTTTATAATTTAAAAATCTGTATGAGGATCCTACCGTACCTATGTTTGACCCACACAGTGTCACAAACGAGAGACGTTAGAGACGTTAGTTATCCCCTGTGTTGAAAAGTAATTAATACTGCTTATAATGACAGAGGAACCAAAATATGACGGAATTAGTGTTAAGTTTTAAATTAAATATACAGCGGTATTCACTCCTTTTCTAGTTCATATTATCTGAGAATCTGTCACACAGCGAATAGTTCTACTTGATTGAAAATGAACGCAGGTCACTCCTGCGTAAAAAAAGTGTAAATGACCGGATAGACGGAATTATAGACCAATATCAGTAATGCCCGGCCGATGCAGGACCCTAAAGCACATGCCAAGATTAAACAATGTGGCGCTGCTGGAGGAAAACTGGCTTCTAGCAAATAATTATCACACATTCAGAGAAAACCACTCACGCGAAACGCAGTCTGGTTTGTCCAGACTTGACATACCGTACTCACTAGATGCAGATCAAAAAGACATTCGACACTCTAACACATCGAGGGGTACTAGCCATGACATGGTCATACGAAGTAGTTTTATAAATACACAAAAGACTCGGTTATTATTTGACTAATATAACTCGAAAATTTATACTGGACGGTGAATGTTCAACAGTATGAAAGTACCAACGCGATCAAACGATTCACCAGACTGGATCCGCAATACTGTGTGATTGATAGCTGACGATACTGCTGTCTGCAGTGAAGTATCGTCTTTATATAATAATAATGAAGCTTGACATCAGTATCTATCACCTGCAATGAATTGGAGTGCTCCTTAAATATGGATATACGTACGATGGTACGAGTAACAAGAAGAAATATTTCTATAGTATCCGATTAGAAGATCAGTAACAGATATTTTGAGCACATCATATATTATCACTGTAAGATCATACTAGTATGCAATGTGGAAGATTTAGATTTTTCAGAAGTGTTACGGAAAAGTACAGTGTTACAGTAAATAAATCGCAAATAAACCGCTTCTGCGACCAGTTCTACAGTGGTGGTAAATCTCTCATGTACAATGAAGAGCCAGAGAAACAAGAACACTTGCCTAATATCGTGTAGGCCCCCCACGAGCACACAGAACTGCCGCAACACGATGTGGCATGGACTCGAGTAATGTCTGCAGTAGTGCCGGAGGGAATTGACACCATGAATCCTGCAGGACTGCACATAAATCCGTAAGAGTACGTACGAGAGGGTGGAGATATCTTCTGAACAGCACTTTGCGAGGCATCCTAAATATGCTAATAATGTTCATGTCTGGGGAGTTTGTCGGCCAGTGAAAGTGTTTAAGCTCAGAAGAGCGTTCCTGGAGCCACTCTGTAGCAATTATGGACGAGTGAAGTGTCGCATTGTCCTGCTGGAATTGCACAATTCCGTCGGATTGCACAATGGACATGAATGTATGTAGGTAATCAGACAGGATGCTTAAGTACGTGTCATGTAAGTCCAACTGCACACGTCCCTCACCGTTACAGATCCTCCACCAGCTAGAACAGTCCCCTGAAGACATGCAGGATCCATGGATTCGTGAACTTGTCTCTATACCCGTACACATACAACCGTCCGATAAAATTTGGAATGAGACTCGTTCGACCAGGCAACATGTTTCCAGTCATCAACAGTGCAACGTCGATGCTGACGGGTCGAAGCATGGCGCAAAGCTTTGCGTCGTGCAGTCATCACGCGTACGCGAGTGGGCCTTCGGCTCCGTATATCCCTATCCGTGATTTTTCGTTGAATGGTTCGCACGCTAACACATGTTGATGGCCCAGCATTGGTATCTGCCGCAATTTGCTGAAGGGTTGCACTACTGTCACATTGAACGATTTTCTTCGGTCGCAATTTGTACTGTTCACAGACCTGTACCCGGCCGCAGCGATGGAGATGTGATGTTTCCCCGGGTTCCTGATATTCACGGTAAGCCCCTGAAAAGGTCGTCCGGAAAAATACCACTTAATCGGTACTTCGGAGATCTAACAACTGCGTCAAACACTTGATGTCTAACATAGGCGTTGCCGATCACCGTAACCGGCATGTTTACATATCTCTGTATTTGAATACGCATGCCTATACCAGTTCCTTTGGCGCTTCAATGCATAAAACAGCTTCAAATGTCTGATTACTTTACAAGTGAATCAATGTGTTAAATATTTGACGTTAACTGTGTAAGTCAAGTTTTGAAATTATGTTTAAAGTTTGTTGGAATTCACTATGTTCTCTCATTCGCAAATATTGGGTGAGTAAAGTTCGGCTATTTGCATCCGTCAGTTACGCTGCGTCAAGAACAACACACAGCTTCTAGCAAAGGAATCTCCCCATCGCACCCCCCTCGAATTGGTGGTGAGACGGCCCAGTGGAGAGCCCTTCAGTAACTGAACACAGATCAAGTATGAGAACAGAAAGAAGGTGTACTGAACTGTGGAAAAAAAGCAAAACAGAAAAAGCGGTCTGTCCAAGCTTAAAAACTAAAATAGTGAGCATATGTCAATTGCCGTGGCGTCACGGTTAAGTGGTCGCGGTGTTGGACGCTGAAGCGGACGAGCCATGATCAGAACCTCCCACGTACCATTTGCTTTTATTTATTTTTTCATAACACTATCAACTGTCCGTCCTGCTATTTAATTGTTTGTTCTCTTTCAGTGGTCTTCACAGTTGTCTTACTATACATTGGTTAGAGAATACGAGTCATGTAGTAAGAATACATTACCATAGCTAGTAAAAGTGATGAACAGTGAGAGGAGGCAAGATACCACATACACCTCTCACAGAAATGAAAACAAGAAATAAACGGGTGTGAACTATGTTACCACAAAGGAGTTCAAGAGTCAAAATTTCAAAAACGGAACCCCATTTTAAATACGTTAAAAACATATGTTTTGACACAGCGCAGAGAAACTGTGTGATTGTTAAACTGTTGCGTTCATTTGTTGTAGCTTATGTGACAAACTATTATGTTTTCATCGTTTCCTTGGAAGTGATCAGATTCATATTCATACGAACACCTAAATCGGACAAGGAGGCGTATCTCACTTACTTTCCATGTGTACAAATTAGGTGTGCCGGTAAGAGATTCCCATCGTACGCCACACTTACTGTCACTAATGCCGCATATGACACACCAGACTTGTTTTCCGGTGGAGGATTCGGTTGACTTGTCGTAACTGTCACGATGGAGATATGAAGCGGCTGGCCTGCTTGACAGTCAAACACTGATTACTTAACCACAAAGCCGTCGTACGGTCAGCCCGCTCTTTATTGCACTTCTTATGCTTGGACCGTTCAGTGTTCCTATTTTGCTTTTTTTTTTTGAAAGTTCAGTACACCTTATACCTGTTTTCGTGACTTTTCTGTTTCAGACTTTCACAGGCTGTCCACTGAGCCCACTTACCACCAAATCTGAGATGGATGCGATGGGGAGTATCTCTTGTAAGTTTAATGCCCGTCTTACTGTGTTATTTTTTAACATAATATTGTTGTTGCTAATAAGAAGATTATGACATCATTTAAAATTTTTAAATTCGTTTCATAACTATGCAAAATAAACAAAATTAAGATTCTGTGGCCTCTGGAAGGCTTAAGTTAGACAGCCTACAATCGACAGGGGGTTCCGGCTTCCGGATTCCTAGATAGTCGCATAGGTGGAAGGGTAGTCAAATGAAAACGAGACGGATTGCCAAAAGTAAGTAATTTTTTTATTATTTCAAAACTAATCGCCATAATTCTTAATACATGTATCCTACTATGAGACATGACGGCCAGTGTCTTCTTGGAAGTACATTTGGGGTTGGCTACGGAATCATGATTTTACTCAGGCGTGTGCCTGTTCGTACGAAGTAGATCAACGGCCACGAAAGACTTTCTTAAGGGCTCCAGAAGTATGAAAATGCATATGGTGAGTGGTCGGGACAGTATGGACGATGTGTACGGGGTTCCCACTGATATTTATACAGCGTAGTCTAAATATCCTTGTTAGGATTTGGGTGCTCACTATCCAGCGACAAAATGATGGTGCCCGGTGAAGTTGAACTTGATGTCAATCTTCACTTTTTGCAAAGTGGCCACATGCTGCTGTCCCTTAATTGTGGCGCCCTGTTTCAGAATGTCAATGAGCTGCGGTTTCGTGCAGTCAAAGAAAAAGGTCATCATGACTTTCCCGGAGCTGGCGTGTATGTTGTTTCGACTACACAGAAGACGTTTCACTAGGGCGCAATTACACATTCTCCACAGAGTCCTTATCTCTCCCCAGGCGATTTCAGTATTAATGGAATTCTGCGAAAAGAATGGGCTTATGATTAGTTAAACTGAACATTTTAAATTTATAGGTGTTGAGATAGGTAGTAAACTGTCGTGGAAAGCCCACGTTCAGGATCTTGTTCAAAGACTTAATGCTGCCATTCTTACTACTCGAACGGTGTCTGAAGTAAGTGATCGTTGGACACGAAAATTAGTCTACTTTGCTTATTTTCATTCGCTTATGTCGTATGTTACTATATTTTGCGGTAACTCTTCCCATTCTAAAAGGATATTTTTGGCTCAGGAATGGGCGGTTCGGGCAATAAGTGGTGTAAGTTCGCAATCCTCTTTTAGATCCTTGTTCACTAGCCTGGGTATTTTGAAATTGGCCTCTCAATATATATATATTCTTTAGTGTCGTTTCCTGTTAACAATATCAGCTTTTTCCCAAGAATTAGCAACTTTCACACAGTTGATATTCGGCAGAAATCTAGTCTGCATTTGGATCGCACTTTCTTAACTCTTGTGCAGAAAAGTGAGCAGTATACTGCTGCGTCCATTTTCAGTAAGCTACTACAATAATTAAAAAATCGTAGCAGTTATCCACCCACTTTCAAATCGAAAATGAAGTGATTCCTTATGGGCCAGTCTGTAGGCAACGAGAAACATTTTTCCATGAAGGCATCGACCATCTTGTTTCACAGTGGGATACATGGGTTAACAGTTGTAATGATTACTTTTGAAACCCTAAACAGTGTGCTTACTTTTTGCATCTGTCTAGTTTTCACTTGACTGCCCCTTATAATATAGATTGTTCCAGTGCCCTGAGTAGACATTTAAACAGACATCGAACGATTCTACATCTACTACTACATCAGTACCCCACAAACCGCTGCGAAGTTCATGGTAGAGGGTACGTCCCACAGTACTGGTATTTAGAGCGTTTTACCGTTCTATTCATGAGTGGGGCATGGGAAGAGCGATAGTTAAAATTTCTCCGTGTGTGCTGTAATTAATGCAATCCTGTCTTCACGATCCCTTTGCGAGCGATACATAGGGGACTGTAGTATACTCCGAGAATCATTATTTAAAGCCGGTTCTCGAAACTTTGTAAGTGACCTTTCTCGTGAGAGTTTACGTCTGTCTTGAGGAGTCTGCCAATTCAGTTTCATCAACGTCTCTGTGAGATTATCCTACGTATGAAACAAACCATTGAACATTCGTGCTGCCCTTCTCTGTACACGTTCAATATATACGTTCAATGACAGACGCGCTACTAGGTTCACAGAAGGTTGACATAGCACTTGTAACAGAAATGATCGGGGAATGTAAATATAGATCTTAAGAAGAAAGTCGGCCTAATTCTCTTGAAACCGTTTTGTGTAAATATACAGGACATGTATTCGAAACCGACTGTGTAACTGTTTTGCTGCCACCATTGAAAATCTCATGGTAAGGCATGAGATATTATTGAGAGCACAGGAACATAAGCCTAACAGGCAGACTTTTGTCTCATTCAAAACCGAGTGAAATAGGACAGAAAATCAGTAATGTTGGTATGATGTACCCTCCGCCGTTCACTATACAGTGACTTGCAGAATATACAGACAGTTTCTAAAGGAATATTGAATATTTTAGGAGGTGTTAGTATAAATTGATTCGAATTAAATATTCAGTAAAACCTGTGTCCAGTGTTATTGATTACAGGGATAAGTTTTCATTTGCCGTGTCGTGGTACCAGTTTCAATGCGTTTATTTATCGGTTGTCATTATCGTTTTGAAGCTCTACTTGTGGAGTTGTGCTTAAGCTTACGATGTCTTAAAGGGCCCCATTATCTAGGCTTTATAGAAGCCGAGCTTCCAGTATTGTTAGAAGACGTTCCTTTGGATACTAAGATGGGTACGTTCGTCGAGAATGACTGGGCCCCTGCACAATGTAGCTGTCTGGTGACACGGCATCTAAATCCAATAATCACTGGTTCTGCCACCAAGATTCCCGGAAGTAACGCTTTTATATTTTTCCCTGTGACACTGGTTGAAAGGCAGAATCTACGTAAGGAAAGTACAAGATGATGGGTACTGGCTAGTAGAACTGAAGGAATAGCGTAAGATTTACTTACTGTGGAGGTTTAGGAATAACAGCGTTAATATCATGTGTTATATAGGTAACAGTACTATTCTGTAGCGACTAAGACGTTCAGCTTAGAAACCACCTCTACTGATAAACTAGTTTCGGTGTCTTCATGCTAACAGTTGAGACAGACTCAAATTTCACACTACAATAACAGTGGTCAAGAAGTAAAACTCTGATTTTTCTTACTTGTGCGTACTATAGTAAAGAAACAGCTACAACTAATACAAAAAAAAAAAAAACAGATTCACATGTCACATGTCCCTTCGGAACCAAATAATAAAAGGAGGGGATTCCTAGTTGAGAATACCAATAACAATAATAATCAGTACAAAAGATACAATTACACGAAAACTATTTCAGTGGTAGTAGTTTCCAGTAATGAAACTGACAAAAGAACACCCTTGTCCAAGTTAGTGACTCTCCACCATTGGCAATCATTTGCCTATAATGATCATTAGCTTCCTAGTGTAACGTGCAGATAGTAAGTGTGACTGAGAACCAGTTGTTGAATATATCCGTTAACATTCCTCCTGTGTAGTTTATGTCAAATCACTGATACATTACTCGATAAATTGTGCTACTGTTTGGTATATTATTTGCAAAACGTAAGTTCAGTATCAAGTAAGGTCGATCACAATACTCAACTTTCTTTATGAACCGTGCTAGTACTTGGTACAGCTTTGCCTAATCAGGCTGGCGACCGTTTTCCTTTGCGTAATTTCAGTTTGCTTTAGTACAAATAGAACCTTGGTTCGATTCCCGTTTATTCTGCTACTGCTTCCCTTCAGTAGAAATCTTTAGAGAAACAAAAACAGGCCGATGCTTTTCCATTACGCATGATCAAGGTAAAATAAGTATCCTTTCACGTATATAACATTATCGGTGTATTGTTAATTAAGAAGTAGCTGGTAATCTTACAACCTATGCAACATTCCAATCCTTGGGAACGAATCTTTGGTTCAAATGGCTCTGAGCACTATGGGACTTAACATCTATGGTCATCAGTCCCCTAGAACTTAGAACTACTTAAACCTAACTAACCTAAGGACATCACACAACACCCAGTCATCACGAGGCAGAGAAGGAACGAATCTCTCATCGAGCGAACTGTTGTATGCGATTGTAAAATATGGAACTATTGCATCAGCATACTCTGAAAGGAACCTAACTCGTATACAGTCCGGACCGGAAGACTTGCTTTTATTAAATGGTTTAAGTTGCTTTGCTACTCCGAGGACATCTACTTCTAAGTTACTCATGTTGGCAGCGGTTTTTCATTCGAATTCTGGGATAACTACTTAGTGTTCTTTGGTGAATGAATTTCGGAAGGATGTGCTTAGTAACTCTGCTTTCGCAGCACAATAATAGATGGTATTTCCACTGCTATCGCGCAGAGGAGGCATTGATTGTGTCTTGCTGCTAACAGACTTTAAAAATGACCAGAGTCTCTTAGGATTTTCCTGCTATTTTCGAGACATATTTTCGATGTGGAAACTGTTATAAGCATCACTCATTGAAGACCGCGCTACATTTCGAGCTTCTGTAAAAGATCGTCAATCTTGGGGATGTTGCGTTCTTTTGAATGTGACATAATTTTTCGTTGTTTCTACAATAGTGGTCAATAGTGGTCTGACCTGTTTTATGTACCATGGGGGATCTGCTGTTTTGTTTCTTAATTTATTTCGTATAAATCACTCATTTTCGGTCGATACTATTTCCTTGAATTCAGCCCACATCTAGTGTACACTACCACTGTTAACTTGAAACGAGCGGATATAGTCTCTCAGGAAGGTGTCATGTGAATTTTTATCCGCTTTTTTGATTTTGACATTTTTATTTTTCGAATTCTAGGACCATGAAGAAATTCCGAACTGCGCTTTCAGTTTACGTACAATGAGTAACAAAATCAGTCATTTGTAGTGTAAGACGTGATCTTCCAGCCATGCCAGTGACATGAACAGTGAGAGACAAGTGAAATAACTCAGCATCACAAAACAATATAGGCATTACTGTAACTTAAGTTTTCATATCGAGCAGATCTAAAGGTTTCAACTTTTCTCTCATATTTTGAAGACATACAGAAAAAGCTTTTACATGCGTTGGCACATGAGATCCCCCGTATAGTAATTGCCTCACTCGTTTCAGACTGTATATTGTTGTTAATATTACATATTAAACTTTTCTTGTGGATGTATTACTTTTCTGCAAAACTAGTAAATTAGTAAAAATTCATTATTAAATCTTCACTTGCAGGAACTGAAGAGAGTTGTCAAAGTTTGAACTATTTATTTTATCCAATACTGGTTGCTGTTAGGTCTGTATGAGTTTGATAAACATTGTTTAAAATCAATCAGTGACACATTGCAGATACTTAAGACTGATTGGAGAAATGTGCTTTAAACTGACAAGCTCAGTCGCTGCAAACACAATGTAGAGGAGAAGTCAGTGTAGCAGAGTGCCGATAAGGCAGCCGCAGGAATTACGTACCTCCCACGACCCCCTTTTATTGTGACACCAACCGGGCGGTCGGACAGAGACGAGTGTCTCAACCAATGGAACGTCCTTAATCCCCACTGTATCCAGTGGCGCGTTCTGGGCGGAGCTTACAGCTGTAGACCTTATGACATGACTTGTTCTCCTAACACCTAGCATAGTACAGGGCACTTGAGGAGCGACGTGTCACGCGAGTTGCATATCCGCCAGGAGATGCCTCTAGAGACGTCAGTATTTGTGAGTGTTACTTCATTTCAGCTGTGAATTATATTGTGTTGATAGTTATTTAACGTTCTTGGAAATGTTCTCAAAGAGTGAAACTGCATGCTGATTTCATTCACAAATAAGAAATGTAATTACTTTATGACAACGCCCATCCGGCATTGGACACATTTTTACACAATCGTAAATTTCGTTCAAAAGTGGCAGCTACTGCTCAATCTCCACACATTTAAGTAAACTAACACCGCAGACGCCACTGAAGGTTAATACATGTACTGTATTCCACTGCTTTGTTCCTCAATACCATGACGTTCTTATTGCGGGTGAATATGCTACAGCACAGCGTGTTCAGGATGGGCCCACGCTGTCTTGTTTATTACCATGTCAACACATCCACAAACGACATCGTCTCGGTTTCACCACCAGTTAATTTCGACAGAGTGCCAAAATTATTAATTCACAATTCGGACCATCCGGACCCCAACGCTCTGCCGTTCTGTCCTCCTCGCTGCGCACGCTCCAAACCTCCTCTCCTCGTCGCCAGAGGGCTCTCGGCGCCAACTCGCCGCCCCAGTATCTCTGGCGAGGCCAATATCGACCTTAGCACTCACGGCCAGAACACAATCGTGCCGAAAACCGGTACAACACTTTCCTGGGGCACGCCTGACGATACCCTTGTCTCTGATGAAGACTCGCCATGGAGTACAACATACTGCTTTCTGGTACTTACGAAGTCCTCGAGCCACTCACATACACTGGAATCTGTTCCATATGCTTGTACCTTTGTAAGCAGTCGGCAGTGTGGCATCGCGTCAAATGTTTTTCGAAAGTCTAAGAATATGGAATTTGCCTGTTGCTCCTGATTCAAGGTTCGTTTGTGGCAACTCGAGAGGTTCATGGTAAATGCAAACTAAGTAAGGGGCCAATGCTGTAGAGTACGCTTTGAAAGGTAGAATTGGGATTTCTTCCGGACACGTCGACTTATTTGCTTTCAACGCTTTCCCTACACCAGCGATACTTATTACTATTTCCTCCATACGGGGGCCTGTGTGTATGTAAGATTCTCCTGCTTGAACTGTTTCTTAAAATCGAAACTGAGAATTTCTGCTTTACTTTTGCTGTCTTCTACTGCCACTCCAGACTGGTCAACACGTTATTGGATAGAAACCTTAGACCCACAGCGAGAGTTTGCGTAGGGCCAGAATTTTCTCGTTATCTCGGAATGACCTATCGCTAATGTATGACGATGGTAGTTGTTGCAAGCTTCGTGCACGGAGATTTCTACAGAAACAAAAATTTCTATTCTTTTTTGTCTTTCATGGTTTGTGGGTTATCGTTTGAACAGAGAGTGCAACAGCCTTTGTTTCCTGACATGTTTAGAATTTCATTCTACATCACAGTGGGTCTTTTGCCTGTTGTTCCTCATTCAGTGCTCTCTGGACCTCATTGAATACTCACACCTACTCATCCAAACTAGTGATGGAGGCGAGTCTTCCTGCTAATCAAATTTTACTTAGTAAAGGGGTGCAGGGACTCATAAATCTGAATGTGTTTTTAAACATATTGGAAAATCCACTTACTCGCTACATACTTATCCAGAGTATGATTTACAATCCATTTAGGCTTTCCCCATAATTATTCTACGTCCATCGTACTGGAACTAAATGATGTGTGGGATGCAAACAACTGTGTATCTACTCTTTGCTCCGAGGCTTCGCGATTAATTTATTAACTTTATGTAACCAAAGTCGCAGTGATTGCGTGTTGGTCACTGGTCCATGTGTCTATAGTGACGCCGTCGATTACGTCGGGCCTGTTTGTAACTACGGGGTCCAGAATATTTCCATTTCATATGGGCTGAAAAACTAACTGTCGAGACCACTTTCGGAAAAAGCTTCAATTTCAAAAGAAATTTGGAAGACTGTCTGTACCCCCCACAATGAATCCATGAATGCATAGACGCAAGTCTATACTCTGTAGGTTCAAGAAGCCTCCAATTAATGTTATATGACCTGGGTATTTCCGTACTACTGACAATAGACTTTCTGTCAATGACTCGAAAACCATCACAGAGGAATCAGGTGGACGGTAATAACATCATCAATTAACTTGATTTCACGTTCCCTGTCACACTCATATTCGAACTCAGTACAGACAACATTTTTGTCAACCGCAATGAACACGCCCCTTCCTGTGGAGTATAATACGATTTTTCAATTACATTCCATGAATCTTTAAATATCTCAGAGCTTTATGCTTTAAGATTCAGCCATCTCTCTGTGCGGAGAATAATTTTAGTGTGAGAAGTTTCCTGTTGTGCGGTAAATTCGAGAACTTTTTTACAAATAGTTCGACCATTTACTGATAAAATTTTGACTGTTGAACTGTCCTTTTTCTCAACGCGGTCTGCTTTCGCACTCTGCGAGTCGTCTGGCAAATGTTGATCAGAGAACCTCAACCTTCCACGTAGCCTAAGAAATCTCCATGTCCTCTCCACAAGTATTCTGCTACCCGAATAGCTGCTTCCTTTGTGTAGTGCATGAAGGGGAGTCCTAAAATTTCCCAACCCGTAAGGAAGGTCCAGATATTTGCAGCCTAAACCGGCGCGTGGTCACAAAGCCCTTGGTTGACATGTTCCACAGGACTCCAAACCAAAGAACCCCTATCGACTCTGGGAACAATGCTGCAAATTGTGAGCTGGAGTTGCACCCCATACGTGAGACCATCATCTTTTACCCCCTCCTCCAGCCATATGTATGAACTGAGAATCGGCTTAGAATCCAAGCGACAGGCGTCGTTGGTGCCGACGTAGGCCACAGCTTCCAGATGACAGCACCCTGCACGCTCGATAGCAGCAGACAAGGCCTCCTACACATCACTGATGAGGACCCCCCGCCAGACATAGGGAGTGAACATTGACTTTCTGTCTGGCACTGAACGATATCTGACTGAGGGGTTTCATAACGCGCCTAACGTTGGAGATATCGATAACTGGTAAACCTCTCCCCCAGGATGCCTGCTCGTACCATGCTGCAGGAGCAGCCACCTGTCCAATCGCAGGGTGAATGAGAGTGGCCAGACGGCGAGCTTTCACATTGGCCCTCCACCTTGAGCAACGTGTACGCATTATCTCCCGCCACTCATCCTCCTGCGAAGGCGATCCATCGCCTCGTGTAAACCCGGAGGTAATTAGGCAGCGATCGTGGGTGAAAGCAAGCGATAATTGAGGTGTTTCATGCAATGCGGCAGTTTCTCCGCCACCACCACTACACCCTGAGGCAGCAGCCTGAAGGCGATTGACCTAGCCAATACCTCATTCAGCTGTTCGTGAAGTGCGGTCAGCTCCTCCTGCAACTGCATACACCATGCACACGTCCTAGCCATCCCACTATTACTAACCTAAGACTTCACTATAGAAGCATAGACAGAAACTTAGGCATGCAATTTGGTAACCTCCTGGCGTGTCACCAATGGAGTCTGACCACCACCACCTAAAGAGAAGGCCGCGGCGCGCTCTTGTGACGTCACGCAAAGCGGGCCAGGGTTGGCCTGGCGCTGCGCTTAAGGATTCGAGACGCACGGCCTGCAAATCATTGTCAAACGGTTTTACAGAACCTGTCCCGTAAAAAATAATTAATTTCTGAAATACTTCTAGCTTTATACGGTAGCTTCATGATGAAGTGCCAATCATTTCGATAATGGTCATAACTATTGTGGTATTTCACAGATGAGTATCAAATTTGAGAACGTTGCCATCAAAAACAGGGGGCGCTATGAATTTGTGTTTGATACATATTATACATTCTATTGCTGAGTGTGAAATACAGATGAGGTTTGGAAATTTTCGTAAAACTTTGGATCAATATCTGCTTCCAATCTCGAAAAAATTGAGCATCTGCAGCAACTTCACTTCCGATCGCAACGCGCGGGAATGAAATCTTCATAACGCCTCTCATATCTCGTAAACCGCTGGAGATAACGAAACGAGATCTTGGCAAATGATACCACGCAAAGAGGAGAGTACTTTGCCGTATGGTTAAAATACGTAACTTTATCAATCGCGATATAGCAGAAGCTATAGTTTATAATTCTTTTTTACCGGTAATGTAATTGCTTAAGGCTTATCAATAGCCAGTGAAAACGTACGAGTGCGGGATGTAAATAATATTGCGATATACATGATAAAACAAGGTACATTTGTGAAAAATGCACTGTGATTTTCTGGACCAGACGACTATTATTTATACTCACTTGAAAAATTCTGCACTAATACAGTGTATAATATTAAATTCCTCTGCCTTCAGTATCCTAAATAAATATTCTGTAACTGTTTATAGAGCGCCCTCAGGAAAGCTGAGTACATTCCCCAAGCAAACAATCACTTTTAACTCACTTTTTCTCAGAAACAAAAACAATTATGCGTTGTTATTGTAATGTAAATTGTCTTTCCTGTAAAAATATGGCAGATTTTGAGCATTTAATGAGCCGTGTGCAGGTGTTGACTTTCTCACAAGAGTTGGAAAGAACTTTATAAGCCTTATTGACAATACTCTGCAGATAAAAGAATTAGCAACATATGTTTAAGTTAAATTTTAGATGTATTCCTGACCATAATGGTCAGCTGTTCAAAATGCATGCTGTAAGCCCTGCAAACAACAGTAGTTTTATCAACAGGACCTTTATATAAGTCAACAGTGAAAATCTACAAACCTTCAGCAGCAGTTGGAATGAGACAATGTGTCACGCTAAAAATGTCAATAATAAATTTAACCTACTTCTAGATTAATTTGTTCCATTGTTTGAAGCTGTATTTCGTAATAGAATTTCATTAAGTGTCTACCTATGTGACTGCAGGAGACAGTGACTCATTAAGCGAATCAAGTTACCCTGTAAAAAAAGGGGGTGGGGGGGGGGGGGGGAATGCTGTATACAATACTAAGAATCGTATTAAACTTCAGAACAAGGGACACTACAATTCAAAAGTAGAAAATAACTTCCTCGAATCATACTCTGTTTTGGTTACTATATTGTCTTTAATTGCTTGTAGAAGATGTTCATTGTCCAATCTAGCTCTCCTTTCCTCTGCACTTTCTCGAGAGCTGGTGGATGGAGTAGACAAATAGCTTGGGCAGCCTGGTAACACTGATGGGACAGCATCCTCTCTAAGCCTTGGTCTTGAAAGCTTCACAGTAAGCTTTGTGCCTTTCACTTCATCATAACATTCCGTATGCCGGCAGATGTCAGATTCGGTGAAGTGAAGTTCACAAACCTAAAACAAAGTAGTGTGAGTCAGTACAATATACAGCATGATCTAAAGATGTGTGTCTGTATGCAAAAGTAAAAAACACTGGATACTCATTCATTTTCCACCAATATCAGCTTGACAGGTCACACCTTAGTGGAAGTACACAAATTATTTAGGCCTAGCAGTAATATACCATGTTCTACAACAACATGCATATTCCATTATAATACTCTTTTATTAATTAGTACTATAAGCACTAGGAGCATACCTCACCAGGCATCAGTAAATGATGAATATACCTGTGAACTGCTTGTGTTACAGCAGTACTATGATATTTATGGAACTATAAGAGTGAAGTTCCTATTATGGATTAAGTGGCACCAAATTTCAGAAATCTGTTGGATTCTGCATGTTAACATAGCAATTATTTTATAATTTTGACTTTACAGATTCTTCATTGTCATGGTATAAGAGATATCAACAGCTGCAGAATAGTATTTCACTGTGGGTCTTTTTATGCCAGCACATATTAAAACTGTGTCATTGCAGGTAACACTGGATGAGGGTCTTGATATACGCCTAGCAAATATTTCATGTTTGGATAGAACAACAACTCCAAAACAAACGCATGCCAAACACAAAATAAAGTTGAACAGATGCCAACATAAATTACACACCTCAGTAAGACAGTCATGACCATCCAACTGGAAGTATGTTAAGAAGATATCAACAAAACATTCCGTGCCAAGCTGTGCTGTATGAACTAAATGGCACTTGTCATTTCAATTAACCATCTGAAACATTCAAAATACCGGACAGATTAAGTAACTGGATTCGTTATTAACGAGAATGTCGTTATATGAGGCGGCTCAAGTGATACGGAACGCCATTGAAATCTGTTTGTGAAGACAGCTATTCTGCATCGTAACCTGAAGTTAGGTTAGGTTAAAAGATAATTATTTGATCGTGGGTTGGCGAATGTCTAACAGGAAAAACTAACACACAGAAAAACAACACAGATATGCTTCATACAGAGAGATCGCTTTTTAAAAATGAAAACAGCAGTTTCAACATTCGTTAGCACTCATACTAACTAATGCGAGAGTGAAAAACAACACCCACTCACAAATAGAGAATAAAACGTATCGGTAATGCGTAACAAAATACGAACTGCAGGGAAATTTAAACACGAATAAAAAGTAACACGAGCCACAAATTTATATTTCCTTTTCAAAATCAAGATAAAGCCACTTGAAAACGAATACTAGGCCTATTTACTGCGAACTTTTGCTCACAATTTTAGTCACATGTATCCAAAATGCAAGATATTCCACCAGAAAAATAATAATAATTGTACTAGGTATATAGTTTTTACATACCTTCGTGTGCTCAGTGGGTTGGAAATTGTCCCGATGAATCGCTGAAATCCATTTCCAACGCAGATCCGCATCTTTCGGAAAGGAAAACAATATTACTTTCGGTCCAGTTCCGTAATTCCAACGACACCTTGGCACACAACGTTTGTAAACCATGTTCACAGTAGCTTCACTACACGTAAACTCTGTAATCGCTAGTTTAAAGCACGAATATAGCACTCGATCCAACAAACGTGTAGACAAACAAACGCTTCGAAACACAACATGGTGGCCCGCTTGGAGTGACGTCACGAACTGTTATGAATTTCGCGCCGCGGCCTTGTCTCTAGGTGGTGGTGGTCTGACGCCTTATGAGCTGCGAATTCAGCAGAAATGAAAACTACTCTACAGACTGCCTGCCATCACTTCACCGTTGTCTCCTGGTACCAAGACATATCGGTACCAGGTTTTCTGTAAGTGCTCCAAATGCCCCAGAACTATAATGGATTACACACAGATATAATGTTATAATTGTGGATATCGACACTTTATTAGCTGCTTCAATGTAGACTAAATATAGTAAGTATTAGCACGTGTTAATGGTCAAATGAATTCGCTCGTTAGATTCTCATAAGTCTTCGTCACTCCTGACGTTAACAATCTTAACATAATTTATATAGAAATTTTCCTTAGTTGCGGTTTAAATTTCCCCAAAACATACTTCGTAAATTCTAAAACCAACTGTTTGCGTGACTGTAGGTTTGCACGGTCTGCCATGGCAGCTTCAGTTATTCAACATACAAAAAGGGAACTATCTTCGTATTATTTTCCAAGTTGCCACCTAATTGCCTCTTTCAATTTAAGGTAGGAAACGCAATCCTTTCTTCTGCTTTCCTCGTGTTTGCGGCTGAATATGTGGCCGTGACCAGGATCTATTTTCACTAGATAATAAAACTCCTTAAAATTAAAATTTCCGCTGCGTCGTTTACGCTTTCTTTTATGACAGTTAATTTTACTGATATTTGAATATGAATTATAAGGAATTACAGGTGTGCCGTGCAGCACTCTGCTACGAATTAGGTGAGGCGTCCCAGCTTCATTTGCGATCATTTTTCAATGACCACTTTACAATCATTTGTTTCACAGGAATCTGTGATCATATCAGCGGAAAGTAAAATGGGAGCATCATCATTGCTATTACAAATGCTCTACATGGCCAGAAAATTGGAAGCGTATAAGGAACGTCAGGAAGCCTAACTCTATTAATGAGACAACGTCAAATAGGCAACAAGAAGAAGTGGTTGAATACACTGAAGGTGACTCTCAGGCCTACTTTCCTCACTGTAACTTCTTTCCACTCTCTCCAGCAACTTTCCTGAATGAACATTCTGTCACCTTGACAGTGGCTGCACCGGAGATCGAAACCTACAGCAGAATTTCCACCAACAAAATGTAGCAGAATGAGAGACAGGGGAAAGGCCACAAAAAACTAACAGAGACAGAGAGAAAGTCAAGTAAATTTCTTGTATACTGAACCATAAACACAAATAAAATGGAAAGAAGTTTGCATATTATGTTTCCCAATCCATTACGCATGCATAGAATCGTGATTTTGGTCACTCGATATGTAATTTCCCCTGTTCAGTACGTAGGCCCTACCAGTGACTGGATTTTTCGTCAGCTGAATAATTCGGTACTCTTTCTTCGTTAGGGCTGGACGAAACGTTCAGTAACGCTTCTCCTCGTATCTGAGAAGTACCTAGAAAAAGAGTCAGGTTGACAAGCATATTTTGTACTATTTGTGCATCTTTCTAAATTAATCCTTTGAAAAGGTGAAACCACGTTCCCAGCTGTGTGGATTGGAAACCAGCACCAACTTGTCTACTTCCTACCACGACTGTGCCTAAAAAATTAGATTTCGTCTCCTATTCCATGCATTACAATTTTCACAATCACAATAGATAGATCAAGGAGAGCTTAAATAACAGTCGTCGCAATATTCGATTATATATGTGTATTTACATAAAGGGCCACGAATATTCTAGAAAAGGAGCTCACAAACCGAATACGATCAAAAAGGCATAAAGATAGGTCTCAAAGTGTCTGACTAAAATAAAATTGTTACTGGACCGCTTCACAACCGTCAATCAAACAACATCACACATGTAAGTAATTAGTGGACACAAAGTGAAGAAATACACCGAAAGAGATATTAAAGAACATGCATGGCAATAGAACGTAGTAGATTATCTCAGCAGTGTCATAGAGGAGTCAGTTGTTGGGTTGTGAACGCACTTGATATTGCTCTGACTAACCAGAAATCGAATATATGACCTTCTGGTGCTTGTAGCACATAGTTGCATAGTCTCAACATGATACTTAAACAGTAGGGTCATGTGGTCTGGAGACTGACTGCACTAGCCGTGGAAACATGTCTTGATGGCCAAAGAAATAAAGTTCCAGTGATGCAAGGTCTTCCTGCAAAGATGTGTACAGTATTTAAGTTTTATAATTGTTGCCAATATAAGAGCTGACGGAATGACGTTCGTCAGTTGATTGTTCACTTCTGCCTAACACACTTATGTACTCGACACAGAAATGCTACACAAGTGAGTGTATGCCTTATATAACATTAAACCAACATACTGCTGTTACAATTATTGAAACTATCTATGTCTGAGTGGTGGCACGCCACTCTCTCACTTTAACAACACATCAATATTGATATTTTTGGTCATGACCTCTGTGTTCCCCAGTAGTACAACTGGTATGCGTGGTTTATTAATTTTTTTACATGAGGAAATTGTAGGCAGAAGCAACTACATGTATAGCCTGTACAGAACTTGTACCCAAGAGGCTATAGTGGAGGCGATGGAGTGCAGGGAGAGGGAGTGGTGGCCATAAATTATGAGTGCAGCCATCAGGCTACATGAGTGAACTGGGGAGCGCTTTCGGTGGACCGTACCTGCAGAGACACTTCTGGCCGTAGCACTCTCTGCCTTCCATTTAGCTTCGGACAGGAGGGCACCGGTTCGCAAATCATTTTACTTCGGCCAGATGGCAGAATCTTGTGAATATCGCCAGTTGGCGGAAAGTGGGTATAAGAAGTCATTTAAGAGAGACTGCTGTAAAATAAGTCTTTGTGAAAACTGTGTGAAGATCATACAACTCCGTGCATTATCGTGTTAGAAGCTAAGACAATACAGACAGAGCGGCTGGCGCAAGTGTTTAGCGGGGGCAAGACAGTAACTCAACACGCACCTTGAAGACACCAGGTTCTCTTAGTGAGTGGCAAAAATGCATCTCATATTACCTTCCATTAGGTAACAACAGGGAAATGACATGTATCGAGACTGGAAAATAGTGCATTCATAATGGCTAGGCGGTAGCCGAAATCTGGATTTGTCAAATAAAACCTACAAAAAAAAGGGTGACGGATTGCTGCACTCCATAATTTATGTATGAAAATACATGTATACATCATTGGCACAAATGTTTGTGAAGCTTAACAGCCTTCTTACAGAAGTTGGAAATGGTCAGCTTAGGAAGATTAGATCTCTCTGTAAATGGTTACCTTCAGAATGACGCCTCCCCAGTCTAAAATCTCCTTTTTTCGGGCAAGAGAGCTTTGGGTCCTCTCACAATATACAAAGTAAAGGCTTTTCCCCCGGTGTGGAAATCCCGATGTTGCGTCTGGATTGGCTGTCACGCCAACAGAACAGTCGAGAGGTTATATTCATTGAGTAGAGGATAGTTTGATTGGTTTGTGCAATGTGTGGGTGGTTTCATTTTTGCTATCTCGGGATCCGTAACGAGGCTCTCCCATGGAGGAGAGCTTAAGGTCTTTCCCTATTGGGTGACACTTGTGGTCTATAACTTTTGGTGGAATAAGGGCATGTGGTAGCCTCCTACTCTACCGAAAGTGGAATTGCAAATCATCTCGGACATATCGTGTGTCACAAGGGTAAACTCATTCATGATGAGTCGGCCATTTGACGTTTGACAATTACAGCGTGTACAGTCGTGCTTGTGAGTCAAATTGGATTGGCCAGACCGACCGGAGTGGCCGTGGGGTTCTAGGCGCTGCAGTCTGGAACCGTGAGACCGCTACGGTCCCAGGTTCGAATCCTGCCTCGGGCATGGATGTATGTGATGCCATTATGTTAGTTAGGTTTAAGTAGTTATAAGTCTAGGAGACTGATGAATTCAGATGTTAAGTCCCATAGTGCTTCTAGCCATTTGAACCATTTTTGAAACATAATACTAAAAGCAGTTGAGTCACCATCTTGAGTTTGTGCAGGTTCTGACATAGAGCCCTGAGCTTCGTCCAGTTTCTTCCGAATTAACTACCTCATAGCCGAAGAGGAGCAGTTAGTACAAAAATAACAATATATTCATAGGCAAATTACTATCTTCATGTAATTGTTAGAGTACGTTGCTACGTTAGGTAGCGTTCCATATGTGGCCAACGATGTCTTTAATTTCATCCTGACTTCTGATAATGCACAGTATGGATTCCGAGCCTCTCTCACTGCTGACCACCACGCTAATTTCATATATACGTCGTCTGATTGTCATAACTTAATGAAGTGCTGCACATAGCTCTTCATTGTTGAAGAGCGTCGAACAGATTTTGGCACTAGTTGCTCCGTAAGGCGATTAGAAAATAAAAGAGAACCTCTTCTGATGGAGAGTCCGATAGCAGCAAGTCCTAGAATAAAACACTGGGTATAGTAACTACGAATATATAGAAATAAACTATTTGGTGTAAGCATACATAATTACCAACCTGTGTTAACTTTTAGAACGTGTCCTGGCATGCTGCAGAATCCTAAAACTGTGTGTTTATTCACTTCATAGCAACACATCTTTTTTGTCATAGGAGGCAGAATTTATTGGCATGGTTTTCGAGAAAGCCATTTACTATGAGAAATTTCGAGTCCGATGGCGTCTCGAAAGGTTTCCTTTTTCTGTGTATATAGATTCTAGTACGTAAATTTCAGTTAGTTCACTGGGTTTGTGAACTGGGAGTCAATTTTTGTGCAGTCGAATGATGGTATCAGAGGCAAGAAGTGACTGCTTTTTTTCTCATCACGGTGGTTGTCCCAGCATTCCTGTTTCCGTCAAGGTTAGCAAACCAGGTGGTTTTGCACGCTACTCGCCTCCGTCACATTTTGAGAGCGTCATTGTGGGTAGTGTGCTGTCTGTTTTCCACATATTATCCAATAAAACTGTATCCACATCTACATCTACTTAATTACTCTGCAATTCACAATCAAGTGTCTGTCAGATGGTTCATCGAACCACTTTAAGCAAATTCATCCACTCTCGAAAAGGTCGCAAGAAAATGGCACACTGAAATATTTCTATGCGAGCTCTGATTTCTCTCATTTTATTTGATGATCGTTCCTTCCTTTGTAGGTGGGCGCAAACAAAATAATATTTCACTTTGAGGAGAAAGTTGTTGACTGAAATGTCTCGAGAAGATCCTGCCGCAACAAAAAACGTCTTTGTTTTAACGATTGTCACCCCAATTCTTACATCATATCTTTCGCGCTCTCTTCAATGTTTCGCGATAGTACAAAATGAGATACCCTCCTTTGAACTTTTACTGTGGCCTCCGTCGATCCTCTATGATGAAGACACTCTCGAAGATGATGTGCTAGACTAGTGTAGGCAGTTTCTTTAGTGAACATGTTCAATTTTCGCAGCGTTCTGCCAATAAATAGTATTCTTTGGTTTCCTATACACACACCAAATCTTACCAGCTTAAATTCTTCGTAATTGTAATCACTAAATATTTAGGTGAATTTACAACCCTTAGATTTCTGTCATTGGTCATGTAACCGACATTTAGCGCGTGCCTTCTGGTACTCATCTGGATCACAACACAAATTTCATTATTTAGAGCCAATGGCCACTTTTCGCACCATACAGATATCTTATCTAAATCGTTTTCATTAGGTTTTAGTCTTCTGATAACTTCATAAGACGATAAAAATGCAAAAAATCTAAGAGTGCTACTCAGATTGTTTCCTAAATCGTTTATGTACATCATGAACTGCAGAGGGCCTATAGCTCTTCCTTGGTAAATGCCACATATTACAACAGTTTTACTCGATAATTTTCCGTCGGTTACTACGAAATGTCACCTTTCTGTTAGGAAATCGCAAATCCAGTAGCACAGCTTAGGCGATAGTACATAGGCAAGCTGACGGGATGTCGCTTGTGAGGTACTGTGTCAAAAGTCTTCTGGAAATCTAAAAACATGGAATCAATTTGACACCTCATGTCAATAGCACTCATTATTTCGTGAGACTAACGAGCTAGTTTTCTTTCACAAGACAGATATTTTTTGAATCCGTGTTGGCTGTTTGTCAATAAATCGTTTTCTTCGAGATAGATCATAATATTCGAAAACAGCACATCTACTGCAAACAGGCGTCGGTTATATGTGTCTATAATTCAGCAGATTACTCCTATGTCCTTTCTTAGGTATTGGTGAGACTTGTGCAACTTGGCTGTCTTTGGGTGTGAATCTTTCAACGGGCGCTCGTTTGTATGTGATTGCAAAACATGGTGCTATTGTATCGGCATACTCTGCGAGGAATCTGACTAGTATACAATCAGGACTGAAGAACTGGCATTTATGAAGTGTTTTTAGCTGCTTTGATACACCGAGGATATTTACGTCTAAGTTACTCGTGTTGGCAGTTGTTCTTGGTTCGAATTTGGAATATTTACTTCGTCTTCATTGGAGAAGGGATTTCGGAAATCAGTATTTAGTAACTCTGCTTTAGTGGCACTGTGACCAATAGCATCATCATTATTATCGCACAGTAAAGCTATTGATTGTCTCTTTCCGCTTGTGTACTTTATATACGACCAGAATCTCTTTGGATTTTCTGCCAGATTTCGAGACAGAGTTTTGATGTGGAAAGTATTAAAAGCATCTCGCATTGAAGTTCGTGTTACATTTCGATCTTCTGTAAAACATAGTCAGTCTTGAGGGTTTTTCGTTGTTTTAAATATTTCATGCTTTTTTCGTTGTTCCTGCACCATTGTTCTGATCTGTTTCCTGTACTATAGGGGATCAGTACACTCTCTTATTAGTTCATTCAGTATATGTCTCTCAATAGTCGTCGATACTATTTCTGTGAATTTAAATACATCTGGTCTACGCTTACACATTCAAACTGGAGGGAGTAGAGACTGTCGCTCAGAAAGGCTTAAAGCGAATTTTTATCTACTTGTTTAAATATCTACATCTACATCCATATTCCGCAATCCACCTGACGGTGTGTGTGTGTGGGGGGGGGGGGGGGGTACCATGAGTATCTCTATCGGTTCTGCCTTCTATTCCAGTCTCGTATTGTTCGTGGAAAGAAAGATTGTCGGTACGCCTCTGTGTGGGCTCTAATCTCTCTGATTTTATCCTCATGGTCTCGTCGCGAGATATACGTAGGATGGAGCAATGTACTGCTTGACTCCTCGGTGATGGTATGTTCTAGAAACTTCAACAAAAGCCCGTACCGAGCTACTGAGCGTCTCTCTTGCAGAGCGTTCCACTGCAGTTTATCGATCATCTCCGTAACGCTTTCGCGATTACTATGTGATCCTGTTACGAAGCACGCTGCTCTCCGTTGGATCTTCTCTATCTCTTCTATCAACCCTCTCTGGTACGGATTCCACACCGGCGAGCAGTATTCAAGCAGTGGGCGAACAAGTGTACTGTAACCTACTTCCTTTGGTTTCGGACTGCATTTCCTTAGGATTCTTCCAACAACTCTCAGTGTAGCATCTTCTTTACCGACAATTAATTTTATATGGTCATTCCATTTTAAATCACTCCTAATGCCTACTCCCAGATAACTTGTCGAATTAATTGCTCCCAGTTGCTGACCTTCTATATTGTAGCTAAATGGTAAGGATCTTTTCTCCTATGTATTCGCAGCACATTACATTTGTCTACATTGAGAGTCAATTGCCATTCCCTGCACCATGTGTCAATTCGTTGCAGATCCTCCTGCATTTCAGTACAATTTGCGTTTGTTACAATCTCTCGATATACTACAGCATCATCTGCAAATAGCCTTAGAGATCTTCCGATGTTGTCCACAAGTTCATTTATATATACTGTGAATAGCAAAGGTCCTACGACACTCCCCTGCGGCACACTTGAAATCACTCTTACTTCGGAAGACTTCTCTCCATTGAGAATGACATTTTGCGTTCTGTTATCTAGGAACTCTCCAATCCAGTCACCAAATTGGTCTGATTGTCCATATGCTCTTACTTTGTTCATTAAAAGACTGTGGGCAACTGTATCAAACGCCTTGTGGATGTCAAGAAACACGGCATCTAGCTGGGAACGCGTGCCTATGGTCCTCTGAGTCTCGTGGACGATTAGCGCGAGCTGGGTTTCACACGATCGTCTTTTTCGAAACCCATGCTGATTCCTACAGAGTAGATTTCTAGTCTCCAGAAAAATCATTATACTCGAACATAATACGTGTTCCAAAATTCTTCAACTGATTGTCGTTATAGATATAGGTCTGTAGTTCTGCACATGTGTTCGATGTCCCTTCTTGAAAACGGGGATGACCTGTGCCCTTTTCCAATCATTTGGAACGATACGCTCTTCTAGAGACCTACGAAACACCGCTGCCAGAAGGGGGGGCAAGTTCCTTCGCGTACTCTGTGTAAAAATCGAACTGGTATCCCATCAGGTCCATCTGCCATGCCACTTTTGAGCGATTTTCATTGTTTTTCTATCCATCTGTCATCTATTTCGATATCTACCATTTTGTCATCTGTGCGACAATCTAGAGAAGGAACTACAGTACAGTCTTCCTCCGTGAAACAGCTTTGGAAAAAGACATTTAGTATTTCGGCCTTTAGTCCGTCATCCTTTATTTCAGTACCATTTTGGTCACAGAGTGTCTGGACATATTGTTTTGATCCACCCACCGCTTTCATATGAGACCAAAATTTCTTAGGATTTTGTGTCAAGTATGTACACATAACTTCAGTTTCGAATTCGTTGAACGCCTCTCGCATGGCTCTCATCACACTACATTTCGTTTCGTGTAATTTTTGTTTGTCTGCAAGGCTTTGGCCATGTTTGTGATTGCTGTGAAGCTCCCTTTGCTTCCGTAGAAGTTTTCTAACCCGGTTGTTGTACCACGGTGGCTCTTTTCCATATCTTACGATCTTGCTTGAAACACGCTCATCTAACGTATATTGTACGATGGTTTTGAACTTTTTCCATTGATCCTCAACACTATCTGTACTTGGGGTAAAACTTTTGTATTGTGCCGTCAAGTCCTCTGAAATCTGGTTTTTGTTACTTTTGCTAAACAGAAATATTTTCCTACCATTTTGAATATTTCTTTTTACGGCTGAAATCACCGATGCTGCAACCGCTTTGTGATTGCTGATTCCCTGTTCTGCGTAAACTGTTTCAAATAGTTCGAGTCTGTTTGTCACCGGAAGGTCTAATATGTTATCGCCACTAGTCGGTTCTCTGTTTAACTGCTCAAGGTAGTTTTCAGATAATGCACTTAAAAAGTTTCACTGGATTCTTTGTCCCTGCCACTCGTTATAAACGTTTGAGTCTCCCAGTCTATATCTGGGATATTAAAATCTTCACCCAGATCTATAACATGGTCGGGAAATCTACTCGAAATATTTTCTAAATTTTCCTTCAGGTGTGCTGCCAAAACAGCGTCTGAGCCAGGGGGCCTATAGAGACATCCAGTTACCATGTTTGAGCCTGCTTTAACAGTGACCTTCACCCAAATTATTTCACATTTCAGATCTCCGTCAATTAACTTCTATACTATTGCACTTTTTATCGCTATAAACATGCCTCCTTCTTCACTGGCCAGCCCGTCTCTGCGGTATACATTCCAGTCTGAGTTTAGAATTTCATTACTTTTTACCTCTGGTTTCAGCCGTTTATTAATGAGAGCAGTTCTGAGACCTTTCTATAGACGCTCCTGCAGTTTACTATTTTCACATTAATATTGTCATTCCCTGTTGCGTTTTGCCTACTGCTACCTTGTCGCGTCTCAGGAGGCGTCTTGTCGGGCCTAGGGAGGGAATTCTCTAACCTACTAAACCCACATGTGCACTCCACACGTACTCCGCTACCCTTGTAGCCGCTTCTTTCGTGTATTGCACTCCTCACCTATTCAGGGGGACCCTACATTTCTCCACCCGATAGTGGATGTCGGGAAATTTGCACCCCAGATCTCCGCAGAATCGTCTGAGCCTCTGGTTTGAGCCTTCCACTCGGCTCCAAACCAGAGGACCGCGATCGGTTCTGGGAACGACACTACAAATATTTAGCGCAGACTCCACCCTGCGAGCGAGGCTTTCCGCCTTCACCAACTCCGCCAATCGCCTGTATGAACTAAGGATGTCCTCTGAACCCAGACGGCAGGAGTCATTGGTGCCGACATGAGCAACAATTTGCAGTCGCTTGCACTCAGTGCTCTCTATCGCCGCCGGCAGGGCCTCCTCCACATCTCGGATGAGGCCCCCGACAAGCAGACAGAGTGAACACTGGCCTCCTTCCTCGACCTTTCCGCTATTTCCCTAAGGGGCTCGATCACCCACCTAACGTTGGAGCTCCCAATAACTAATAAACCCCTCCCCTCGTGTCCTGCTCGGACCTTGCTGAAGGAGCGGCCACATGTCCACTCACAGGCCGAGCGGGCGATGCCACACGGCCAGCCTCCACATTGAGCCCCCGCCGCGTGCAATGCGAACGCCGTTGAACCCGCCACACCCCTTGGGACCGTGGGCGAAGCATGTAACACCTGGGGTGTAAAATGCGACGCACCAGACTCCCCACTGCCGCTACACTCCGAGGCAGCAGCCTGAAGACGGCTGACCGTGGCCATCAGCACGTTCACCTGTTCGCGAACAGTGGCCAGCTCCTGCTGTGTCCGTACACAGCAGTCACACATCCTGTCCATCCTAAGAAATCAACAATTTACTATAGAGAGTTAAGTAATCAACTTTTAACTAGACTGCTAATTCACTAAAGTGCGGCTCATAGCTGTCTAAACTGTGGTTACTAGGCAGTTCTTGTTGGAAACGATGAAAATAAGCATTAACTGTCTCTGGACTGTATTCAATACAAATACGAAATCTGTGGAACACTATTACTAGTACTCGAAAATTGAGGCTTTCTAAAAGCAAAAACACACGCAAAAAGAAGTGACAAGCAAGAAACACACAGTTAATACTAGCTGCACAGGAGATGTGAAGCACACGGCAGTTACGACGACACTGGCAGGACTGGTAATACTGCTGACTAAAGTAACTCTCTCTGACTGTACTCAAAAGCCGGCCGAAGTGGCCGTGCGGTTAAAGGCGCTGCAGTCTGGAACCGCAAGACCGCTACGCTCGCAGGTTCGAATCCTGCCTCGGGCATGGATGTTTCTGATGTTATTAGGTTAGTTAGGTTTAACTAGTTCTAAGTTCTAGGGGACTAATGACCTCAGCAGTTGAGTCCCATAGTGCTCAGAGCCATTTGAACCATTTGTACTCAAAACAAACACAAATAGCTATATTTGCTTTCATTTTTTGTAGGTTTGGATGTTACGGTATTTAGTCTCGCTGTAAGAACCTTGTAGTCACTAACACTTGTATCTGTCATGATGCTCCCTTATTTGGTCAGGGTTATGTTTTGCTAAGAGGTCGAGTATGTCTACGCAACCATTGACACATCTAGCTGGCTCCTGCACGAACTGTTTAAACCAAGATTGATTTCGGATGACGTGCTAAGCCCGTCTCCGACTTTAAACATGTATTTTCGTCAACATATCTTGTGTAGCTTGAAGTCACCAGCAAGTATAACTCTCTGAGTCAGGTACCTATCTTAAAAAAAAAAGAAAAAAAATAGAGTTTCAAATGGCTCTGAGTACTATGGGACTTAACTTCTGGGACCATCAGTCCCCTAGAACGTAGAACTACTCAAACCTAACTAACCTAAGGAAGTCACACACATCCATGCCCGATGCAGGATTCGAACCTGCAACCGTAACGGTCACGCGGTTCCAGTCTGTAGCGCCTAGAACCGCATGGCCACCCCTGACGGCGTATCTATCTCAAATGAGACTTAAGTTTTCTTTGAACTGTTAAGCAATTGTATCATCTGAGATGCGTGACCGGTGAAAGGAACCAAGCAAAACCAACGGACAAAACCCAGTATGATATGGGGGTTGATACAAGCGCCGCTCCGAAGCAGTCCTGGATACTGCATGGGGGCTTAATTATATGGATATGAAATACTAATACTTTTAATTTTAGTCGCTGTCTATCCGATTACGATGTCTCGTAAACGGTTGGCCCTGACTAGCTTTAGTACGCAATCTGACTGCATAGAATAACAACAAAGAATGAAAGAAAATTTCCGTTAACACAATTAATTAATTAAGTCCCCAGCAACTATAAAACGTACGAAACCAAAGCACAAGTGTAACTGTTCTGTGTGTGGAAGTGTGATTCAACGTATACATCTGGCACGGTTCATCTTCAATAAGACAAGAAATTTTAAATACCATTTATACTCAAGTAATTAAAAAAAACAGAAACACTATAATTGCGCAAGAAAACCAGAATTACACTCTAATACAAGAACACAAGCCAGATGCTTTGTTGACTGAACCTGTAATGACGCATTATTTAAGACATTGAAATAATAAAAAGAAAAGGGAATTTTTTTACCTTCATATATATTGACGAAAAGCACTCTGATCATTACAATATCTCCATTCGAACAACGTCTGCTGTCTAGCCCATCAAACAACTGCATAAAACATGGAACGAGCACTCCCTACTACAACATCTCAACACCGACTCACTACTGCCACATCTCGACAAGCACTGCCTACTGCCACATCTCGACAAGCACTGCCAGTGGAGGCGGCGGAATAAAACTCTTTGGCGCAATCTCTGGCGCTGTGGCTCAATGTAGCCACCTTTCAATACCTTATACTAAAAACAAACAACCCCCGTCCGAACAGGCCTTGGAGGTCCAACGGTACCGACTTGCCGCCGTGTCATCATGGGACCTTCATGCCACCGGATGTGGATACGGAGGGGCATGTGGTGTGCACACCGATCTCCCAGCCGTTTTCAGTTTCCGTGGCCGGTGCCGCTACTTCTCAATCGAGTAGCACCTCAGTTGGCCTTAGAAGCGGTGATTGCACCCTGCTTGCCAACAGCACCAGGCATACACGGACGGTGACCAACACAAGTTTTAGCCAAGCCCGACGGCTCTTAACTTCGTGATCTGACGGGCACCGGCGTTACCACTGCGGCAAGGTCGTTCGCACTTTACACTACACTACTACTAAAACAAAATCCTGTGCATAGTAAGCAATAAATTAAGAAAGTAAACTAATATCAACACATTTAACTGAAAATAAGTCTCTCCTTTTTGCAGCTTGTGAACATAATTGGCAAACAAACGATGTAATCACCTTATCTGCAGCAGTAACAAAAGGTGCCCTTTCCCTGACGGTGTAACTGACAAAAAGTAAAACATTTTACTAAAGTAATAAATGGGACACAAAGCATACTGAAATGAAAACAGATACAACGTTTTGTTTGAATTTTTTATTCATTAACAGCAAACTTTGCAGAGGGTTTCGCTCTTTCCTTGATAAACCAAAATAATGGCATAAGAAAACGAATTTTCATCAGAAACCGGAGAAACATGCGGAATATCGAATGCCTAATTAGAGGATATTGGAACGAATATCAGGAAAAAGCCATATCACTCGGTTAGGCTAAAGTGGTCGTCCCTGTATTACAAGTGAGATAGATGATCTACGGTTCCTGGACAGTACATGCGTCAATGCAATCATCAGCTGCCGTACAATGAGAGAGTTTTATTGGTATCCTGCAAATGTTAAAATCGTTGCAAGGAGACTGAAGGACGTCAGACTTCATATTCTGAGAGCTGCTTAAGCCAATCTTTGACTGACTAGCAGCTCCACGGCATGGCTCCCACGGCAGATTAGACCTATACTGACTTTGACTGGTGTAGCCCTTATTTTACATCTAGCGCTTTACGCACTCCTTCCTCGTTTCCTATGACTACTCGAAGGTGTTGGGGCACTAACAAAGCTAAATGCCTAGAGAGACCGAGCGAGGTGGCGCAGTGGTTAGCACACTGGACTCGCATTCGGGAGGACGACGGTTCAATCCCGTCTCCAGCCATCCTGATTTAGGTTTTCCGTGATTTTCCTAACTCGTTTCATGCAAATGCCGGGATGGTTCCTTTGAAAGGGCACGGCCGATTTCCTTCCCAATCCTTCCCTAACCCGAGCTTGCGCTTCGTCTCTAATGACCTCGTTGTCGGCGGGACGTTAAACACTAACCACCACCACCACCTAGAGAGATTTTCCTGGCCATTTATCTCCCATCATGTATTATCTGTCTTTGACCACAGCGTGTCGGAATTCCTTGCTCCAGGAAGTAGCGACCTCATAACCTCCGTCCACACACTTTTTATCGACTTGCAGTCTGGTGACCTCGGCTCTAAAGGAAGAAGTTCAGTTCTTTGCTGCCGTTGGAACTAGTTCCGAAGGACTGTGCTGTCATGAATGAGGCTGTGGTCCGGTAAAGGAAATGTCATGAATTGCGTTGCAAATTATGTATCTTTGATTAATAGTATGAAACTTCATTTTCCACACTGTGAACGAATTCAAACCCTGCAGTGGCTGGCCCATGTTTAAAAGTCATGTTATGAGTAGTGGTTTCTGAGTCTATGAAACTTCGGATAGTGCACTGGACAAAAAGCTTCATTAACAAGGGGAGGTCTCTGAGATGGGGATCAGAGTAAAAATGTATGGTGATGTAGTGTAATGTGTCAGGTACCTCAACGCCAGTTGACCTTCGCTCAGGAGATACACGGAAGAGCCAAAACATTTTGAGCACTGTACACCGTGAGACAGAATACCACCTGGTGGCATTGCGGGCACCTGACGTGTATATGGAGCATCATTCTGGCGACGATACGGACACCGAATGGGGAAATCCACTGACATAAACGACTTCGATAAAGAGTAGACTGTTATGGCTCAGCACTTGGGAACGAGCGATTTGCAAACGGGAAATCTGGTAAGCTGTTTACCTGCTAAAACTCATGACCATGTATGGACAGTGCCTGAAGGAAATGGAACCACGAGTAGGTGACGTGGACGTGTTGGATGTCCAATACTTACTAGTGAGGGCGCCGGTCTGAGGTCTGCCTGCTCTGTAAAGCAGGATAGGCAGCGATCTGCGACAGATCTGACGTCAGAGTGCAAGGCTAATGTAGGCACAAGTATTAACGAATACATTATTCAGCACATTGTTGGTACTCAGCAGACGACCCCTACATACTCGGTTGTTGACCAATCGATGTTGTCAATTGCCGGCCGAAGTGGCCGTGCGGTTAAAGGCGCTGCAGTCTGGAACCGCAAGACCGCTACGGTCGCAGGTTCGAATCCTGCCTCGGGCATGGATGTGTGTGGTGTCCTTAGGTTAGTTAGGTTTAACTAGTTCTAAGTTCTAGGGGCCTAATGACCTCAGCAGTTGAGTCCCATAGTGCTCAGAGCCATTTCAACCATTTGATGTTGTCAGTTACCATTGTAACGGGCAATCGATCATCGAGACTGGACCCGTGGGTCAATGGAAACCTGTCACGTGGTGAGATGACTAACGTTTCTTGTTATACCAGGTCGATGGTGATTTCCAGCTACGCCATCACCCTGTCAAACAGCTGCTCAAAACATGCACTTCGCCACGAACTTAGGCTGGTGGGGATGATGTTATATCATGGTGGACTTTAACCTGGGATTCCATGGCACCTCTGGTAGTAATCTAAGGCACCATTACAGCTATAGATGACTTGAATATTACTGCGGGCTACCAGCATTCTTTCATGCTCGATGTGTTCTCCAAAAGTGATAGCATCCTCTAGCGGGATAACCATTCGTGTCACAAGGCCAAAATCGTGTTACAGTGATCTGAGGTGCGTGATAGTGAAGTCACGTTTATGTCTTGGCCATCAAAGTCGCATGACATGAAACAGAGCACATACGTCATGCAAGCGGGAGCCATCTCCGCGCCCAGGAGCCACCTGACCGTAATTTACGGTAGATTCGTGAACTGTGCGTTGACTTCTGACGCCGCATATAGTACCTTCAGAAACCTACCAAGGATTTCTCTAATCCATACCATGCAGAATAACTGCTGTGTTGCTTTCCAAAGGTGGACTAACAACCTATTAAGCAGGTGGTCATAATGTTTCCACTCATCAGATGTCGTACTGATGAGATATCCGAGTATGTCTTTTGTTAGGCTGACCTCTTTCGGGTCTTATGACCGAATCAGTAGCGTAACGTTAATTTTATTTTTATTTTTACTAGCGTCGAAATGCTTTAATATAAGTTTCTGAATATAGTCGAAAAGTGTGCAGACTTTCTCTCAGTCTCTGTTTTATGGCTGTAAATGCTAATCTGCTACGCCTATACAAAACGACACTTCGCCTTTACTATTCTTATTCCTCTCAGCCGGCCGCGATGGCCGAGCGGTTGCAGGCGCTTCAGTCCGGAACCGCGTGACTGCCACGATCGCAGGTTCGAGTCCTGCCTTGGGCACGGATGTGTGTGATGTCCTTAGGTTAGTTAGGTTTAAGTAGTTCTAAGTTCTAGGGGACCGATGACCTAAGATGTTAAGTCCCATAGTGCTCAGACCCATTTGAGCCATTTTTATTCCTCTCATTCTTCTCACGAAGATAGTAGAAAGATACAGACATATTTTTGTGGCCAGATATTTTCTGCGGTCTTCATGCACACTAGTATCCTGCGTTTACCGAAGGCGAAGGTGGCCGCAGCCGTTGTCTCTTTACGTCTCCCGTCAATAGAGTTAGTCGTGGTCCAGCGCCTTGGGGAAAATGCTAACAATGAGATACATAACTGATAACAGAATTTTAATGAAATTCGTTTCGCTTTCAATTTAGTGACAGCTACACGAGACTGTGAGGAGGTATCTTTCATGAAATGCTCATGATGCAGGTACAATTTATGTTTCCAATGTTGCTATGACGACTAACACTACAATACGTCCAAATGTATCATAATGAATATTTTTACACGCGTCAACTGCATAATAAATATCAAGTCAACTATACATTATGTGTTTGTCATCTATTTTGTAATCAATGTAATGAAGGCACTTCTTAGCCACAGTGAAATAGAGGGAGGACAAAGAAAGAGATGAACGTGAAACAAATCTAGGATATGACCCCAATCGACAAAGTCTACTATCCTGGGACCTTACAGACACGATTATCTAGCGGTCCTAATGGATGATAAAGTCATCTTGTCTACTTTCCGAGGATTATATTTCCAATCGAAGAACCACCAGAGAGAGTGGCTTTAGAGTGACTTAGCTGACACCTCAAACTACATAGCCATTCTGTCCGCTCTCCGATACCTAGTCTGAGCAGGTATATTTTATGCTATGTCATTTGTCTGAGTTGGAGTGAAACATAACCTTTCAAGAAAGGGTATACAGCGTGACTTTATTGAATTTTTCTGTGAAAGACCAATGGACAATACACTAACAAGAAACTAACAAATAGGGAGTAGGAAGCGCTTGTTGCAACACTGGTAGACTCCCATACGTGGTGTGCATACGATGGTGGGAAAAGGAATGCTGGGGCAGCCATTGTGATGTAAAAAACAGCAGACGCTTCTTAGGTCTGACAACATCATTCGACTGTACAAAAACTGACTCCCAAACCACAAAGCCAGCCGAATAACTTAAATCTGCCTTACTCCAATTTATATCTACAGAAAAACGAAATCTTCCCCGATGCCATCAGTCTCGAAACTCTTCATCACTAAATGAGTTGTTTTGGAAACCGTATAAATCATTTCTGCGTCTTACGACATGTTGTTGTTGTGCTCATCAGTCCAGAGACTGATTTGATGCAGCTCTCCATGCTACTCTATCTTGTGCAAGATTCTTCATCTCCCAGTACCTACTGCAACCTACATCCTTCCGAATCTGTTTAGTGTATTCATCTCTTGGTCTCCCTCTACGAATTTTAACCTCCGCGCTGCCCTCCAATACTAAACTGGTGAACCCTTGATGCTCAGAATACGTCCTACCAATCTATGACTTCTTCTAGTCAAGTTGTGCCACAAATTTCTCCTCTCCCCAATTCTATTCAGTACTTCCTCATTAGCTAAGTGATCTACCCATCTAATCTTCAGCATCCTCCTGTAGCACCACATTTCGAAAGCTTCTATTCTCTTTTTGTCTAAAGTATTTATCGTCCACGTTTCACTTCCATACATGGTTACACTCCATACAAATACTTTCAGAAACGACTTCCTGACACACAAATCTATACTTGATGTTAACAAATTTCTCTTCTTCAGAAACGCATTGCTTGCCATTGCCAGTGTACATTTTATATACTATCTACTTCGACCATCATCAGTTATTTTGCTCCCCAAATAGTAAAACTCAGTTACTATTTTAAACGTCTCATTTCCTAATGTAATACCCTAAGCATCACTCGATTTAATTCGACTACATACCATTACCCTCGTCTTGCTTTTGTTGATGTTCGTCTTATATCCTCCTTTCAAGACACGGTCTATTCCGTTCAACTGCTCTTCCAGGTCCTTTGCAGTCTCTGACAGAATTACAATGTCTTTGGCAAACCTCAAAGTTTTGGTGTCTTCTCCATGGGTTTTAATTCCTACCCCGATCTTTTCTTTGGTTTCCTTTACTGCTTGCTCAATATATAGATTGAATAACATCGGGGATAGGCTACAGCCCGGTCTCACTCCCTTCCCAACCATTTCTTCCCTTTCATGCCCCTCGACCCTTATAACTGCCATCTGGTTTCTGTACAAGTTGTAAAGGGCCTTTCGCTGCCTGTATTTTACGTCTACCACCTTCAGAATTTGAAAGAGAGTAATCCAGTCAACATTGTCAAAAGCTTTCTCTAAGTCTACAAATGGTAGAAACGTAGGTTTACCTTTCCTTAATCTATTTTCTAAGATAAGACGTAGGGTCAGTATTGCCTCGCGTGTTCCAACATTTCTACGGAATCCAAACTGATCTTCCCCAAGGTAGACTTCTAGCAGTTCATCCATTTGTCTGTAAAGAACTCGTGTTAGTATTTTGCAGTTGCGACTTATTAAACTGATAGTTCGGTAATTTTCACATGTGACAACACCTGCTTTCTTTGGAATTGGAATTATTATATTCTTCTTGAGGTCTGAGGGAATTTCGCCTGTCTCATCCATCTTGCTCACCAGATGGTAGAGTTTTGTCAGGGCTGGCTCTCCCAAGGCTATCAGTACTTCCAGTGGAATGTTGTCTACTCCCGGGGCCTTGTTTCGACTCAGGTCTTTCAGTGCTCTGTCAAACTCTTGAAGCAGTACCGTATCTCCAATTTCATCTACATCCTCTTCCATTTCCATAATAATGTCCTCAAGTACATCGCCCTTGTATAGATCCTCTATATACTCCTTCCACCTTTCTGCTTTCCCTCCTTTGCTTAGAACTGGGTTTCTATTTGAGCTCTTGATATTCATACAAGTGGTTCTCTTTTCTCCAAAGGTCTCTTTAATTTTCCTGTAGGCAGTATCTATCTTACCCCTAGTGATAGATCCTTGCATTTCTCCTCTAGCCATCCCTGCTTAGCTATTTGGCACTTCCTATCAATCTCTTTTTTAGGTGTTTGTATTCCTTTTTGCCTGCTGCATTTACTGCATTTTTGTATTTTCTCCTTACATCAATTAAATTCAGTATCTCCTCTGGTACCCAAGGATTTCTATTAGCTCTCGTCTTTTTTCCTACTTGATCCTCTGCTTCCTTCACTATTTCATCTCTCAAAGCCACCCATTCTTTTTTACTGTATTTCTTTCCCCAATTCTTGTCAATCGTTCCCTAATGCTCTCCCTGAAACTCTCTACAACCTCTGGTTCTGTTAGTTTATCCAGGTCCCATCTCCTTAAATTCCCACCTTTTTGCAGTTTCTTTAGTTTTAATCAACAGTTCATAACCAAGAGACTGTTGTCGGAGTCCACATCTGCCCCTGGAAATGTCTTAAAATTTGAAACGTGTTTCCTAAATCTCTGTCTTACCATTACATAATGTATCTGAAACCTGTCAGTATCTCCAGGCTTCTTCCATGTATACAAACTTCTTTTATGATTCTTGAACCAAGTGTTAGCTATGATTAGGTTATGCTCTGTGCAAAATTCTACTAGGTGGCTTTCTCTTTCATTCCCTACTCCCATTCCATATTCACCTACTACGTTTCCTTCTCTTCCTTTTCCTACTACCGAATTCCAGTCACCCATGATTATTAAATTTTCGTCTCCCTTCTCTATCCGAATAATTTCTTTTATCTTATCATACATTTCATCAGTTTTTTCGTCATCAGCGGAGCTAATCGGAATATAAACTTGTACTACTGTGGTCTGCATGGGCTTCGTGTCTATCTTGGCCACAATAATGCACTCACTATGCTGTTTGTAGTAGCTAACTGCACTCCTATTTTGTTTATTCATTAATAAGTCTACTCCTGCATTAAGCCTGTTTGATTTTGTATTTATAACCCTGTATTCACCTGACCAGAAGTCTTGTTCCTCCTGCCACCGAACTTCACTAATTCCCACTATATCTAACTTTAACCTATCCATTTCCCTTTTAAAATTTTCTAACCTACATGCCCGATTAAGGGATCTGACATTCCACGCTCCGACCCGTAGAACGCCAGTTCTCTTTTTCCTGATAACAACGTCCTCCTGAGTAGTCCCCGCCCGGAGATCCGAATGGGGGACTATTTTACCTCCGGAATATTTTATCCAAGAGGACGCCATCATCATTTAACCATACAGTAAAGCTGCATTCCCTCGGGAAAAATGACGACTGTAGTTTCCCCCTGCATTCAGTCGTTCGCAGTACCAGCACTTCAAGGCCGTTTTGGTTAGAGTTACAAGGCCAGATCAGTCAATCATCCAGACTTTTGCCCCTGCAACTACTGAAAAGGCTGCTTCCCATCCTTAGGTACCACACGTTTTCCTGGCCTCTCAACAGATACCCCTCCGTTGTGGTTGCACCTATGGTACAGCTATCTGTATCGTTGAGGCACGCAAGCCTCCCCGCCAACGGCAAGATCCATGGTTCATGAGGGGTCTTATGATATAAGTGGCCGAAATGAGTTTTATGTTGCTATGAGTATTGCAATTAATAGTATGTTGAGTGTAGTTCTAGAAAGACCTGCTAATGATGTGTTCAAATGTGTGTGAAATCTTATGAGACTTAACTGCTAAGGTCATCAGTCCCTAAGCTTACACGCTACTTAACCTAAATTATCCTAAGGACAGACACATACGCTCAAGCCCGAGGGAGGATTGGAACCTCCGCAGGGACCACCTGCTAATGATATTTTCATAGATATTAATAGATGGTTTAAAGCCAACTCACTGATATTAAACTTCGAAAAGACTCACTATATGCAATTTAGAACCTGTAAGAGGTTTCCACCCGTTCACCGTACGCATATGCATAAAGTATACAGATGAGCAGATAGCAGAGGTTGACAGTCCTAAATTCCTGGGATTACAACTTGATAATAAATTCAGTTGGGAGGAGCACACCACGGAACTGCAGAAACGCCTTAACAAATCTGTATTTGCATTTCGAGTATTAGCAGACATTGGCGACATAAAAATGAAAAAGCTTGCATACTTTGCCTACTTTCATTCAATAATGTCATATGGTATAATATTTTGTGGTAACTCTTCAAGTCAAACAAAAGTTTTCAGAGTGCAAAAGCGTGTATTACGTATTATTTGTGGAGTAAATTCACGGGCGTCCTGTAGAAACCTCTTCAAAGAACTAGGTATACTAACTACTGCCTCTCAGTATATTTACTCCTAAATGAAATTTGTCCTAAATAATATATCTCTTTTTCCAACAAACAGCTCAGTTCAAAAATACAATACCAGGAACAAAAATGGTCTGCACAAGGACTTAAAAGCACTTACTTTAGTTCAAAAAGGGGTCCTACTCAGGAACAGTAATCTTCAATAATTTGCCAGCAAACATAAAAAATTTTGTTACGAATAAAGATCACTTTAAAAGGAGCCTGAAAGAGTTACTAGTGGCCAACTCCTTCTACTCCACTGACGAGTTTTTTAATAGAAACAAATAATGTATTGTATATACTCATACTATTAGTATTGTTATTTCAGCTTAAAAAATTGACATGTTCCACATTGACGAGGATCTCCTCAGCACGGATCTATGGAACGAAAAACTAATGCAATCTAATCTAATCTATCTAATGAAACTAGTAAATTCACATTTTTAAGATTCTGCAGAATCGTGTGAAACTCAATGCCATGACAGATTTTAATCATTATCGCAGGCAGGGAGTTACGGATTCTTTCACCAAATAGTCTATTTCTAAGCATTCGTAGTTACTGCGCCCAATGTGTTATTCTAGGACCTGCCGCCCATCAGAAGTGGTCTTCTTATTTTCGAATCGCTGCACGGAGCAAGTAGCAGCTAAACCGACTCGAAACTCTACAATAATTATGAACTTTGTGCATGTCCGCATTAATTGTTGGCTGTCAGACGACGTATTTATGAAATCAGCGAGGCAGGCGACAGTGAGAGAAGCTCGGAATCGTTTCAAGCGTCATCAGGAGTCGTGCTGAAATAAAAAAAAAGTGTTGACCACAAATGGAATACACTACCCATCGTAGTAATGTACTCTAATAATTACATGTCGATTGTAATTAGCGTATGACTATGCTGATATTTTTGTGCTAACTGCTCCTTTTGGGCTATGCAGAAGTTAATTCGGAGGAAACTGGACCAACCTCAGGGTACTGTTTCAAACCCTGCACACGCTCACGATGGTAAACCTACTACTTTTAATATTACGTCTCCTTCAGTAAGGAGTGTACTGCAAACTGAAAATATCGTTGATCGGGCGCTCTGTGGATTTATTGGCAAATCGCCCTGAAACCCCGCGCACTGTTCTTCTTCGTCCCGTTGATGTGTGGATAGCAATAGAAGGCTAATAAACTGTAGGTCAGTTACATCTGGCGATGCTGATGGAATTAGGTAAGGAAATGAGACGCTAATGGTAGTAGACATGTTTTGCTATATGAGCGGGAAAACAAATGACGAGTACAGAATTAAAAAGTATGTGACATGTAGAATGCCAACAGGAACAATAGCAGTGCAGGAAAAGGTGAACATGATAACTTCAAATATAAATTTCAGTATGACGAAGTCTTTTCTGAAAGTATTGGTCGGACTTCCTCCCGTTGGTGTAAGTTGTTGCCAGTACACATAAACGTTAGGTCTACCTAGTCTTTACCCATGATCCGAGTCATAGAAATGAGGTAACACTCTGTGGGATATTTATTAAGTTTTCTACTGTTTTGAGCTACGTAGCCATACCGCGGATCTGTAGTGTGGAGAGAACGGTGTCTTGCGACACTCCGGATACAATCACGCAGGAATCCAGCTATGAATTCAGACTCTTCTTTACATGAGCATAATGAATACTTGACAACGTTGTAGGCATTTTTGGCAATGAGAGAGTGTTTTCTGCAGCAATATCTTGACGACATTGTTGTGAAGAGCTCACTTAATCAAAGTCGAACTAAGTTCCAGTTTTGCTTCAAAAGCTGTATCCTATCAATTTCTTCCGTTGCCACTTTAACAGAAAAAAATGGTTCAAATGGCTCTGAGCACTATGGGACTTAACGTCTAAGGTCATTAGTCCCCTAGAACTTAGAACTACTTACACCTAACTAACCTAAGGACATCACACACATCCATGCCCAAGGCAGGATTCGAACCTGCGACCGTAGCGGCCACGCGGTTCCAGACTGTAGCGCCTTTAACCGCTTGGCCACACCGGCCGGATTTAAACAGAAATGCTGTCAAAGGCACTCTTAATTTTCCGTGTCATGTATTTCCTGGAAACTTCGGAGGAGCTGCAATATTCGACAGCTTCGAGAATACCAGTTTAGGTTACCAGCAGAAGAAGATGAAGACTCCGAACAAATTGAAAGCACTAAACAGTGATACGAATCAAATTTTTCTAATCATCTCTGTAACAAACCAGACTGGAAAAATTACTGAAGCAATTAACAAGCTTGTTCTTACTCATTTTTTATGGTTGATCTAGAGTTAAAAAGCGTATCTAAGTGCACAACTGCAGATTTGCCTATTTCTCCTGTTTTGTTTCTGTTTCAGGTACCATACATTAATTCTTTCCCTGTGAATCCGCAATTTGATCTATTACTTAGTGGCATCGAAGAATTAGTCTATTCTCTGTAATAACTGCCCATTTTGGTAGTATTCCGGATAAGCTTGCTGCCTTTGACACAAGACCGAGCGTAGGTACAATCCGTTTGAGATTAACCGTGTGGAGCTGGCCGCGGTGGCCGTGCGGTTCTAGGCGCTCCACTCCGGAGCCGCGCTGTTGCTACGGTCGAAGGTTCGAATCCTGCCTCGGGCATGGGTGTATATGATGTCTTTAGGTTAGTTAGGTTTAAGTAGTTCTAAGTTCTAGGGGACTGATGACCACGGCAGTTGAGTCCCATAGTGCTCAGAGCCATTTGAACCATTTGAACCGTGTGTAGTATCTTACCGTTTCTTAACATTTTGGACAGGGATGTTTATTACACTGTCTTAGTTGTGTCAAAAAAATCTGTCGCCACAAGCCGAACAGGACAAATGTGCAACTCATTTGTACTTTTCAGTGGTGTAATCTGTTGTCGGCTTGAAGCTGTCCCTTAAATCGGCGTCTGGTAGGGCAGCTCCACTAAGGGCTGGCTGGGGTATCCGGCGCATAGCAGCGAGGGCTCTCAAAGGTGTCCATGATGTTCTTCATATTGTTAGGGCATCTGAGAGTTGGTACTATTGCTGACGTCGTTTGGTACCTCGTGGTCACTGACCCTCTTTCAGGCTTGGTGCTTAGTGTTCCCGTTAAATTCTCGTAATATTTTCATTTCATACTGCTGAATTAACGTGTTCAGTCATCGCTCTTACACGGCATCGAGATTCTAAATTTGAAAGCTAGAAGTCAATCCAGTAACTAAATGCTAAGAACGCCTATTCATTGCGCCAACTAAAGGATCAGTCTTCTTTCATTTATTTTATTTTTAGTCATGAACCTTGTTGTGTAATGCACTAAACATCATTCATTATTAGTTTCTGTTCGCTAGACGCCCATCTATTCTACTCTCTCCCCCCCCCCCCCCGCCCCCTCCGCCCTCTCCCACCGCACCCTACCACCAGTCTTACCTACAACACAGCAGTTATGTCTGATTCAAACTCTAGCTGCTTCACTTCGAATTCTAGAAATGTAACGAAATACAGAACTGTGTTGACAGTTTAAATATAATGAGTAATAAAACCAATTTTTTATAGTTTACGACGTGATCTTCCACCCCTTTCTGTTACATGAGTAATGAGAGGCAAATGAAGCAACTTAACATCGCATTGCAATGTGGCCGTTACTGTAACATATGTTTTCAATACCGAGTAGAGCTAATTGTTTCAACTTTTTTCTCAACGTATTGAAGACACATGGAAAAGACTTGTACATTTGTTGCCACATCAGATCTCCCGAGTAGTAGTTGCCTCACTCATATTAGACTCTATATTACTGTTAATCTTACATATTAAAATTTCTTTGTGGATATCTTGCTTCTCTGAAAAATAATCTATTATTAACATTCCTCTTGGCTGAGAAGAGTTGCATAAATTTGAGCTATTTATTATATCGAATACTAGTGGCAATTATCGCTGGAGGTGTTTGATAAAACTTGCCGGCCGCTGGTGGCCGGGCGGTTTTAGGCGCTTCAGTCTTGAACCGCGCGACCGCTACGGTCGCAGGTTCGAATCCTGCCCCGGGCATCGATGTGTGTGATGTCCTTAGGTTAGTTAGGTCTAAGTAGTTCTAAGTTCTAGGGGATTGATGACCTGAGATGTTAAGTCCCATAGTGCTCAGAGCCATTTGAACCATTTTGATAAAACTTGTTTAAAATCAGTGAGTCACACGCTGCAGATATTTAAGGCTGACTGGAGAAACGTACCAAAATATAACCTCAGTCACTGTGCATCACAAAATAGAGGTGAGGTACGATTAAAGGCCCCAGTAAATGATCAAACAAGTTTGACAGACACGCTCTTATCTAGCCGCAGATTTGCCAAGCAAGCACGTACACATTCAAACAATTTTTGTCAGTTCAGCCTTACTCTGAAGCAGAGGCTGTCCGTATCGTGTAGTGACAACGGCCACAAATGCAGACAAAGTAGTCCTGGCATTGACTGTGTTTAAAGAAGAGAAAGAAAACAAGACTCCGGTCTACGAGATGGCTTACAATGAGAGATTTACCCACGAAAATCTACTAAAGGAAATATTACTCTCAGGACCCGCTGATTAAACCAGCTTTCTTCGAATGGACAAAGAAACTTTTTAAAACCTGTAAGGGCCCTTCTAACAGAGCATACTTCTCTCCCACGTTCGTTCTTATTTAGTCATGGATGTGCCAAACAAGCCCTTACACGTACCAAGAAAGTTCATCAGTTTAACATTACTCTTGAAGCACACGCCTTTTGTGTACACTGTAGTTTCGAATTAATGGGAATGGCTTCCAATGCAGATAAATCATTTCTAACATTTACTCTGCTACTGTGTTTAAAGAAGACGTAATCAAGATGCTTGTCTAGGGAATGGTTTAGTATGAGAGAGAAATATACAACAGAAAACCGGTTAATGGAAATGTTACAGTCAGAATTTCATGATTAAATCAGCTTTCTGCAAATGGAGAGTGAAACGTTTAGTAAATTGTTTAGCGTCACTTTGCCCTCACACTGAAAAGGAAGACGCCACTACATGAAAATTTACACCTTCTCCTCAAATGAGAGTTCATTAAAATATCACAGTGTGGGCAAATACAGTCCATATCAGCCATAGAAGAACCGAAGGTCTTCGATTTCTTTTATTTCGTTCCACTCCCGCTTGTATATGACTATCGGCATAAAATAAAATATTACATTGTGGGCAAATACAGCCCATATCATCCATAGAAGAACCGAAGGTCTTCGATTTCTTTTATTTCGTTCCACTCCCACTTGTGTGTGAGTATTGGTGTAAAATAAAATACCACATTGTGGGCAAATACAGCCCATATCGTCCATAGAAGAACCGAAGGTCTTCGATTTTTTTTATTTCGTTTCACTCCCGCTTGTATGTGACTATCCGCGTAAAATAACGATCTATGCCTAGCAAATACATCTAGCAGCAATATACGTGGTCAAATATTTGACAAACATAGTGAAGTTAGACAAAATGTTCGGACGTTTACGGGGCCTTAACAGAGCACCCATAAGGCAGCCGCTGGTAGTATCTACTTCCTACGGCCTCCTGCTCCTCTGGCACTGACCCGGTAGACGGACGGAGACGAGGGTCTCAACCAAATCCCCACTATGGTGGTCGGGACAAGGCGTGGTATGGGCGGAGCTTACAGTTATAGACCTTCTGAGATCTCATGATATCCTAATATCTAGCTGGATCCCGGGCGCATGGCAGTGCGACGAGTCAATCGAGTTGCATAATTGCCAGAAGATGCTGATGGAGACGTCAGTGCTTATGAGTGTCAAGTGCTATCGGTTGTAAATTATTTTGTCTGTATAGTTAGTCTGCGTTCCAGGAAACACTGATATTCTCTGAAAGGGTGAAACGAAAAGCTGATTACAATTATCTAATGGATTTACTGAGTCTCTATCGTGACTCAGTAGAATACATTAAACACTTTGTGTTTTGCCTGCACCACTGCGAATAACATCAATGGTATCTTTATGATGATCTCCCAAAGAACGATATGATTTTTGGTATCATGTTGATTAGTTTCATTAGCTATACGAACTTAGGATTTAATGTTTGGCTGTCTGATAGCTAGAACGCGAACTCGCATGCACAAAAAATTTCTAAAATGCCCTTGTATCTATGCACTAAAATCACGGGAAATATGCAATTAAATACCAGATATACTGGCATAATTATTGGAAACTAAAAATAAATCGACCTTACACTTTAAAAGACGTTATTTATATCCCTTTCATGCTACGTTTTCTTTTTTTTGGGGGGGGTGGGGGGGAATAATGGAATTTTTTTCTTTAGTGTAAAAACAAATTAATTTATATACATGCCATTCTACTTCACCTTCTGCACATACCACTTTCTGGAGTTAAATGTCACTGTGAGCCTGAATGATCAGCCTAGAAACACCGACAATTATGTGTTCGACCCTAATACAAGTATAGTTTGTTCTCAATTTCGTTTACATTTGACAGTATTTGTAAAACCATCCAACCCCATAGCTGCTAAGGGCATATTATGCCAACTCTACATTTTTATAATCTTATCTTCTTGGAGCTTACGCGAAACGTATATTGGCGTCGGGAGAACCATTCTGCAGTCTGCCTAAAATGTAGGTTCTCTAAACTTTCTGAATAGCTTTCCTCGAAAAGAACGTCACCATCCCTCCAGTGATTTCCGTTTTTAGTTCCCGAAGCATCTCTGTGACAGTTGCGTAGTATTCGAACCTACGTGTAACAAATCTGGCAACCCGCCTCCAAATTGCTTCGTTTTCTTCCTTTAATCTGACGTGGTGCGGATCCCAGACACTCGGACAGTATTAAACAATGAGTCGCAATAGGGTCCTGTATGTAGTCTCCTTTATAGATGACCACACTATCCTAAAATTCCCACACTTAATCGTAGTGGACCATTCGCCTTCCATACTACAGTACTCAGATGCTCATTCCATTTCATATTGCTTTGCAACATTACGTCCAGATATTTAATCATCGTGACTGTGTCAAGCAGCACGCTACTAATACTGTATTCTAAAATTATAGGTTTGTTTTTCCAACTCTTCCTGATTGCCTTACAATTTTATGCATTTAGAGCTAGCTGCCATTCATCACACCAACTAGAAATTTTGTCCAAGTCACCTTGTATCTTCCTACAGTCCTCCAATCAAAGACGTCTTGTATCCATCCTACAGTCCTTCAATCTCACCTTCCCAAATACCACAGCATCATCAGTATACAGCTGCAGATTGCTGCTCACTCTCTCACCCAGAACAATTATGTTTAAAGAAAATAACATCGGTCCTGTTACACTTCCCTGGGGCACTCCAGACGATACGCTTGTCTCTGTAGAACACTTTACGTCGAGAACAAGGTACTGGATCTGTTAGGTAAGAAGTCTTCGAGCGGCTTAGATAAACGTGAACATATTCTGTATGCTTGCACCTCTGTTAATAGTCGGCAGTGTGACACCGTATCAAATGCGTTACGGAAATCTACGACTACGAAATCCGCCTATCGCCATTCGTCCATGGTTCGAAGAATATCATATGAGAAATGAGCAAGCTGATTTTCGCACAAGCGATACTTTCTACAACCCTGCTGACCTGTGGACAGATGCTTATTTCTCTTGAGGAAATTTATGTTATTCGAACTCAGAATATGTCCTGGACTATGCTGCAAACCGATGTTAATGGTACTGGTATGTAATTCTGCTGGTCTCTTCTTTCTCGCTTCGTATAAGCCGGAGTCCCCTGCTGCTTCTCCAGTTGCTAGGGACTTTGCACTAGGTGAGAGATTCGTGACAAATGCAAGCTAAGTTAAGGGCCAAAGCTGTAGAGAAATCTTTCTAAAACAGAGCTCGGATCCAATCAGGACCTGGCGCCTTATTTGCTTTCAACTGTTTCAGTTGTTTCTCTACCCCAGCGAGGGTTAATACGATGGCCTTCTACGGGTGTCTTTGCAATGGGCTGACGACAGTATGTTCATGCGATTCACTAGTGTGAACGATTTTTTAAGTGCGAAATTTAAAACTTCGGCTTTACTTTCGCTATCTGCTACTGCTGTTCCAGACTAGTCAACGAGCGATCCGATAGAAACCTTAGATCCATTTACCGATTTAGTACCAGAATTTTCTAGGGTCCTAGGCAAAATGTATTGCCAAGGTATGACGAAGGTAGTTTTTGTAAGATTCAGGCATCGAACTTCTTAGACAAAAGAATTTCTATTAATGTGTGCCTGTTGTCATCTACGTGTTCTCTTTTGAACCGAATGTGTAATAGTCTTTGCATCCTCAAAACTTTTCGAATATTGTTGTTAGAACTTCAGTCTCTTACTACAATCCGACCTCAGCAGAGACAATATTTTTGTCAACTGCAATGAACACACGCGTCTTATGGCGTCTAAGCTGTGTTTTCGATATACACTCCATGAATAGCTAAATATTTCACAGCTTATTACTTCGGGCCGGCCGGCGTGGCTGAGCGGTTCTAGGCCAGTACAGTCTGGAACCGCGCGACCGCCACGATCGCAGGTTCGAATCCTGCCTCGGGCATGGATGTGTGTGTGGTCCTTACGTTACTTAGGTTAAGTAGTCCTGAGTTCTAGGAGACTGATGACCTAAGAAGATGAGCCCCAGAGTGCTTTGAACCATTTGAACCATTTATTACTTCGGGTTTCAGCCAATTCTCTGTCCACATAATAATCTGAGTGTGAGAAGTAGCCTGTGGGGCAGTAATTTCGAGAACTTTGTTATAAATACTTCGACATTTCGCTGATAAAATTTTGACAATCGAAATGCCTTTACTTCGAACGCTGTCTGATTTCGCTACCTGCGAGTAGTCTGCCATGTGTTCAACAGAGAACCTCAACCTTCAGCCTAGCCTAAAAAACCCGTGTGCCCGCCACAAGTACTCCGTTACCTCAGTAAACACTTTCATTGTGTAGTGCACCCCTGGCCTACGAAGGGGAGCCTTACAGTTCCCCACCCAATAACGCAGGTTCAGAAATCTGTAGCCAAGACCGTCGCAGAGACAACGAATCTCATGGCTGACACTCCCCACACAGCTCCACACCAAAGGACCCCGATCGACTCTGGGAACAATACTGCAGATTGCGAGCTCCACTTGCACTCCTTGGGAATGGCAACCGTCACCGTCTCCACCAGCTGCCTGTATGAAATGAGATGCCCTCAGCAACAGCCATCGCTGGTGCCAATGTGCGCCGCAATTTGCAGATCACTGCAGCCTGATCGCTCGTTAGCCACAGAAGCGGTCTCCTCCAAAACACGGGTGTGACCCCCAGTGCTCGCATACGGAATGCACAATGGATTTCTTTTCGGCCCAGAATGCCATCTGCCGAAGGGGTTCCATAATGATCCTAATGATGTGCCTGCTCGGCCCCTGTAGAATAATCTGAGTGTGAGAAGTATCCTATGGGGCAGTAATTTCGAGAACTTTGTTATAAATACTTCGACATTTCGCGGATAAAATTTTGACAATCGAAATGCCTTTACTTCGAACGCTGTCTGATTTCGCTACCTGCGAGTAGTCTGCCAAGTGTTCAACAGAGAACCTCAACTTTCAGCCTAGCCTAAAAAACCCGCAATGAACTATTCTTCATTAGCTCATGAAAAATATGAAAATTAAAAATTCTGATAGTGTTGTTTATCCTTTGTTTTATGACAGTAAGTTTTACAAATATCTGCGTGTCAATCATAAAGAACTACACTTGTGCATTACAGCACCCTACTATGAATCAGGTGAGGTGAGTAATTGGATAACATCGCTTCTGGCGCACGTTTGATATCAACAGGCAACCACCTGTCCACTCACCGTGTGAATGGGTGAGTCCAGATGGTCAGCTTAAGCATTGGCTTTCACCTTGAGCGATGCGATCGCATAATCACCCGCCACCCACCTTCCTGATGCTGTGGATCCGTTGCATCGAGTACATTAGGAGTTGCGTCGACACTAGACCCCGTGAGTGAAGCAAGCGGCACGTGAGGTGGCTCATACAATGTGTCAGATTCTCCGCCACCGCTAAACTCTCAGAAAGAGGCCTGAAGACGACTAACCGTAGCCAAAACCGTATTAAGCTATTCGCACACTGTGGCCAGCTGCTCGTGAGCCCAGACACAGCGTGAATACATCCTACCCATCCCATGTTTGACTACAAAACCACGGGCAGAAACGTATGTATGCAACTTCCTAGCCTCCTGACGTGTCACCTATGGAGGTTCATGTCTTATAAGCTGTGAAGTTGACTGTTCAGCAGAAACGAAAATACTGTGAACGAAAGCCACTACGTATTAGCACGTTTAAATGACGATATGATTTCGCTGTTTAGATTCCGAAAAGTCTCGGTCACACCTGATGTTAACAACATTGACGTAATTTAGAAATTTACCTAAGTTGTGGCGCAAATTTAAATCAGCTGTACGCATGTCTTCAGGTTTTCTATAGTCTGCCATATCTACTTCAGTTACTAAAAGTGAAAGGAAAGTATCTTCTTAACATTTTCCTAGTTGCCACGTAACAGCATCTCCTTCAAAAGTTTTACTTGAAGGAACTTAAATCCCTTACGGAATTCGCTTTAGGATGCAGGAATCTGAAGTCTTTCACAGCTGTGTTAAAGAAATTACATGTTTCAGTTTCAGGTAAGAAACGTAAATATTTCTTCGCCGTTTCTCATGTTTGCGAATGCATCTATAGCCATGACAAGGAACTATTCTTCATTAGCTCATGAAACATATGAAAATTAAAAATTCTGATAGTGTTGTTTATCCTTTGATTTATGACAGTAAGATTTATAAATATCTGCGTGTCAATCATAAAGAACTACACTTGTGCATTACAGCACCCTACTATGAATCAGGTGAGGTGAGTAATGGTATAACACCGCTTCTGGCGCACGTTTGATATCAAATCGATATCAATTAATTATGGAAATTAAGTAAATTAATTAAATTGATAAGTTAATTGCACTTTATACATTTTACCCAGAGAGCATATGAGTCCCTTCCCAGCTGACAACCCACCACTTTCCATGCGAGACAGCTGTCAATGATTCCAGACTGTCAAAAGTTGTCCTGTCCTTCTCAGAAGGACTGCATGCTTAAATGTCACTGGGTTACATACAAAGATGATGAATAATATGTTTCCCCTCATCCCATCTGCAAATCGAAAGTCCTGAGATGTGTTTTGGAAGTACCCTGACACAGTGAGCAATAACAAATTACCTGTCAACTAACCGCCAATTCACAAACATGTTCGAGTGTGCAATCTTAGGTTTCGCTCAGAATACAGCTCTATGCATCGAGAACTCAAATGGGAATCCCTGGAGGGAAACCGATGTTCTTATCGAGGAAGAGTATCGACAACTGGCATTTGAAGCTGACCACAGAAGGATTCTACTGCCGCCAGCGTACTTTTTGCATAAGAACCATGAAGATAAGTTTCGAGAAATTAGCGCTCATAGGGGTACATGCAGGTAGTCTTTTCTGCTCTCTCTATTTGCAAGTGGAATAGGAATGGGAATGACAGTAGTGGTACAGGACACCTTCCGCCATATACCATATAACGGCTTGTGAAGTAAGCATACAGATGTAATTTGAGTCTACCTATTAAGGTGTCTCTCCATCCATTTATAGGCACACAAAACTCGTGGAAGAATATTGTCTCTTATTTATCGAGAAGACAAAATAATTTCTGCTGCTGATGGTTTCTCTGTAGAAACCGCTGTATAAGCCCCTAATTTTCTCATTGCAGTCACTTCGCAAGATGTATGTGAGAGTCTGTGATATGTTTGCCCATAATACTTAGAAGAAACGGTGTAGAGCTCACATCTTAACTCTCGTTTCGTCACAGTATCGCTTACCTGTCATATTCTCACGAATACTCCGGTCGTCGATAAATTGCATTTGAATACACCTGATTTCGACGAGTAAGAGATTCTCACACCAAGTTATACACCTTTTCTAATACTCTCGAAATCCTATCACACTCCAACAGCTCTGTTCCATTAGTTACAAGACTGTCTAGTCCTACATCTTTTACTGACTAGGTAGAGAGCTGTCATAATGAGAAAAATAGCACACTAGCATACTGGAGGTCATTCATAAGCATGCAGAGTATACATCGACTGCACAAAGAAATTCAGAAGCGCGACACCTACCTTGCTTCAATATCGAATGATGGTCTACAAATGTCACTGTGTACATGACCTAAGCTCCTATGATTACCACACTAGAAATGCGACAGTGTAACAGTCTTTCGGTCACCGTTGACAGCACAGTGTTCCTCTCCCCGCCCTCTCTCTCCCTCTCTCTCACTTTCTCCTCGTTATTTTAATAACATACAACTGAATAAAACTTCAAACTAGAAAAACTTCGCTAATGTCACCTGATAGGGAACTTAATAACAATTTAATGCGTTTCTCTCTTCTGATATATTGGGAAACAAATACCGTCTGCATGTTGACATCTACCATATGTGGTGATCCCATTAAAGATACATGTATTGGTCCACGGGAGCAGGCGACCAATGATTGAAGTTGCTTCCATGGACTTGTGTCTGTATTGGAGGAAGAACGTATCGACTAACAATCACAAGGAGAGGGTTCTTGTGTAGTTGTGCGACCAATGATCGAATTTGCTTCCATGGACCTGTTTTAAAATTTGTTGCCTGTACTGGAGGAAGAAAATATTGACAGCCAATCACAAAGAGAGGGTTCATGTGTTGTTGTTTCATACATTGTTTTCTGCTGTAACACGTCGAAGCAGTGTATGAGTACAACTGTGTACACAGCAGGGCATTTTGTTTTTCTACCGTGGCTTGGAGGTCTGTGTCAGGCGCTGAACTGAAGTTAAAATGTTTTGCTCCATTTGGCTCTCATATAAAGCAGAACACCACAAGACTTAAACCACGCTCCTCTCACAACACATAAAATGGTTGAAATGAAAGACAGAGGCGATGTTTCTTACTGACAAATATGTGAAAGACATCGCAACATATGAAACCTGGAAGAGTCTGCGACAGTATGAAGCGTCTCCAAACATCTGTCCAAAGGTAATGGTCTCTCCCTTTAATCTTATCTTCCCCAGTGATGGGGCAGCAGATGTCTCAGTGTTCTGTTCTGAAAGGACGGAGAACATTGATTCCCCGTATTGCAGTAATGTACGTAATGACTGTTAAGGTGCTGGCCATCCCTAGATGGTGTTGCTCCCACCAACACTCTCAACATCTCAAACAAGTTGAGCCAGTCTTCATTATGTGGTCATAATCAGTGTATCAGTGGATGGATGGGGTGGAAAAAGGACTTTCGATATGGGCAACACACTGTAATAAGCACCACAGCTGATAGTGTGATCAATTTTAGCAATTTTACCAGTTATTCTGCAATTTCAGTGCCAACTGATGATACAGTTGCATGATTCCCAATTTCTATATCATCACTAAACTACCCCTCCACTACTTTGTGAGTTCCACATACTAGATAGCTGACTGTGCAGTACTTCCATTCACGGTTAATTCTCGGAAATATCCAAAAGAATTTACCAGACAGTGTCCTATACCGATACAGTTAGGTTATCTACATATTTCTAGCACTTAGATCACAGTGCAGATTTTACGATTATGATAGGAAGTTATTCCCTTTGTGTATGGGAGTCACAGACTGTTGTCGCATTATTGGAGTGAAGACTGAGAGACCTCCCTACACTGTCTTTGACTAACACTCCCTGCAACACTGCCGTCGATTTAATTTGCAACTGACCAGAAGTAGGAGGATACTATACCCACTACATTCCACGTCTCATGAAGGTACAGAGTGAGCTGAGACCATAACTACTGTTTAAGATAGACTGTTTAAAAAAATCTCACTCATGGCACCCATCCAAGCGCACAAGATCACTCCAGATGTGTGCATGTCAAGGTAGTAGAACATAAACACACACAATACCAAGACTAAACAGTTCTGCACTTAAACACACTATAATGCAACAGCCGTGCCCCTTCTGACCTATGAGTCATGTGTAAAGCAATGCTGTTAATATTCCAATGTAGAAAATACATTTCCAGTGCGTGACGTGCATTCTTTATGAAAGTTTCGCTCTGATAAACTATGGCGACAAACAGTAAGATGATAAAACAACTCCTTAGCACAACGAACAAACCCGGCCGTTGTGGCCGAGCGATTCTAGGCACTTCAGTCTGGAACTGCGTGACCGCTACGGTCGCAAGTTCGAATCCTACCTCGGGCGTGGATGTGAGTGATGTCCTTAGGTTAGTTAGGTTTAAGTACTTCTAAGTTCTAGGGGACTAAGTCCCACAGTACTAAGAGCCATTTGAACCATTTTGAACAACAAAGAAAACATCGATTCTTTGTAACACAAATACTATACAAATTTCCAAATGTGTATGAAGCCTGCTGTTTACAGAGTTCAAGTCTGATTACGGTTCAGAAATAATAATATGTTCCCAACAGTCCTATAAAATGATTGTCCACAGCCGGAAATGCATATTAAGAAACAGTGACATCTTACAAGGAAATAAACACCACGATCAGCAACCAGAGGAGATGTTAGAGTCTTATTGCAGTAAGATCCCACCTGCACACAGAAGTAAAAGATCGATGTTAGATTGTACTGATCATGTGTGGGATAGTATTCAGATTTCGCCTTGACACCATATGTCTATAATGCCTCATAATTCCACAATGAAGGTGTTGTAGTGGCAACTTCTGACACCGAATGTATCAGCAACACCATTTGCAGCGCTGTGTATTGGAACGCTGGCGCTCCATCTGCTGCTGTGTGTAGCTGGTGATGTGACACACCCCGCAATCCAGGACAGCTGCCACACTTTAATTCTTTGTTAGTGAACAGGCACTTGTTTATATGCAGCTGTGCACCTCTTTTTTTGCTAAACGAGCCGCTCCTCGTCACCTACTCATAACACCTGGGTTGGCCAGTGGGCCCCTTCTGCCTGTGACTTGCACCATGCAAACTGCTGCCTGTACTATTTCTGGCGGTTCTACACCCCTGTGGCCTCTATTTTACTTCGCAACTGCTGGTGAGCGTAACTCACTGTAAATAGGCACGTGCATGGGTGTAACTTGCGCACAGGATAATATTGCCATTTCGCCATGACACTATGTCTCTAGAATGCCCTCTCTTTCCTCTATTAAGATGTGTGTATGTAGCATCAGTCCACTCTCCTCCTCCAGAACACGCACTTTAATTGATATCTCCCAGGACTCATATCATGGTACTTTTGTCTAATTTTACGTATTCTCAGTCATTTTCCATAACTAAACTAGGTTTTCCCATTTTTTTATATTTTATCGTATTTCCGTCAATTTTTACGTATTTGACATAATTTGTTCTTGATTATACCAGATTTTCCTCGAATTTTATTGGTTTTATGTAATTTTCGTGTTTCTTCAACAGTTTTCTATATGTATAAGCTCATATTGCTGACATAGTCATGTGTTATTTGATTTTCTATGAGAATATTTAGGTGTCTTATACACCGAACTACTAAAAAATCCTAAGACAGTCTGTCTTCCTGATGAACAACATGCTTGCATTCTGGATAGGACGACCATGAAAACTACAGTAACAGTCGCTTCATACCTGTCTGAGACTCAGCGAGAGCTGCTGCTGATGGATGGATTGCAAACCTGATGTCTGGAAACAGTTCCATGTACCGCACTGACCCTACAGACAGCCTGTCTGCAGGCTCATTTAGTGCTGCACTTGGTGCAAACTTAAGGTCTGAAAACAGTTCTACATGTTCATTTGACCTCCAAGCGATCGTGTAGGGATCTGCAACAGGGATTTGTCATGTGTACAGAGTTTATTTTTGTTGTTGCTCAGAATTTTTTTTCCCATTAGTATATGCTCTTATTGTTTACCAGATGTGCTTCGTTATTTCTGTTTACACTTTCCATCTCTGATGTGTACCCATAACCCAATCAGGCCATCAACAGACTACCTCTTTTAGGTATTTATATTTATCAACCCAGTAATATGTTATTCGTCAGTTGACCGTGTGTCGACTGCAGGTCACGTCTTGGGCCATAAGAGCCATTCTCTACCTACAGAGTGCATCTCCCCAGCACTGTCATTTGTAGACGACCAGATAACAAGTTATACATCTGAACCACAACCATCCCCCACAGACCGCGCGACCGCTACGGTCGCAGGTTCGAATCCTGCCTCGGGCATGGATGTGTGTATTGTCCATAGGTTAGTTAGGTTTAAGTAGTTTTAAGTTCTAGGGGGCTGATGACCTCAGATGTTGAGTCCCATAGGGCTCAGAGCCATTTGAACCATCCTCTACAGACAGCTCTACACACATACACATATAGACTCTGCATGCATATTACCTGTCACAATGTCTCAATTTCAACCACTTTTACGGTATTTTAGACAGTGCTATAGCTCTTTGAATAGCGAAATACTCTTCCCAAAACAGTTCTGCTTTGGGCGTAAGCACATTTAAATTAATCCTGCTAAGGAGTATAACATCTTATATATAATTTATCTTACCAATGCTTTTAACAAGATTGTCTGGATTACCCAATAATAACAACCATTCAATTTATCCTTTTATACTCAAAAGATCCATGATGACAACACATGATCACCCCAATTACATTACCTTGTGTTTTAGATGTCCACTGGATGGAGGGAGACAGTCCTTCTCGAATATCACTCTTACATACATGATAGAACAGCACATTACTCAGACAGTATATTATACCACTGTACTCGACTGCATCCAGTCCCTTCCAACCACATATTCTATAGGTACATTGCATTTCCTCTATTTACTGTATGTTGGTGTTGCAGATGGTTCCCGTGACCCAGAGCAGACTCAAGTTAGTGTTTGAGGGTGGATCGGCCACACATTATGTCCAGAGGGATGTTCGAAGATGGATCCACAATATTTTACGTCCAGGATAGTGTTTGAAGGTGGATCCACCATGTACTATATCCAGAGCAATGTTTGGACGCAGACCAACAGTATTCTACATCTATCATTGGGTTCAGAGATGGATTCACAATGTCTTATATCTGGAACGATGTCTATAAATGGCTCCACAATGCATTACATATGGGATAGGGTTCAAAGGTGGTCTATGAGATGTATTCTATGTCCAAAGGTGGATCCGCCTGCTGGGGGACTGAGTACTGAGCAAAATAAATAAAACTGCTTGTTCTGGAGGAGAGTGGACTGATGCTACATACATATATCTTAATAGTGGAAAGAGAAGGCATTCTAGAGACATAGTGTCATGACAAAATGGCAATATTATGCTGCACATGAGTAATACAACCTAGCATCGGACAACATCTGTGTGCAAGAGGGAGGTTATCAGGGGTGGTCGTATACTCTAATGCGACTGTTACATCTCTCCTCTAGCTACTAATAGCAGTGTTTACTTCCTCGAAAGATGTAACTTCCTCTTCATATGCGTTTCCGGTTTCCAACGACCATTTTATAGGACTATTGTGAACATATAACAATTTCCAAACTGTAATAGGGTTGAACTTCGTTAACAGCAGGCATCATACACCTCCAGAATCCTATGTTGTGCTTGTGTTGCAAAGAAACAATTTTTTCTTTGTTGTGCAAGGCTGTTGTTTTATCACTTTACAGTTTGTCGCCATAGCTCATTAGATAGAAACTTTCTAGGGTAATGTATGTCATATGCTGGTAATATATTTCTTACATTGGAATATTAACAGCGTTGCATTCCACTTGAGTACTAGGTCAAGAACTGCACAGCTCTAGCATTATAGTATAGTTCAAATTGTTCAAATGGCTCTGAGCACTATGGGACTTAACTTCTGAGGTCATCAGTCGCCTAGAACTTAGAAGTAATTAAACCTAACTAACCTAAGGACATCACACACATCCATGCCCGAGGCAGGATTCGAACATGCGACCGGAGCGGTCGCTCGGCTCCAGACTGTAGCGCCTAGAACCGCACGGCCACTCCGGCCGGCTCATTATAGTATGTTGAAGGGTACAACTGTGTAGCCCTTGGAATATGTTTATGTTCCATGATTATTTCTCTGTTTCTGTTATCTTCTTGGTATGGACACAAAGCACCTGAACAGTGATGTGTGTAAAACGTTTCAGACTCCTTTTCTAAGAGGACTGTGAGGGACTACTAACCCTGTGTGTGTACATTTGCTTGACAGTTGTCCTCCTTACAGAGTTAGTGCAGCATGATTTGAATTTTCACACGTCAAACATAGCTGCTTTGCATTTGTCTCTTTGCTCATAAATGCCTTTTCCGTTGCTTGTTATCATTTTATAGGCCTCATGCGTGCTTAAATCAAAACATAAATGGTTCACAATTAAGGGGTTCATGTATGAATACACGAGTAAAAAGATTGCTTATGTTACCAAAACATGAAATAAATGTATTTATTTTTGTGCTGTTTACACAAACCAAAAGAAAATTATATATCTGAGGACAGATTTGACCGGTCGTGGACACCACTCATTTATTAAGGGGAAGGATGAGGGAACGAATCACCTTACCATTATTCGTTATCATTCGTCGTGTACTGCTTTCGGCGGCAAGCGCTGCGTCGGTACGGTGCGTCGCTTCGGAGCTGTGCAGAGCGAGTCAGCTGCCCTCATCAGCTATCGCGGATTTGTGGCGGGGCCCAGCTACGATCTTCGCTTTGTCTGCCCCTTGTCTGCCGCGTGGCCAAACCTGTGATATCACGGTGTCGGAAGGCGCATGTTGGCGATGGGTGGAAGAGCGCCCATTCTCATTATCAGACAGGCCCTCCGTATGGCGTCCCATCTTGAGCAAGGTGAGGGCGTCCAGCGTCCACTCGCTTTCTCACTGTGGCTTCCAGAATGACTGCAGTGTCCTCTCCTTGGGGAGTCAACCCAGGGTGTCTGTTTCACTCCTCCTCCTTGGTCGCTCACGACGAGTTGGCGAAAGTGACTGTGGTCGGACGTATTACAATCTGGATCTCCGTGAGGATAAACGACATGTTATTCCTTAACCGCCTGTTATTTCACCACAACACCACCTATCTATTATACACTAATAAGGGCTGCTAACCTCCTTGATATGCACGCATCTGTAGCCATGTTGTGTACAAGAATACATGCTGCAAGACTGGTGTGGAACAGTCTTCACTGAACAGCTGTTACGGACTCAGCTCGTTCTGTTCCTTTATGCAGTGGGTACAGTACCCTCCTCCTTCAGGTCAGTTGCAAATTAAATTGACTACAATGTTGCAAAGAGTATATGGCACGCAAATAGAATAGCTCATTCACAGGATAAAATTAAAACCATATGGTCAGTTGTGAAGGAAGTGACTGGTCAGCAGCACAATGTCGACGGTATAAATTCAGTTCGCAGTAAAAATATTTCTGTTGCTGATAAAACATATATATGTTAAGTATTTAACGATCATTTTTGGACATTTCTGGTGAATTAAATAAAAATTTATTTTCTACAGGGAATCATCTCTTGGGAAATGCATTTCCGAGACTGATGTCTGAATTACTTCTCCATGGTACAGAAAAGGGGGAGATTTATCCAATAATTAAATCACTGAATAGTAAGGACTCTCATGCATATGATGAAGTGCCTAGAAGAATATTAAAACACTGTGTTGCACATGTTACCCCTATATTTAGCCGTATTTGCAATTTTTCCTGTAGGAATGGTGTTACCTGAACGATTAAAGCACTCAGTAGTAAAACCGCTTCACAAAAAGGGAGAAAGGGATAATGGAGACACTTTTTGACCTATTTCTATGACAGCGTTTGCTGAAGTTATTGAAAAGACTGCGTATGTAAGGACAATTGATTGTTTTATATCACACAATTTGCTATCGAATATACAGTTCGGCTTTAGAAGTCGTTTAACAACTAAAAACGTTATATTCTCTTTTTCCTATGAGGTACTGGATGGGTTAAACAAAAGGTTTCGAACGCTAGGCATATTTTTTGATTTAACTAAGGCGTTTGAATGTGTTGATTAAAAATACTGCTCCAGAAGTAGGACCATTACGGAATATGGGGAGTAGCTCACAATAGGTTCACCTCTTACTTTAGCAACTGGAAACAAAAGGTAATTATTCACAGTGTTAAGAATGCCTGTGATGTGTGGTCTGAGTGTGTACGATCAAATGGTGCATGGGGGCTTAATTAATCACTATGCAAATAATTTTAATTTTAGTCGCTGTATGTCCGGTTACGCAGTCTCGTACCCGGTTGGCCCTGACTAGTATTACTCCGCAATCTGACTGCATAGAATAACAACAAAGAATGAAACAAAACTTCCGTTAACACAATTAATTAATTAAGTCCCCAGCAACTATAAAAGCTACGAAACAACAAGGCACAAGTGTAGCTGTTCTGTGTGTGTAAGTGTGATTCAACGTACACATCTGGCACGGTTCTTCCTCAAAAAGACAAGATATTTTAAATACCATTTACACTGAATTAATTAAATAAAACTGAAATACTATACTTGCACATAGAAACCAGAATTACACTCTAATACATGAACACAAGCCAGATGCTTTGTTGACTGAACCTGTGACCAAGAGGCATTATTGTTTAAGACATTTGAAATAAAAATAAAAAAAATTATTACCTTCATATATATTGACGAAACATCCACTCGTATCATTACAACATCCGCAATCGAACAGCATCGGCTGTCTAGCCCATCAGAACAACTGCATACAACGTGCTCAGAACTAGTCACGGCTACATCGGAACTCCTACTGCCCACTTCTCAATAAGCACTCTCCATCACGACTTCTCGACAAGAACTCTCCACTACCACATCTCAACAAGCACAGCCAGTGGAGGCGGCTGAATAATACTCTTTGGCGCAATCTCTGGCCCTGTGACTCAGTGTAGCCACCTCTCATATGCCACTCCTCCACAGGCTAGAATTTGGTGGTATTTTTGGCAGCATTGGTGGTGAAAATACCACCAAATTCGTCCAAAAAATACAGACAAAAATTAAAAAGTAATATTAATAAGTAAATGTCACATAACTAAATAAATTTTGGCTTTGCACTGACCCTTCAATAGCCTAATATATAAAATACAGTAAGGAATACAAATGCTTGCATACATATGATTTTACATAATAGTTTACACAAGTATTATGTGGTTAAACAATTCAATCAATAGCGTCAGCAATGACGAATAGGTGCAGGTAAGAGTCTCATAACATCTCATAAACAGTAACCACTCAAAAAATCAGTTTATACAAATATTCACATAAAATCCTTTCAATAGTTCAATAAACAAGTACAACTCCTCAGAGTAGTTGACAGTTCCACCCAGCACAGTAGCACCCAGCAATGATCAACAGGTGCAGATAGCAGTCTCATAACATTTCATCAGCAGTATTTAAACAGCTTCAACAGTGGCACCCAAAAATGGCGAGCCGGCGCAGACACCATCAAGTGACATTATCTCAGTAGAAGCAGTCTATTAGTGGCACCCAGTAATGTTGAGCAGGTGCAGACACCAACAAGTGACATCATTTCAGTAGGAGCAGTCCATCAGTGGCACCCAGTAATGTTGAGCAGGTGCAGACACCAACAAGTCACATTATTTCAGTAGAAGCAATTCCATCAGTGGCACACAGCAATGTTGAACAGGTGCAGACACCAACAAGTGACACCATTTCAGTAGATGCAGTTCCATTAGTGGCACCCAGTAATGTTGAACAAGTGCACGTAACAGTCCATAATATTCACTATCACTAATTAGACAGTTCATCAGAGTTCATTAGCACAAATTAAACATCTCCTAGTGGCACCCATCATGTTGAACAAGTGCACATAACAGGCCATAATATTCACTATCACTAATTAGACAGTTCAGCAGAGTTTATCAGCAGAAATTAAACATTTACAAGTGACACCCATCATTTTGAACAAGTGCAGGTAACAGTCCATAATAATCACTATCACTAATCAGACAGTTCATCAGAGTTTATCAGCAGAAATTAAACATTTCTAAGTGGCACCCATTAATGTTGAACATGTGCTGGTAACAGTCCATAATATTCACTATCACTAATCAGACAGTTCATCTGAGTTCATCAGCAGAAATTAAACATCTCCTAGTGCCACCCATCATGTTGAACAAGTGCAGGTAACAGTCCATAATATTCACAATCACTAATTAGACAATTCATCAGAGTTCATCCGCAGAAATTAAACATTTCCAAGTGGCACCCAGCAATGTTGAATAGGTGCAAGCACGAACAACACTTTGAAGGCACACACAATTGCTTTTACAAAATTATTATCAATGCTCTTACACTAAACATACAAATTATAATAAACACACAAATGATACCAGATAATTATCATATTAAATATTACAAACACACAAATATCAGTAAACCTATAATATTTATGGGTGTCAGTGCAGGCCACAATAAATAAGTAAAATAATATTTTAGAGATAGGTCGGTACCAATTATTTGGGATTAGGAAGGGGAAACACACAAAATACACTCACTCATCTTTCATCCACATTAAGTACTATTGTGTAATTGAGTAGTGTTAACTGTGTAAATGCAATTTAGTCGAAGATTTGATGTTGGACATGTGTATCAAGTAGTAGTGGCAGCAGTGTATAACAGTCAATAATAGTTAGTCAACGTCATAGTCATCATGTCAAGACCAATGTTTGCCAAGCCAAATCAAAATGTATGGTTGCTGAACAACTGTCAGTGTGCCAAGATACGCAAATGCTTCCTCTCTCCAAAAATAAAAAAAAAAAGGATATACTGCTTAGTGATTTAACAAAGTGTGTGTGTAGACTATCTTCCTTCTACTTGAGTGTTCTAGTCTGCCAACTTCATCCTCCTTGTTCCATATAAACCAACAAAATAATATGCTCCTCACTTACTTTACCTCTTATCCACCAAAACTCCAATAATCATTATCATCACATAATCTTAATACTTCAATAATACCTCTTACGTCGATACATATAAACCTTATCATCAATATCATTTACCTTACCTCTTGTCCACCAAAACTCCAATAATCATCAACTTCACACAATCTCAATACCTCAATAATACCTCTTCAATACGTCGATACATATAAACCTTATCGCCAATATCATTTCACTTCCATAACAACTCTTTCCTCTAGTTAGTCTCCTCGAACAAGTACAGATAAAATCCTAGTGCAAACTTCAATTCATCATCCCATACAATCCGAAGACACAATGTCCACAGAAAACTTCTGTGTAGTCCACCTGAGCCAAATCTTCTACTCAATATGAATTATAAAATACATTTTGGTTACCTTGTCCTTCATAAAATAAAAGAAATGCATACATGACCACTAACAGCCTTCAATTTGAATAACTTTCAGTAAGTAAGTACGAGTTCGGAGTGTGAATGATAGTAATATTTCACAATGTGTACACCACATCAAGAATCATGGCAAAACAGAAGCAAACATGTGGAGTATTTCTTGTGTCAAGTGTCACTTAGTATTTCAATTGCTCACGAAGAATGCAGTGTAATAACTGTCAATGCTCTAAAGCTAGTGTTGGTATGTCATGTCGTTAGCTTCCTTCCTATTAGCATTAATTTATACAGCTTCTATAAAACCTCCAGCTCATGGCAGTTCATTTTCTTATCTTAAAATATAAGGCACTAAGCGTAGGCAAAACATGCAACAGCGAGTAAATATACCAGTGGGGAACAGAATGTCAACAAGTGGATGCAGCACAATTCCTACAACGAGGCTCTGCCAAGTGAACTATCTATAATTAATACCATAGAGTGACCTAAACTCCATCTTCGTACACCGCATATCAGCATTTCTATATACCAAATTAAACAGTAGTTATGACAACAAACAGAAATGTATAAATATGCAATCCATACGCAAAGCAGCAAATATGTATCTTACATAATAAACAGGTCATTAGCATCATATCAGCATAAGCAAATAAATGTTCGTATGTAATCTTAATAAGTAAACATGAAGGCGCAAGCAGATAAATCACAAAGTATAACTTACATACATAACCATATCAGCACAACTAATCAGGTGACAATTATAATTTAAATAAATAAGCACAGCAGGCACATAGTAAAAAGAAATGTGACATCAGTGAAAAATCATAGCAGCCAAGAGATGCATAATATACATAAGTAACAATCCTGTTCATTAATCAATATTTGTCAAAATCAGTAAAAACAAAGTATAAATCACGTAATCGCGAGCAGCAAATTACGTCTAAAGTACGTACCTAAGTGGAAATATGTTATCTGAAAAACAAACTCAATTAATAGTTACCTTTTTAGTTTATTAGTTTCTTCTTCGAAATTACATTCTTCCTGAAAATTTCTCGATAGCAAGTCCTCTTAACGTTGGACACAAACAGAATTTACCTGAACTTCTTAAATATTTTATACAACCGTATCCTGAAAAATACTGAACGTTAATAACATAATTTATCAAGTCACTATAGCTTTATACTGAATTTATGCGGATTAGCGATTGTGTATTTGTTTACGGCTGTCAGTGCATTCGCACTGAGCGCTCGATCAGCTGTAGGTACGCGTGACGAAGAAAGTAATTGTTTACGGTCAACGACTGCCTTGTGCGGCCCGCAGACTTGACTGTTGCTTTGAGTATGTGCCGCCGCCGGAACACGGCGCGGTATCCTTGTATTCTCTAGGTGTTTACGTATAACTGTTGATGTCTCAAAAGTATGTCATTCCACAAAAATTTTTACGTTCGATATATGATGTATTCCCTTGGAGCGCCGAGATTTAAGAGTTTCTACTTCGACAGTGTTATCTTGAATAATTTTGCGAACTCTATATGGACCGTTATAAAGCAGAAAAAATTTGCGACACAAGCCTTTTCCTTTGTGAGACAAACGGTGAGACTTAATTAACACCTTTTGACCAACTGATAAGGTTTTTAAACGACCAGGACGTTTAGCTGATTTCTCTCTTCTAGCAGCCGCAGATGCAGTATTTTGTAGAGCCAGATTCACAACTTCAGAATGCCGCAGTTTCCGTGAAGGCGGAAAAGGAACGATTTCAGAAATGCGATTTGTCGGTGCTTTATTTTTTAATATCAATATAGGCGGTAAAGAAGTTGAATCATTAGGGAGTTCATTCAGAATGTTTTGAAAAATATGAAGATACTGATCCCACATTCTGTGACTCTGATGACAATAAAGTCGACACAATTTATTGATTTCCTTCATCCATCTCTCTGAAGCGTTAGATTGAGGGTGGAAAAGTGAAATGAAAGTTGGTTTAATCTTACGACGCCGTAGAGTACGAAGCCAAATTTTAGAGCGAAACTGTGATCCATTATCTGATATAACTTTATCAACATGACCCACTTCTTTAAGAAAATGTTTGATGAAAGCATTAGATACTGAACGAGCTGTTGCTTTGCGTAAAGGTGTAAAACACACATATTTTGATGTCAATTCCACTGCTACCAAAATGTACGCACAACCATTAGTAGAACGAACCACTGGACCGAACAAATCGACTGCAGCCATGTCCTTTAATTTCGCTGGAATGATAGGAAACAACGGTGCTCTGTGAGAAATAGTTGGTGGCTTAGCCTTTTGACATGATTTGCATTTGGCAAGAACAGATCGAATACGTTTTTCCATATTACTGAAGTAGCAATTTTCTCGTAATTTATAAAAGCATTTTCTGGGACCAAAGTGTGCATAACTAAAATGTGTGTACCAAATCAATTTATTAACCCACTCATCAGGAATGCAAACTAACCAAAAAGAGTTGTCGACCGATTTTCGTTTAAAAAGAATATCATTTCGAACTAAATAATACTGTCTAATCGCTACGCTTTCCTTTCTCCTCCACTTCTCCTTAATGTCCTTCCAGACTGGATCCTTATTTTGCTACTTAGCGATGTCCTGGAGCGAAGACGAAATAAAATTCTCAAACGCAACACCTTGAATATACATCAAACAATAATTGTTTTCTTTGCAGTCCTCCTCAGCACTTTGTTTCAAACCTATAGGTGCACGTGATAAAGCATCAGCAATAATATTTGAAGAACCCTGTATGTAAACAATACTAAAATCAGATTCCTGTAGATATAGCGCCCATCGTGACAATCTTCCATGTGTTAATTTTGCTGACATAAGAAATTCCAGAGCTCGATGATCGGTGTAAACCTTAGTATGCCTGCCATACAAAAATATGCGAAATTTTGTGAAAGCCCATACAACAGGCAAAGCCTCAAGTTCCGTAATCGAATAATTCTTTTCTGATTTAGAGAGAACACGACTTCCAAATGCAATAGTTTTCTGTACTACAACGCCGTCTTCTTCTATCTCTTGAAATAAATGTGCACCTAGGCCTTTGTATGATGAGTCCGTCGCCAAACAAAAATCTTTAGATAAATCCGGATGTGACAGAAGTGGAGCAGCAACTAAAGCATCACGAAGTCGTTCAAATTCTGATTGAGCCTCCTCATCCCAACACCAATTAGAATTCCTTCCAGATAGTTCACATACACGAGATGTGGCCAAATTGTCCTATCTAACAAAGCGTTTAAAAAAATTACGGACACCAAAGAAACTACGAACATCACGTTTTGTAGTAGGAACAGCATAATTACGAATAGCATCTGGTTTCTCTGGATCAGGAAGAATACCTTCTGTAGAAATAATATGACCAAGAAATTTCACCTGAGGACGACCTAATTTAGATTTTTCCAAGTTCACTGTAATGCCAACTCTTGCAAAAATACGTAATAATGAATCCAAAATTTTGTTATGCTCACTCCAAGAGCGTTTAGCAGTAAGAATATCGTCAACATATGAAGTAATGTTGTCACGAAGATAAACAGGTAAAATTTCGTTTAAACTACGAATGAATGCTGCAGAAGATACATTAAGTCCAAACGGTAATTTCCGAAATTGGTAACAGTTACCAAAGGCTAAAAAGGCAATGTATTTTCTACAATCAGGGTGGAGTTGTATTTGCCAAAAACTTGCGTGCATATCAATCGTGGATAAAACTTTAATTCCATGGAAATGTTGAAGAAGTTCATCTAAATTTTGTGGACGGTCAGTTTCAGGAATGATGATATTATTTATCTGCCTGGAATCCACAGCCAAACGAATTGACCCATCCTTTTTAAGAATGACGTGCAATGGGCTGGTATAAGGACTGACTGCTGGCTCAATAATGCCTTGATCTAACATGTATTGAAGTTCACTCTTAACCTTGTCTCTGTAAGGCAAAGGAATAGCGTACGTTTTCCCCCGAAATGGTGTGTGTTCTTTTATTCGAAGTAAATATTGTAAGCCTTGTATAGTTCCTGTGTGATGACTAAATACTGTAGCATGTGAAGTCAAAATTTGGTGCAGCTCTTCTCTTGCAACGTCATCTGGCACTTCAGCTTTCTTAACCTTTTCATTAATTAATTCTTCGCTATTAATTATATCATCCATCTCGTCTCTGTATCTATTGTCATTGTCATGAATGAACACATTGTCGTCATAATACTCAGCGAAAACATCAGAAGTAAGAAACCTTAAACATTTTGTATCTGATTCAGATTTTGTTAAACACTCGAAAAATTTCAAACTTCTCGGCATTCCGGCCACAGTCAAATTCACACTTCCTTCTTTAAAGTTTAAAATTGCCATATGTGCGTTAAGAAACTACATACCTAATATAATTTGTGTACTGCGTAATGGAACAATAAGTTGGTCTGTTGTTTGACTTCCACACTTTTTCCAGAAATAATGCCTCGAATTGTAGTTTTAGAAACAGGTAACACAGGCCAAGCAATAGTTCTTCCACATATAAGAAAAACTGATTCACTAATGACATTCAATGGTCTCCCAGAATCTAAAACTGCAGTGAACTTATTCTTACCCATACATACTTCAATAACAGGATGTAAAAATGCGTTTACATTATTTTCCTTTTCGTCTAGCAAAATGTCTCTCATGTCTTCCAGGCGTACGTAGTGTAATGTCGTAGTGTCATCACTTTCTGAACCGTCTATATTGCTGTCAGAAGCCGAAGCTACAAGTCATTGTCGATTGTTTGCGTCACGTCTTTGATTATTCGCGTCATTTCGCGGATCAATTTCTACTATTTGCACTTGTCTCTCTGAATTTCTGTCACGCGAAGGATGCCAATTAGGTCCCTCCTGTCTGTTCCATGTAAATTCTTGGTTGTGTCTGTTATTAAAATTTCTGTTTTCCTGGCTATCTGCACGACTACTTCTTGTGTAATTTCGACTGTCACTTCTGAAATTATTGATATATCTACTACCCTGGTTATTTCTGTAGTAAGAATTCCTATTATTGTATGAATAATTTCTGTCTCTATGGTACCGATTACTGTTTCCGTGTGATTGATCATTTCGGTAGGAATTTCCGTTATTATAATTGTCTGTGTAATTTCTGTTAGACCGTCTGTTATTGTCATAAGGCTGGTATCTATTGTCCTGTCTGTTTCGTCTGTCATTCTCAAAATTACCCATATAACGTCCGTTCCGATCATTATCCCTTTTCTCTGAAAATCTATTGGAATTACTGTTACTAAAAAAATTACAAGAAGTCCCGTCGTCGTTTTCATACTCAAGTTCTTGTAGCAATGTCTTAAAAGTCTCAATATCGTCTTTACATCTTCCAGCTAAAGCAATTTGTCTTATGAATTGTGGCAGCTTAGTTAAACAAATGCGAATTAATTCAGTCGGGCTATAAGGGCTGGAAAGGAACTGATTCTTTCGAATCATGTCTTCAAAGTATTCTGCTGGCGTGCGGAACTCAGACTGTTTAAAATTACGCTGCATAATACGACTATGTTTGACTCTGTCTTGCGTGTTTTCGGACCAATATGCCGATAGAAATTCATGATAAAAATCATTTAGATTATTACAATCTCTAATAAGTGCGCGCATCCGCGTCGCCGGTTCGTTTTCTAAATATCCACACATAAATTCCAGTTTGTGACTTAGTGGCCAATTTGGTGGAAGTGTGTACATAAATTGATCTAACCATGAACATGGATGTATGTCGTTCTTAGAATTGCGAAAGATCTTAAATTTCCGAACAGTTAAAAAGTGTTTATAATCAAAGTTTTCGCCTCTTGGCGACAAAGACCTACCGCGTCTGTCCCAGTCCCAATGTCGATTATTGTCAAGTTCGCGCCTGGCTCTCTCTTGTTGCATCTCGTAAATGAAACAAATTATTTTCTTCAAACCCCTCTGCTATCCGTGAGTCTAAATTTCTTCTGCTGTCTTTTCCTACGATTTCGCCTTCAATTTGTTTGACTTGCTTTCGTAATGCCTCAAATTCCCTTTTAACGCGTTCATTAAATTTTCCCTGATTTTCAACATGTTTATTTATGTTCTGGTACTCTTCGGTTTCAGCAAATGGCAATGGAGCTGTATCATCTGAATCTCTGTCCCCATTTAAACTAAGACTTGTCAATTTATCTGCAATCTCCTCAACTTTTTCCGATAAGTCACCTATTTGTTCTTTCTGTTTATTTACGTCTTCCGTAAGTGTCGCGACTCGGATTTCAGTATTGACACATTTAGTAGTGAACTGTTCATATTGTAGTGTTAGGTTATTGATTCTGTCATTTGGTACGGATTCCTCGATTCTCTCAAATATTTCTTCCTTATCGTGTGCACGTTGTAAATTTAACTCTGAAAAATTTTGTACTATCACGCGATCTCTTTCTTCCTGTTCTCTATCCTGTTCCTTGTGTCTAATTTCTATTGCAATTAATCTGTTATTGTGAGCATTCAAAATTGGTTGTACTTCTTCTCTGATTTCTTTCTTTAATTCATTTTTCATGTTTTTGAAACATGTCCCTATTCGTGAGTCTAACCGTGTTTCCATTGTTCCCATATCAGTTTCTAACCGTGTTGCCACTGTTTTTAAATCAGATCCTAACCGTGTTTCCATTGTTCCCATATCAGTTTCTAACCGTGTTGCCACTGCTTTTAATTCAGATCCTTACTGTGATCCCAGTGAGTCTAACCGTGTTTCCATTGTTCCGATATCAGTTTCTAACCGTGTTGCCACTGTTTTTAATTCACATCCTAACTGTGATCCCAGTGAGTCTAACCGTGTTTCCATTGTTCCCATCCGTGATCCCAAATTTAATATAGCACCCATCAACTGTTCCATATTAACTGGTTCGAAATTCTTTTCGCCTCTAACATTTCCCGCGAAACCAGCTTCCTTCGTCATAGCTGTAAAGCTATCTGTGTTCGATACAATTCCAGAATCTTCTGTCGTTAATCTCGTATTCTGAAAATTTTTTGATTGTGAAAAGTTTTGAAATGGTTCCGTACTATTTTCCCGACTTATTAAATTGTTTTCAATTTCATTATTCATCATACTGTTATCCTGTGTTGGCGAGTTCGCCATCTCAACAATTTCGTCATTCTGACTATCCATCATTTTTGCCTTTTTCATCGATCGCGTAATCATTTACAAAACATACAAAACTCGTCACTATACGAAAACTACACACAATGACACTTTATCTCCAACAATACCATTCACACGAAATGCTTCCCGACAAACACGATTAACGAACAACTGAAATCTTCATAATTGCACAAAATTGTCAAACCCGTATACAAGACATTAAAAATTAAATTGCAAAAATACCATTAGAAGAAAGACAAGAAAGCTACAAATGTTCATTACCTAATCTACACATGCAATATAGACTACAATTACTAAACTACAAATTACTACAACAATACTACTGTCTGCTATTTTTACTATCAAAAGAATTCCAAGGGACGATCCGAAGCAGCGGTCGCCACGTGCATGGGGGCTTAATTAAATATTATGCAAATAATTTTAATTTTAGTCACTGTATGTCCGGTTACGCAGTCTCGTAACCGGTTGGCCCTGACTAGTATTACTCCGCAATCTGACTGCATAGAATAACAACAAAGAAAGAAACAAGACTTCCGTTAACACAATTAATTAATTAAGTCCCCAGCAACTATAAAAGCTACGAAACAACAAGGCACAAGTGTAGCTGTTCAGTGTGTGGAAGTGTGATTCAACGTACACATCTGGAACGGTTCTTCCTCAAAAAGACAAGATATTTTAAATACCATTTACACTGAATTAATTAAGTAAAACTGAAATACTATACTTGCACATAGAAACCAGAATTACACTCTAATTTATGAACACAAGCCAGATGCTTTGTTGACTGAACCTGTGACCAAGAGGCATTATTGTTGAAGGCATTTGAAATAAAAATAAAAAAATTTATTACCTTCATATATATTGACCAAACATCCACTCTGATCATTACAACATCCGCAATGGAACAGCATCGGCTGTCTAGCCCATCAAAACAACTGCATACAACATGCTCACAACTAGTCACGGCTACATCGGAACTCCTACTGCCCACTTCTCAATAAGCACTCTCCACCAAGACTCCTCGACAAGAACTCTCCACTACCACATCTCCACAAGCACTGCCAGTGGAGGCGGCTGAATAATACTCTTTGGCGCAATTTCTGGCGCTGTGACTCAGTGTAGCCACCTTTCAATGGAGGGTGCCCCGTGGATCAGTGTTGGGGAAACTACTGTTCCTTGTTTATGTAAATGATATGCCCTCTAGTATTACGGGTAACCCTAAAGTATTTGTGTTGGTGTTACTAGTTTGCTAGTAAAGGACGTTGTGTGCAACATTGGCTCGGTTTCATAACGGGCTGTGTATGACTTAAGTTCATGGCTTGTAGAAAATAAACTAACGCTAAAGCACAGTAAGACACAGTTTTTGCAGTTTCTAACAAGCAATTCAACAAAATGTTTCAATTTCACGGAATGGGCATATGATTAGTGAAACTGAACAGTTTAAATTTCTAGGTGTTCAGATAGATAGTAAACTGTCGTGGAAAGCTCAGGTTCAGGATCCTGTTGAACGACTGAATGCTTCCATTTTTACTATTCGAACGGTATCTGAAGTGACTTATCGTTCGACACGATAATTAGGCTACTTTGATTATTTTCACGCTTATGTCGTATGGTCTTATGTTTTGGGGTAACTCTTCTCATTTTAAAATGATATTTTGGCCTCAGAAACGGGTGGTATGGGCTATAAGGGGTGTAAGTTCACAAACCTCTTGTCGACCCCTGTTCACGAGTTTGGGTATTTTGACTTTGGCCTCTCAATATATACTCACATAAAAAAAAAGGTTTGTATCACCCCAGTTCCTAGAGTTACGGAACCTATACAGAAAATTGAAGTAGATATCAACATAAACATAATTTTCCGCCTTTTTATGCTCATGAAAACCACACATTGAGTTTTGTACCACCATAGATTGAGACCGTCAGAGATAGTGGTCCAGATTGCTGTACACACCGGTACTTCTAATACCCAGTAGCATGTTCTCTTGCTTTGATGCATGCCTGTATTCGTTGTGGCATACTATCCACAAGTTCATCAAGGTACCGTTGGTCCAGATTGTCCCACTCCTCAACGGCGATTCTGCGTAGAAACTGCAGAGTGCCTGTTGGGTCACGTCGTCCATAAACCGCTCTTTTCAATCTATGCCAGGCATGGTCGATAGGATTTATGTCTGGAGAACATGCTGATCAAACTAGTCGAGCGATGTCGTTATCCTGAAGGAAGTCATTCACAAAATGTGCACAATGGGGGTGCGAATTGTCGTCCATGAAGACGAATGCCTTGCCAATATGCTGCCGATATGTTTGCACTATCGGTCGGAGGATCGCATTCACTTATCGTACAGCCATTACGGCGCCTTCCATGACCACCAGCGGCATACGCTGGCCGCACATAATGGCACACCAAAACAGCAGGAAACCTCCACCTTGCTGCACTCGTTGGACAGTGTAAATAGGAAATTTCTTGTAAGGACTATGGAACCAAATTGCTGAGGTCATAGGTCCCTTGGCTCACACACTACTCAGTCTAACTTAAACCATCTTACGCTAAGGACAACACACACACCCACGCCCGAGGGACGACTCTAACCTCCAATGGGGGGCGGGGGGGGGGGGGGGGGGAGCCTCGAGAAACGTGTCAAGACGCCTCAGACAGCAGGCTGGACAGTGTCTCTAAGGCGTTCAGCCTGACCGGCTTGCCTCCAAACACGTCTCCGACGATTGTCTGGTTGAAGGCATATGCAACACTAATCGGTTAAGAGTCCTGAGCGGTCAATTCGACATGTTGTTGGGTCCATCTGTACCACGCTGCATGGTGTCGTTGCAAAGATGGGCCTCGCCATTGGACGTCGGACGTGAAGGTACGCATCATGGAGCCTATTGCTCACAGTTTGAGTCGTAAAATGAGGTAGTGTGGCTGCACGAAAAGCATTATTCAACATGTTGGTGTTGCTGTCAGGGTTCCTCCGAGCAATAATCCGTCGGTAGCGGCATCCACTGCAGTAGTAGCACTTGAGAGGCCTGAGCGAGGCATGTCATCGACAGTTCCTGTCTCTCTATATCTCCTCCCTGTCGAGTAACATCGCTTTGGTTCACTGTGAGACGCCTGGACACTTTCCTTGCTGAGAGCCCTTCCTGGCACAAGGAATCAATGCGGTATTGACCGTCTAGACATGGCTGAACTACAGACAACACTAGGCGTGTACCTGCTTCCTGGAGGAATGACTGGAACTGACCCTCTGTCGGACCCCCTAGGTCCAATAGGCGCTGCTCATGCATGGTTGTTTACAGCTTTGGGCCGGTTTAGTGACATCTCTGAACAGTCAAAGGAACTGTGTCTGTTATACAATATCCACAGTCGAAGTCTGTCTTCAGGAGTTCTGGAAACCGGGGTGAAGCAAAACTTTCTCGATTTGTGTATATTCCTTACTGTCATTTCTTGATGACAATATTAGCTTATTCCTAAGAAGAAGCAGCTTTCACTCAGTTAATACTCGGCAGAAGTCACACCCGTATTTGGATCGGACATCATTAAATGTTAAACAGGAAGGTCTTTCAATCTCCAACTTCATCCTATGAATGCGAGACTTCTCTGTGACTCCCATCCACATCTGGAATAATGGCCAATCGTAGTTGTGAATTCCAGACTGCGATCGAAGTGCTAGAAATTTGTGGGTAATCTAACTGCATTGTTATAGGACCCCGTCTGAGACATTTCGGTGTAGGGGGAGATGGAAGAGTCCCACTTGCTGGCTGAGGTAAGCTCATGACGTTAGCAGGGGTGGGGGCAGTTAACTGATCAGTTTAATTAATTTATGTAGTTAATTTGATATCAATTGGATATCAGAAGTGCTCCATAAACATCTTTATCCCACTATTGAGGCTTCCCAACTTCATATTCAATCATTTTCCAACGACAACATTACAATCATATGGTTCACAGGAATCTGAGATCATGTCAGCAGAAAGCAAAATGGGAACATTGTTATTGACGCCCTAGACTGCCAGCAAATTCGAAGAATATAACAAACATTCGAAAGAAGAACCCTGCAAAAGATTTTCCTTATATAATTATTCAACATGTAGCTGTCGGCTAATGAAGCGCAAGTGAGTTAGTCTCCAGAGAATCATTGCAAAGAGATAACGAATTGGAGTGGTGAAATACTATTTAAGGTGACTACTAGACCTACTGCCTCAACTGTAACTTCTTCCCGCTATCTCCCCAGAAATATTAACCCACCTGAAATATCATCCTCTCATCTTGATGGTTGCTGCATCGGAAATTGAAACCCACAACAGGTTTATCAGCCAGAAAATGTTGTGGAATAACGGACCAGTGGAAGGCCTAAAATAATTGACAGAAAGGCAGAGAGTCAATTAATTCTTATATACTGAACTTTAAACACAAATAAAATTGAAGAAACTAGCAACTTGCCTGAAAGATTATCATGATTCCTTCACGGTGGCTCCATCAGAAATCGAAACCTAAAGCAGGTTTTTCAACCAGAAAATGTTGTAGAATAAGAGACAGCGAATGGCCATAAACAGCTAGCATAGAGACAGGAAGTCAATTAATATTTTCGTGTATTGAACCATTGTTGTTGTTGTGGTCTTCAGTCCTGAGACTGGTTTGATGCAGCTCTCCATGCTACTGTATCCTGTGCAAGCTTCATCGCCTCCCAGTAACTACTGCAACCTACATCCTTCTGAAACTGCTTAGTGTATTCATCTCTTGGTCTCCCTCTACGATTTTTACCCTCCACGCTGCCCTCCAATACTAAATTGGTTATCCCTTGATGCCCCAGAACATGTCCTACCAACCGATCCCTTCTTCTAGTCAAGTTGTGCCACAAATTTCTCTTCTCCCCAATCCTATTCAATACCTCCTCATTAGTTATGTGATCTACCCATCTAATCTTCAGCATTCTTCTGTAGCACCACATTTCAAAAGCTTCTATTCTCTTCTTGTCCAAACTATTTATCGTCCTTATTTCACTTCCGTACATGGCTACACTCCATACAAATACTTTCAGAAACGACTTCCTGACAGTTAAATCTATACTCGATGTTAACAAATTTCTCTTCTTGAGAAACGCTTTCCTTGCCATTGCCAGTCTACATTTTATATCCTCTCTACTTCGACCATCATCAGTTATTTTGCTCCCCAAATAGCAAAACTCCTTTACTACTGTAAGTATCTCATTTCCTAATCTAATTCCCTCAGCATCACCCGACTTAATTCGACTACATTCCATTATCCTCGTTTTGCTTTTGTTGATGTTCATCTTATAAACTCCTTTCAAGACACTATCCATTCCGTTCAACTGCTCTTCCAAGTCCTTTGCTGTCTCTCACACAATTACGATGTCATCGGCAAACCTAAAAGTTTTTATTTCTTCTCCATGTATTTTAATACCTACTCCGAATTTTTCTTTTGTTTCCTTCACTGATTGGTCAATATACAGATTGAATAACATCGGGGAGAGGCTACAACCCTGTCTCAGTCCCTTCCCTACCACTGCTTCCGTTTCGTCTCCCTCGACTCTTATAACTGCCATCTGATTTCTGTACAAATTGTAAATAGTCATTCGTTTCCTGTATTTTACCCCTGCCACCTTCAGAATTTGAAAGAGAGTATTCCACTCAACTTTGTCAAAGGCTTTCTCTAAGTCTACAAATGCCAGAAACGTAGGTTTGGATTTCCTTAATCTAGCTTCTAAGATAATTCGTAGGGTCAGTATTGTCTCACGTGTTCCAGTATCTCTACGGTATCCAAACTGATCTTCCCCGAGGTCGGCTTCTACCAGTTTTTCCAATCGTCTGTAAGGAATTCGCGTTAGTATTTTGCAGACGTGACTTATTAAACTGATAGTTCGGTAATTTTCTCATCTGCCAACACCTGCTTTCTTTGGGATTGGAATTATTATATTCTTCTTGAAGTCTCAGGGTATTTCGTCTGCCTCATACATCTTGCTGACCAGATGGTAGAGTTTTGTCAGGACTGGCTCTCCCAACGCCGTCAGTAGTTCTAATGGAATGTTGTCTACTCCCGGGACCTTGTTTCGATTCAGGTCTTTCAGTGCTCTGTCAAACTCTTCACGGAGTGTCATATCTCCCATTTCATCTTCATCTACATCCCCTTCCATTTACATAATATTGTCCTCAAGTACATCGCCCTTCTATAGACCCTCTATATACTCCTTCCACGTTTCTACTTTCCCTTCTTTGCTTAGAACTGGGTTTCCATCTGAGCTCTTGATATTCATACAAGTGGTTCTCTTTTCTCCAAAGGTCTCTTTAATTTTCCTGTAGGCAATATCTATCTTACCCTGGTGAGACAAGCCTCTAAATTCTTACATTTGTCCTCTAGCCATCCCTGCTAAGCCATTTTGCACTTCCTGTCGATCTCATTTTTGAGACGTTTGTATTCCTTATTTCCTGCTTCATTTACTGCATTTTTATATTTTCTCCTTTCACCAATTAAGTTCAATATTTCTTCTGTACCCAAGGATTTCTAGCAGCCCTCGTCTTTCTACCTACTTTATCCTCTGCTGCCTTCACTTCTTCATCCCTTCTTCTTTCCCCCATTCCTGTCAATTGTTCCTTTATGCTCTCCTTGAAAATCTTTACGACCTCTGGTTGTTTCAGTTTATCCCGGTCCCATCTTCTTAAATTCCCACCTTTTTGCAGTTTCTTCAGTTTTAATCTACAGTTCATAACCAGTAGATTGTGGTCAGAGTCCACATCTGCCCCTGTAAATGTCTTACAGTTTAAAATCTGGTTCCTAAATCTCTGGCTTACCATTATATAATCTATCTGAAACCTGTCAGTATCTCTAGGCTTCTTCCATATATACAACCTTCTTTTATGATTCTTCAACGAAGTGTTAGCTATGATTAAGTTGTGCTCTGTGCAAAACTCTACCAGGCGGGTTCCTCTTTCATTTCTTCCCCCCAATCCATATTCACCTACTACGTTTCCTTCTCTCCTTTTTCCTACCACCGAATTCCAGTCACCCATGATTATAAAATTTTCGTCTCCCTTCACTATCTGAATAATATCTTTTATTTCATCATACATTTCTTCAATTTCTTCGTCATCTGCAGAGCTAGTTGGCATATAAACTTGTACTACTGTGGTAGGCGTGGGCTTCGTGTCTATCTTGGCCACAATAATGCGTTCACTATGCTGTTTGTAGTAGCTTACCAGCACTCCTATTTTTTTTATTCATTATTAAGCCTTCTCCTGCATTACTCCTATTTGATTTTGTATTTATAACCCTGTATTCGCCTGACCAAAAGTCTTGTTCCTCCTGCCACCGAACTTCACTATTTCCCACTATATCTAACTGTAACCTATCAATTTCCCTTTTTAAATTTTCTAACCTACATGCCCGATTCAGGGATCTGACTTTCCACGCTCCGATCCGTAGAACGCCAGTTTTCTTTCTCCTGATAACGACGTCCTCTGGAGTAGTCCCCGCCCGGAGATCCGAATGGGGGAGTATTTTACCTCCGGAATATTTTACCAAAGAGGACGCCATCATCATTTAACCATACAGTAAAGCTGCATGCCCTCAGGAAGAATTACGGTCGTAGTTTCCCCTTGCTTTCAGCCGTTCGCAGTATCAGCACAGCAAGGCCGTTTTGGTTATGTTACAAGGCCAGATCAGTCAATCACCCAGACTGTTGCCCCTGCAACTACTGAAAAGGCTGCTGTTCCTCTTCAGGAAACACACGTTTGTCTGGCCTCTCAACAGATGCCCCTCCGTTGTGGTTGCACCTACGGTACGGTTATCTGTATCGCTGAGGCACGCAAGAATCCCCACCAACGGCAAGGTCCATGGTTCATGAACAATAACAAGAAATTAAATGTATGGAAGTTGCATATTAAGTTTTTCCAACTCATTGCTGATACTTGCAATAGGCTCATGACTGTGGTCGTTCGAATCGTGATTTCCGCTCCTGTACATGTAGGTCCTACCTGCGATTGGATTTTGCATCATCTGAATAATTCGGTACACTTTCTTTGTAACGGGCGGACGAAACGTTCAATAAGGTGTCTTATTTTGTGAAACAAACATCTAGGAAGTCTCTGTTTTACATACATGTTTTGTACGATATACGCTTAATTTCTCAATTAATCTTGTGAAACGGTGTAAACACATTCCCTGGTGTGTGGATTGGAATCGAGTATCCACTAGCCTTCTTCCTGTCGTGACTGTGCCTAAAGCATTGATTTCGTCTCGTACCACATGAGTTACTCAACCTCGTCTTCACAATCTCAGCGGATGGATTAAGGACGGACGGGAATAGGACTACTCTACTTAAATAAGAAACTCACAAATCTAGTAGAGCAAGAAGGCATAATAACTGGTGGAAAAAAGGCCTCTATATTATAAAATTATAACTGGACCTCAACACAACAGCCAATAAAACAGTATCAAACATGTAAGTAATTAGTGGACAAAAACTGAATAAATAAAACACCTAATGCAGGGAGACCGATAGAGACATTAATGATGGCGCATGCCAATAGAACGTGGTAGATTACCTCAGCAGTAGTATGCATGCCTCAGTTGTCGAGATGTTTTTGCAGTTACGAGTTGCCATCGTATTTACAGGCGACTGATTCTGACATCTAGTCAGCAACAAAGTCATTAGCTTTTTCTCAGACTAGCCAAAAATCTCCTACAAGACCTTCTAGTGCTTGTAACACACAGTTGCACCGCCTCAACACGACACCTAGATGGTCAGGAGACTGACTGTACCAGCCACAGAAACACGGCAGAAGGAACTGCATCCCAGTGAGGCCAATGTCGTCCTGTCAGATCAGTAGTATATTGAAATGGTTGTACTCGTTGTCGGTATAAGAACTCACTTACTGGAGTTCAGTAGTGGAATGCGGAACCTGCTGCCACAATCAAGTACTCAACACAGAAATGTTAGTGTGCGCCTTGTATAACATTAAAACAACAAATAGCTAGTTAAGGCAGCTGCAAATCTATGGTCGCAACGCTATGATAAATACAAATTAAACAATTCTCAATAATCATTAGAGATGCAAATGAAGTAGATTTCCTACAGCACACATTAAATGTTGCAAATATGGGAGCCTGTTTTACAATGAAGCACAGTCACAGAGACAGCACAAATCAGTTATCCAAAAGATATCACGCATATATCTTCTTTCATTAGGATCTCTCAACCTGAATAGTTGTAGGACGAAATTAAATGAAATTGTAAGCCTTAACATATAAATTAATTTTCACATGTTCGTATAACCATTTAATGATTTATAGTCAATTATTTAAAGTGACAGATAAGTACAACTAGGCGCTTCAGTCCGGAAACACGCGGCTGCTACGGTCGTAGCTTCAAATCTTGCCTCAGGCATGGATGTGTGTGATGTCCTTAGGTTAGTTAGGTTTAAGTAGTTCTAAGTCTAGGGGACTGATGACATCAGATGTTAAGTCCCATAGAGCTTAGAGGCTTTTGACTCATCAAATACGTATATGTAAACACGCAGAATACGGCGCTGAGTGCAGCGATGACTATATAAGACAAGTGTCTGGTGCAGTTGTTAGATTGGAGGTAGCGATGAAGAGGGTATTTTCCTATATGACCATTCCACACTGTAGCGCGAGTATTAGGAATCCGATAAAACATCAGATCTCCGACATCTCTGTGGCCGGAAAAAGATCCTGCTAGAACAGAACCAACGACGACTGAAGAGAACCGTTCAACGTGACAGAAGTGCAACCCTTCCTCAAATTGCTGCAGACTTCAATTCTGGGCCATCAACAATTGTCAGCGAGCGACCCATTCAACGAAATATCATCGATATGGGCGTTCGTAGCCGATGCCCCACTCTTGTACCCTTGATACCGTACGATACGGAGTTTTGCGCCTCGCCTGGGCCAGTCGACACCGAAGTTGGGCTTTTGATGACTGGAAATATGTTACTTGGTCGGACCATTCTCGTTTCAAATTGTATCGAATGGATGGACGTATACAGATTGAAAGGTCTCTTTTGGATTCCTTTCATGTTAATTTCTTAAATATGTTGTCATTTACGGCATACATTCCACTTCTAAATTTACTGTGGTGTTTCAGACTATCTTGGAGGAGACTGAGCAGTGAAACGTGTTACTTTTACACATAAACAAGAACGATCTGTCACACTACTGCACTTTAAAACACAGTTTATATGTAATTCATGTCACACAGTCTCATACGGAACCTACATCTGCTTTCTTTTACATACTATATATTATAAGATACTGTCATCGTCCTTCCCTTCTGTGTGAAAGAATGAATGAGCAAATGTATTTCTGGTTGCATGCTTGATGGTAGCAGACAAGCCTGTCTGCTAGAGAACAGTAGGACCAACGTCGGAACAGGTAGCTCCGCTGTAGAAGCAAAGAGTTTCCATTCTTAGTATGGTCCTGTCCGTCCCTTGTCATGTTGGTATAGGAAGCTGCCTCTCTGGTCACTTCCGTTTGTATTTGTGAGGCACACCTCAGGAAGGATCTACGGCAGTCGGTCCATGGTGAGCGTCTGAAGTGGTAAGATCTCCGGCTAAGCGCGTGTCTGCTAAGTCCGTAGGACAATGGATTTCTTAAGTGCAGCCTAACTAAAAATTTAATCACCTTTATTTCAGGTTTAGCTCTAAAATATCTAATGTTATCTTAAATTGCAACGCAGTGTAATTCCAGTGTGAAGTGCAGAATATCTTCCGGTGGTTCCTTTGTCACTACTTTGTGAGTAAAGTGGGACCACGTGTTGATCAGTAACTCTAACTAAGATCATCAACCTTAAATGCGAATGTACATGAGATTATAACGTCTCGTCTTGACAATATGTTTCAATATAGCAACTTCTCTTTATGTTCAACCCACGTGGGGTGTACTTTGTGAGACCAGTACCACATGCTTATACAATTGTTTGACCCATCAGGTTAATAGTAAGACGATAGCAACCAGTTCGAGGTTTTTCTTTTGTAAATTGCATTTCGATGTAATTTATTTTAATTATCAGAATTATTGTGGAGTCACACTCTTTGTGTAAACCAAGTTGACCACGTGAAGCATGTGGTGTAAGCATCAAAGTAGCCCACAGCTATTCTTTTCGGGAAGATTTCACAGAGAGTTAGTATGAATTTAGCATACCAGTGTGTGGTAATTTCATGACGGACAGGATTGCGCTACGAACGTAACTTCTTTGGGTGAAAATTGAATCGGTTGGTTGTGATTAATTTCCTCATGCATATGTTTCAACGTTCTTCGTGTGTTATTTTATGAATGCAGTGTTGTATGTAGTCTCCCAATCTTGTCTCCCTATTTGATGTGTTCCGTAAGATTACAAACTCACATTTACACAATCCTAATTAAGGCACCTGTTTAGTTATGAATCAAGTTTGATATGCTGAAATTTTAATGGTACAATGATCAATGTTGAAATAAATGTCCAAATATAATCTGATTTATTTCTTTTTATTTAAGTTGTCTTTATATATATATATATCACCGGTTATCGTAAGATGAGTACTAAAAGATTATAATTAATGTTCGTGTGATTGGGAATTTGGTAAGCTAGACTGGATACCTGGTGAAACAGTTGCGCAGTAATGCAAAGTTAACTTCCTGAGATAGCTCACAGCTTTTAACCCACTTTTATGGTCTTGAATATCAGCACCGCTTACACGTCAAATTAATGCAACAACATTACAAGATATTGAGACAACCTCATGAATCCATCGACCCTGTATGTCAGGAGGGGACTTTTCAAGCTGTGGAGGCTCTGTAATGGTGCGGGGCGTGTGCAAATGTAGTGATATGGGAGCCCTGATACTTTTAGATACGACTGTAAGAGCCGACAGGTACTCAAGCGTCCTGTCTGATCACCAGCATCCATTCACTACCACTTCGCATTCCGACAGACTTTGGCAATCCCATCGGGACAACGCGAAATTGCATACGTCCAGAATTGCTACAGATATGTGGCTTCAGGAACACTGTTCTGAGTTTAAACACTTTCGCTGGCCACCAAACTCTCCATACATGGACATTATTGAGCATATCTGATATGCCTTGCAACGTACTATTCAGAAGCGATTTCCACACCCGCGTTCTCTTATGGATTTACGGACAGACCTGCAGGATCCATGGTACCAGACATTAGTTGAGTCCATGTCACGACACGCTGCGGCACTTCTGCGTGATCGCGGATGCCCTCCATGATATTAGGCAGGTGTACCAGTTTATTTGGCTCTTTTGTGTATTTTAGTAAGAGCTAAAAGTAAGCGAATTGCCATTCATATTTCGGTTCAAATAACTGATTGTTAATCATTTAATTGTGATACAAACTTAAGAAAATGATTCTTTAAAGCTTAGAATTGTGTTCTCTTCCACCGGCCGCGGTGGCCGGTGGGGTTCTAGGCGCTTCAGTCTGGAACAGCGCGACTGCTACGGTAGCAGGTTCGAATCCTGCCTCAGGTGTGGATGTGTATGATGTCCTTAGGTTAGTTAGGTTTAAGTAGTTCTAAGTTCTAGGGGACTGATGTCCTCAGATGTTAAGTCCCATAGTGCTCAGTGCCATTTGGACCATTTGTTCTCTTCCATCCAGCAGCATTCACGGTCAGGTGACCCTAATTAAAATGTAAATATGTCCGATTTTTTGCATAGCTAGACTGTGCTCTCACTGTGGTAGCATTCCACTGTAATACAGGCTGCCCAACGTAGAACATCTGCAGTGTGATGAACGAAATTTATTTCATTTGCACTAAAAGGGTACCACCCCCCCCCCCCTTTCACTGGCGTCGACCTTCGATAGAGCATCAGGTTGAGATTAGTGCACATAAGTTCATTGAATCTTGCTACAATGGTGCCTGTGTACCATGGAGAAGGGATGGACCAATTGTGTTATTTTCCTTTTCAGTGCACGTCCCTCACTAATCATCATGTGTCCACATCGTCTGAGATATACTATTTATGTTTTTCTTTTCTATTTTCTTCGTGTCGTCCGCTCAGGTGATAGAGGAGGCTTTCATAGACGCTGCCTGTGCAGTCCAAGGCTGTTTCCAACTAGAGTTTTCTTCCTAGGTTAGCAAAGCGGGAATAAGGGATCAAACATGTTTACGCTTCTGCGGGTGTGGCTGAGCGGAAGCGGGACTCGTCGGCCCTGTCGCCATATTGCGCACTCGGACGCTGGGGCTGGTAATGGGCAGTTGAGTTTAGTATGTGCTCCACATATTTTGATGACGACGAGGGCATTGTACATGGAATCTTAGGGTAGTTTACACACTAATCCGTTTCTCTTTAGGAAATATTCCCAGTAAAGGAAAGCTTGATTTTTAAAATTCATTTGGATAGGAATATTGAGTGGGAACGACTTAATGAAAGAGGCGCCGTTGTCTTACACATAGGGCATATTTTGCAACCAGGCTTGTTAGTGATCTGTGCGTGTGCTACGGTTTTAGTCATGGACCACCTTCACGGATAAGGGCTAAACCACTACATTTGTCTTGACTATACGAGACAGGACTTTTAGAAGCAAACATACTGTGCTTGTTTCTGAATGTCCTGTGTTGTATAATTGTCATTACTTAAATAAAATGTAGAACACAGGAATTTTAGAAGCAAATATGCTATGTTTGCTTCTAAAATCCCAAGTTGTATATTCATACCATGTTCTACATTTCAGTTAACTAATGACATATGTGGAGGTTTAAACCATTTTAACCCCTATCCGTGAAGATCCTCCATGATAGAAACTGGTTGATATTTGGGTTAAAAGTAAATGCAGCTGATGGTCAAATATGCATTTATACATAAGCTGAGATTAGTAGCGTGCGATTTCTTTTGAACACACTAGCACGTATACAAGGTGAGTACATCGAATTCTCGTTGTCCATGCCAGGCTTCGTGACTGCTGGGTGCACAGACAATAATTATGGTGAAAGCATGCTTGATCAGAATTCAGTTGAGTTTAGCGAGTGTAGTCTTAATTCGGATTAGTCAGCAGATTGCTTGATAAACAACCTCATTAAATTTTATGTTGGACGGAAAAAATGGTTCGGAGCTGCTTATTTAATTTTATTTAGACTGCAATTGAGTATGTGCATGCGAAATAAAATTCGGTGTTAGGCATTCATATAATCTGTTAGCACCAAGTAGCCCTGTTTTCACCGTTTAAGTAGTGGCCTGTGTAAAATTTCTAATTTGCGGAGAGTGTGCTTGAATATTACGAGTGCCCACATTCCTCTTCTGCTATTCCTTTCTTCTTCAAACCTTAGAAGATCAAGAAGACATTAGCGAGGTAGAATTCGAGTATGTGCGAATGCTTGATTGACAGTACATCCTTCCCCTTACATAGTGCAGAAAAACGTTGCGTTGGAGATCAGATGTTTTATGGAGAAAGTGAATAAACCTATGGTTTCCCAGCAACAGTTGGATTTGGTAAAATAATTGTCAGTAGTTTACGATATAGTAAGAGACCAATAGTTAGTAGGCAAAACCGAAGAGAGTTATCTATTTCCAGCCAGTTGTGGCTCCTCCGAGTAAATAAATGTTAAAAGCGTTCAAAGAAGATGGTGGGACATCCAATTTGACTTGCAGATCATACCTTGCACTCCCACCCCCTCCATTTGGTATCATGACAGGCGCCATTATCAACATGGCAAGGCAAGTACACGTCATTTGTGTGGAATAAGAGTGATGTGCACAGTCCAAGAATACAATAAGTGGCTCACTTTGCATAACTTCATTGATGCAAATTCACTTACGCATTATCCGTTGTGCAACTTAGGATTTGACCATCAGTAGTATGTGGTAATGAATTCATTTAGGGCTGGGCTGGCATTTGTCAGCTCTACACTTATTTCAAATTCTGTGACGGGCACGTAATAGTGAACGGATCTCTGTATTGGATGTGGTGGCTGAAACGTCTGCATACCACGTCGAACTTGTCCACAACTCCTATCCAGGGCATGCCTTAGATATACAAAGAGAACGGGGTCGTTGTTGAGGGTAGTAATAAAACTTTTCCTAGTTAAAATTCAGCCGCAGATGAAATAAAAGAATTTCAACAATCCCCTCTCATCTTGCGACGCTGCTAACGATTTTAGCGAGAATGCAATAATCTTTTGTGAAATACCAAAAAATTTAGAACGTAATCGGATCGAATGTTTTTCTTCTCTCTCTTTCACATGCACTCAACTATGTTGTTTATTTGTCATCTTGTTGAAGTTGTGGTTTTCAGCGTTGCCAACTGGTGTTCTCTAGGATTTGTCTTGTGTGACTTTTTTGTCCGTGTATGTATCACGGGTTTTAATTTGCGCGAGTGTCTTGCTCATACCAGAAGTGTCCTCAGTCAGTAAAACTGTCTGCTCTAGTGCTTCCACACCCTCTTCACGCTAGTCCACAGGCTAAGTACTGATAGTAAGCCGTGTTTCATCGACCATCTCTTCATAAATATGCTGTACAGATGGAGGTGATACTTTAATTTTAAATACTGACGACGCTTTTGGCACGACTGTTTTATGCACATCCACTGCAGGACTTGATTTTAGTAAGTGCTATTAGTTTTTGTGCTTGTAATACTTTGGTAGTTTTTATGGTTTTTAAAGCTATTACTGTTTCTTTTTTCGTCAATCTCAGTTATGTAGCTAAGTTTTTTGCTAATGAAGGTGTCTCCCTGTTCAGGTTTATTTTTGCTTCTGGTCAAAGTATATTTAGATATACCGAAACCATAGCCAAGGATTTGAATATATCTTTATCCTGCAAGTATTTGGCTGTTATCATTTACCACGAAGATTTGCAACAGCTGCTGCTTCAGCCATGTTTAAAATTTTGCTGGTCTGGGGCAGCCACTGTTTTTTTTCTTTTTTTTAGGCACGTTTCATTCCTTCTCCTGAAGGCAGGCTGCTTTAAGGCTTATCTTAGTGCCATTCTTCAGCCAGAGGTTTACATATTTATTTTATTTGCTGTACATAACTTATATTTTTGTAGACATGCTATACATAATATTGTTTTTTTTGGTTGATTAACATATAAATAAGTGAATGGTAACATTATAAATCAAAATAATTTTAATATAAATAAAAATATTTAAGTGATGTATCATTGAGTAATGGTTTACATAGTTTTTTTTTCCTGCTTGCTTGTGAAGGAGTGTTATGTGTTGTGGTGTTCGTACTTTTGTGTTTTCGCTTAGTTCTACGTTACAGGTTCCCCTTTCCTGTTACTACAGTACTCGGAGCTGGGTATCACAATATTTTCCTTAGTCTATGATTGTTTTTGTTCTCTTTTGTCGTGTTTTATGTGTGTTCATGTTGCGTTTTTCTGTGCGATACTTTTGTGTTTTGTGTGGTGTGGGGCCGTTGCGGTGTATTGGAAATGGGTTTTGGTGCGTTATACTTCATGTCATGGGCTTTTGTTACGGTCTTTCGTCTAGGTGCGGTGGAGTTTATTCAAGATGAGTCAGTTGTGTCATTGTTGGTGCTAGGTCGGGGAATATTTTGGAGGTGGTTTGAGCTACTGTACGCACTGGATAAATGTATTTAAATTTTGGTCGTCGTGTCGTTGGTGGTTTGTTTGTCAGTATGTCTTCCATGTCTGGTATTTTGTGGAAGATATGGGATCCATATCTTGCTCTGAGTTTGGCGAGCCTTGTCTGGAGTGGTGTCATATCTGTGATCTGGTATACTTCGTTGATTGGGGTCCGAGGTGGTAGTTTTGCGATGCTGCACAGTAGTCGTCGCTCTGTTGCGTATAGTTTTTTTGCTATAGTCTTCGGTATACCGCCTAGTGGCGCAGAGGCGTATTCGTAAATAGGTCTGATGTACGTTTTGTACGTGTGTATGGCTGTCCTGGCGAAACATTCATACAGTCGGCTTTGGACTTGTATGATGAGGTTTTGTCTTCATCTTGTTTTATTTAGTAGGTGCTGAAGATGAGTGTTATCGTTTAGGTGTTTGTCAAGGAATACCCCCAGATATCTTGCGGAGTCTGTGAGTTGTAGGGGTTGGTTCCACAGTCTGAGGGTGATGTCGGTGCGTTATTGTTGTCGTTTTCGAGTCAAGTTTCGGTGCTGGAATAGCACTGTTTGTGTTTTTGTGGGGCTTGGTCTTATCCTCCATTTTGTCATCCAGTCTTCGAGTTTGGTCAAGTATCTTGTGGCTATTCAATGTATAGTGTCTGTCCGGAGGCCTGTGCACCAGTAAGCGGTGTCGTCCGCATATAGAGCCAACTTTTTCGTTGGCGTCTCTTGGGGTCGGTACGTCATGCGTGTACAGCGCGTACAGTAGCGGAGATAGTATAGCTCTTTGTGGGACGCCTGCCTCTGGTGTGAATGGTTCTGACGCTGCGTCGTTTACATAGACTCTGCAGATCCATCAAGTGATCTGGATGCGTATGTGGCGCACTAGTTTGGGTGGGATGCCTAGTTTAATTAGCTTGTAGAGCAGTCCGTTGTGCCATAATCGGTCGAAGGCGCGTTCTTTGTCTAAAAATACGGCTAGTGTACAATGGGATCTGTTGAGTCCTTTGGTGATGTCGCTAGTAAGTTTGAGGAGAGGGTCCGAGGTGGAGTAGTGCTTTCGAAATCCGGAATGTAGAAGAGGGAGAAGTTGCTTTCTGTCTGCGTATTTTTGTAGTCTGTCGTTGAGGATGCGTTCATATGTCTTCCCTATGACGTCTAGTAGTGATATTCGTCTGTAGGAGAGGGGGTTAGTTGTTGGTTTGTCGGCTAGTGTGCAATGGGATCTGTTGAGTCCTTTGGTGATGTCGCTAGTAAGTTTGAGGAGAGGGTCGGAGTTGGAATAGTGCTTTCGAAATCCGGAATGTAGAGGAGGGAGTAGTTGCTTTCTGTCTGTGTATTTTTGTAGTCTGTCGTTGAGGATGCGTTCATATGTCTTCCCTATGACGTCTATTAGTGATATTCGTCTGTAGGAGAGGGGGTTAGTTGTTGGTTTGTCGGCTTTATTTATCATTATGGTTTTACTTGCCTTCCATGTCTTGGGGATTGCTTCGTTTGTCAGGCAGTAGTTGAATATTAGTGATAGAATTGGGATTATGGTGGGGAGGAGGGAGTTTTGGATATGTATGCATTTGATGTTGTTCAGTCCGGGGGCAGAGTTTCGTCCTGTCATTATTGCATTTATAATTTCTGTGTCCGTGATTGGTTTTGTCAGTTCGGCGGTGTCTTCTGTTTCTACTGTTGGGCTGTTGAGAAGGTCAGGGAGTTGATCTTCGACGAGTCGGCAGAATTCATTGTCGAATTTGTCATCAATTGGGAAGGAATGTATGGACTGGAGGATGTTTTGGTAGGCGTCTGCTTGTTTTTATTTTTCTTTTTTTTTGGGGGGGGGGGGTCTGTGGTTGGTTCATTGTCTATAAGGAGCATGTGGTTAGAGGGTTTCTTTTGGCCTGTTAGCGTTTTAAATTTATTCCAAAATTTGCAGCCTTCTTTGAAATTTAGCTGTCGATATGTGTCATCCCATTCTTTTTGTTTGTGGCGAGAGACGAGTCGTTTTGCCTGACCGTTGAGGCGGTTCCATTGCTTTTTGAGATCTGGGTTTGGAGTTCTCGTCATTTCGCGCTGCAGTCGTTTTTTTTTTTTTTTTTTTTTTGGATGATTGCTAGCACCTCCGCCGGTATGGTGGGGCGCCAGTTGTTGATTGCTTTTTTCGGGACTGCTTCGTCTGTGGCCTTCTTGATGGCGTTTTCTAGTTGGGTGTTTATGTAGTCTAGATCGTCATTGTCTGTTAGAGTTATGAGTTATTGGTGCTGTCAGTTCGTCTTGTATGGTTGTTTTGTATTTGGCCCAGTCTGCCTTGGAGTATAGCCGGGTAGTGCGTTGTGTGGGGCGAGGGTTAGGGGCGCTAATTGCTGAAGTGCAATTATGGGGTCTCCTCACCGGGGTTGTGTGAAGGTGTCGGATAGGATGGGACTATGGAGGGTGTGGTCTGGTGTAGAGGTGCCCTGCTGTCCTATGAAGGTTTGTTGGCTCAGTGCTAGTCTCGTAATGGGATCGGTGGTTAGGATATCAAAAAGGATGCGGCCGTTGGCGTTTGTCGCAGTGTCTCCAAGTTGAGTGTGTATTGCGTTTATGTCTATTAGTGGGAGGAACTTGTTGTGTGTCATCATTAGGTATTGTAGGAAGTCGTATGGGATTGGGTGTCGTGGTGGGTTATAGAGGCAGGTGACTGTTAGTCGGCATTGTCGTAGCATCCGGATTTGCACCACAACAGCTTCTCTGTCTTGGAGGTGTTGTGGGACGGGTATCTGTACTGTGGGTATGTTGGTGTCTGTGTAGATTGCCACCCCTCCTCTGGCATCGTGTCTGTTCTTGGAGTAGTAGTTGTATCTGCTTAGCCTGCAGCTTTCATTGGGTTTCAGCCATGTTTCTGTTACTTCAAGAATGTGTATGTTTTCTGTGCATAGGGTGTGCGTGAGTATGTGTTTTTTGTTCTTCAGTCCCTGGACATCACGTTCGTTTTGTCGTTTCTAGTCTCTTGGCCTTCCATTGCGAAGCTTGACGGGGTTTGTGTCTTTGTGGGGAGGGGCTTCTTTCCAGATGTCTGTGACTGTGATGTGGACCCTGTTCATGCTTTGCGTGATTTCAAGGTCTTTTCCCAGCAGTTGTCTGGTGGTTTGCTTCATTATCATTTTTATTTCATGCTTCCTGTCTTGGAATACGTTCAGCAGGACAGTTGTTATAGTTCGGATGAAGTCCTCCTTCATTACCGCTTCTGTGACAAGTTGGTTTGTTGTTTATGGGATGGGGGCAGGTTCGTCTAGTGTTTTAATCACTGCCTGTGCGTAGGAGTTTAGGGCTTCTTTTGGGCGCTTCTTACATTGGAGGGAGAGAGCAGAGTGGTTTTATGAGCAGTTTGCACATTTAGTGTGTTGTGGGGGGGAGGGGGGGGGGAGTGCATCTTGACATTGTGTGTTCACCACTGCACTGTGGGCATTTCTGCTTGGCAGTGCAGTTGTGTGCCTTGTGGTCGTATGGTAAGCATTTGCCACATTGGGCTGGTTGGGGGGAAGGAGGTTGGAGGGTTTTACTGTGTGGAGTTTGTAGCCAATGTTCACCTTTGTTTCAGGTTTAGCCCTAAAATATCTAATGTTATCTTAAATTGCAACGCAGTGTATTTCGAATGAGAAGTTCAAAATATCTTCCAGTAGTTGCTTTGTCACTACTTTGTGAATAAAGTAGAACCACGTGTTGATCAGTAACTCTAACTAAGATCATCAATCTTAAATGCGAATGTGCGTGAGATTATAACGTCTCGTATTGACAATATTTTTCAATACAGCAACTATTCTTTATGTTCATCCCACGTGGGGTGTACTTAGTGAGACCAGTACCACGTGCTTATACAATTGTTTGACCCATCAGGTTAATAGCAAGACGATAGTAACCAGTTCGGGGTTTTTATTTTGTAAATTGCTTTTCGATCTAATTTATTTTAATTATCAAAATCATTGTGGAGTACACTCTTCGTGTAAACCAAGTTGACCACGTGAAGTATGTGGTGTAATCATCAAAGTAGCCCTCAGCTATTCTTTTCGGGAAGATTTCGCAGGGAGTTAGTATTAATTTAGTATACCAGTGTGTGGTAATTGCATGACGGACAGGATTGCGCTACGAACGTAACTTCTTTGGGTGAAAATTGAATCGGTTGGTTGTGGTTAATTTCCTCTTGCATATGTTTCAACGTTCTTCGTGTGTTATTTTATGAATGCAGGGTTGTACTCAGTCTCCCAATCTTGTCTCCATATTTGATGTGTTCTGTAAGATTACAAACTCACATTTTCACAATCCTAAATAAGGCACCAGTTTAGTTATGAATAAAGTTTAATATGCTGAAATTTCAATGATCAATGTTAAAATAAATTTCCTAATATAAACTGATTTATTCCTTTTTATTTAAATATATATCATCGGTTGTCGTATGACGATTAAAAGATTATAATTAATGTTAGTCTGGTTGGGAATTTGGTAAGCGAGACTGGATACCTGGTGAAACAGTTGCTCAGTAATGCAAGGTTAACTTCCCCAGACAGCTCGCAGCTTTTAACCCGCTTTTATTGTCTATCAGCACCGCTTTCATAATAAAATAAAGTAACAACGTTACAATGTCATTAAGGATACCGACACATCCATCGTTGTTTTACCAGAAAAGGGGTTAATCAATGCCACTGCTTCGTCATCAAGGCCGCTCAGCTGGAAGTCAGCTGCGCTCTCCCCAACGGCTGCCCGCCAATGCGTGCGTCTTGCGTCATGTAACTGACAGCGATTCCGGAGACTGCTACAGTCCCTGGTCCTCGCCACCGTCCTCCCCGTTTGGCCTGCTCTGACCGACCATGGGATGTACCGGACACCCGTGGCTCTCGGGCCGTAGCTGCCCCCAGGACAGGACTGGACTCGAACCCACGTCCTGCTGGATGCGGTGCCGCAACTTGCCGCTAGTGGTAATCACGGATGGCAAGACCCGCCGCCGTCTTTGGAGCTGCGAACGTGGCCCGTACAATGGAGTGGAACCGAGCACCTCCTGGATCTGCTGCAGACTGCTGTCACTGCCCACCTTCTAGCAGACCATCTAGTATCCAAGTACCGGGCTGCCGTTCCGTCCCACCAAAGTGTTGTGTTTCCGGAGGTGGATTACAGCCCGAACGAGTACATAGAAACAAAGTACAGGGTTATACATGATATTTACAACATCGCTGCAAAACTGGCCCTTATAAGCGTAGACCAGCACAGGTCCGACCAGACTCTCGACTGACCTGGTACACACTCTCAAGGTAAAAGTCCTGACTATTGATACTGCTTTTCCCCCCACTTCTGACGTAGTGTCGGAGAGAGACAGAAACTATGGCCGGGGTAAATTCCCATACGTCAGCCACTTACACTTCGCCACTCCTGGCTCTAGCCCACTGCCTCGCCTCATACATTGCCTTAACTTAAAGCAACTCTGCAGTTGCCTGCCTCACTGTTGCTCCACTCCAAACAAATTGTACGTGCAATACGCCGCTACAGCTCTGCACCATGTTTACCCCGTCTGGCCTACTGGTGCCGACTATTACCACACACTGCCAGCGGCCACAGACTTTATCGGCCAACTGCGCCTTTACTGAATTTTAACCAAATTCCCCTTTCCCATGACTAACACTAGTGCAGCACTACAGAAAAACAAGTAACCATCAGTCGTCACGATCGTGAGGCACTGGTGGAATTATTTAAGGAGCAACAACGTAATAGTGGGTGAGCAAATAGAATCCACATTGGAGGGTATTCAGGAGAGAAGATCATAGACGGACGGAAGAGGAGGAAATACGTGAGTCAGCAAACAGGCTCCATCATACATGCATAGATCCCATGACGCCACTTGTGAACGTACAGTCACTTGTGATGGTGGGAATAAATTATGAGTACATCGATGAGGAATAGAAAAAAAAATTTTGTTTCCATTCATAAATTTGAGAGGTTTCTGCTCAGATAGAACAGTTTGCATCCCAAAACCTGGATCAAACGGTTCAAGGACAGACTTCCGACATCATGGTCTGTTGGTTACAAAATCAGTTTTATTTGTGCTCAGATGCAAGAAGAGGCAGCCACAACGGGGCGAGTGATTGCGCCAAACCGCAGGACTTATGAGGAATTTAAACAGATGTTTCTTGCATGTGATCCACAAAATATACAGGTCGCAATGATATAACGGTTTATTTGTTAAAGATTAATAACAAGCCCACTCCAGCATGAATTGAAATAAAACATAAAATAAGTCTCTTCCCGAAACCGAACAGCAACACTCACGTGTGTGAAATCTGTTTAGATTGTCGCTGAGTTTAAGTTCTCTAAGCAAACACTTTAGAAAAGTCAAAGTCCTGTATGATACTCAGTGTTAAAGTACAAAATGAATGACAGGTTTCATACACAGGAAAAACTGTCCAAGTCCAGCACTTAGGCATTTGAAAGTTCTAGAGTAATAATAAATTTGTGAGTCAAAAAGTCTGCCAAAACGAAAGAAACCTCATCTTCTTCGGCGAGGAGGCCACAAATACTCCAAGCCCACAGTGGGCACCTTCTGGGGCGCCAAGGTAGACGTGAACGGCAGTGACATTGTGGAGACAGCTCTCGAGGGAGATTCCTGATTCTTGAAATCCTTGAAGAATCAAAGTATGGTGCACGAACCTCACTCTCACTGAACTGGTCTGGTCTGACCTGAGCACAGCTCTAAATGTCATTCAACACTAGGATACAAGTGCGTCTACATTTGATTAAGTGTCTTCCTGAGGAGGATAGGTCCATGTGGACCGCGGCCTCTAGTGGCACTAGGGTTTCCTCCTTAGGGACAGTTGGAGCATGGCCATTTGTCTTCCAGGACACTGCCCCCTGTGTGTTATGCATCTATGAAGTACTGATGTGGTGTTGATTGCTGACGCTGCAAGCATTAAGCTTCAATACGCCAGAGCCGTCACGGCATTTGTGATAAGCGATTTACGGAGATTACACAAATTATGAATCAAAATACCAAACAGGGATTTGAGACACTGTCTTCGTAAACACAAGTCCAGTGTCTTACCACTGCATCACATCGCTCACTCTCTAAATGAGATGTACGATTGTGCAGCAGAATTGTCATATAGTCCTCTTCGAAAACCAGCATAGACAGGACTCGCCTGCCTTCCGGGTATAAGCGATGCTAGCGATGGTGGGTACTGCTGTAACATCTGGTTTTCTGTTTTATTGGTGTTTTACCATGCCAGTTTAACGACACTGTAGAAACCACTAAAAATAAGCAGTTTCTGATATAACCGATTTTCGTTGTTTTATTCCTATTATTTCCTGTAATAAACGTAGAAATCGAACAAAGACTGAAAAAGTTTATCTTATTATGAAGATAGATAGACTCGAAATATTAAAGTAAATTGTCAAATAAAAGAAAACTTAGTCCTTTCACCATTTGCTGCTATTCTTGAAAAGCGGCAAGTGGTTGAAAACTAGGAAAAGATCATGAGTATTCTCCTATTGACTCTAATCTCTTTGAAACTCTGCTTGAAAGTCATGTTGTAATTGGGGATCTACCACAATTTGGGTGTTATAAATTGTCGGTACTAAACGATGAAACTGAGTTTGAAGGACTTTCAAGGGCTACACCCAGATAAAGGCATGTTGTGTAGACACAGGAAGCAGATCAACAAGTCTCTGTTTCTACTGTATACTATGAATGTACTGTTCTTAAGTTTTAAATTTCCTACTGTTACCATGATTTCCTTCTTCTCTTATTACTTCGTAGAATTGGAACATAGATCTTTAATCTTTTAAAGCAAATGTAGCATTATATTTTATTGCTGTGTCCCTTCGTAAAAATATTCGCAGACTAGGATTGGTGCCATTCTGCAACGCAACAGATGTCCAGCACTGAAGGTGAGAACCTGTCGTTTAGACCAGGTGGGGGAAGTTTTCCACACAGCATATGCACGTGTACCGAAAACAATGACGCATCGCTACAGGGATATTATTGTCTCAGCAATGCTGTACCGAGACTTGTCTCTTGTGTTTCTTGTTCATTTTTGTCGGCATTTTTATTAAAATAGCGCTGATTGAATTTTCCATTTCCTATATCCCATATACCAACCCAATGGAAATTTACCGAATTAAACTGCATCCTTCTCTTAAAAGTTTGTTTAAGAACGATAAATCTTTACACTGCTGCTATGGCTAATTCATATATAGGTTTTTGTACCCTGTTACTAGTAAAAAATAAAAATAAAACATTTGTTATAACCAAGACCAATAAAATAGCGAAAAATAGCGGTTATTCAGATCAGGAATGTCGGTACCGGTTTTAACTGGTCCGATTCTACCATCCGTAAGCACTACCCTCAGTTGACGTTTCACTCATGTTGACAACCTAATACAGACCTAGTATGAAAAATTCATTGGGTATTAAGAGTGTATAAGGGTATACACAAAACCACAATTTGTTAGAACCTTCATTTTTATCATACAAACACTATTTGATGAAAATTATCTGCAGATAGCTATGTAATCCAGAATCGACCGATGTATTTCACTTGGGGCAGACCCGCCAGCAAAAATGGAAATGGGTAACTCGTTGTCAGTAGAGAATTAGGAACACCAGAATGCGTCAGTCAGGAAAAAACATAGCTTCGACTAGTCATTGAACGTCACCTCAGCAATATATTCATCAGGGACACATCAGTCCTACTAAAGTTGCACACGTTGGTGGTTGGTGACGAATAGTTGTGAAGTGGAAATACGAAGAAATGACCACAGCTAAACCACGACCAAACAGACCTGATGTACTGCCGGATAGTGACCATCGAGTATTTCAGAGAGTGATTGTAAAAAATTGTGTGAAATCAGTGGAAGGTATCACTCATGAGTTCGGAGGTCCTACCAACAGTCCAACTAGCACAATGACTGTTAAAGAGAATGAGATATAATGTTCTAACTGCTCCTCATAATCTACAAAATTTTGTAGTCATTCTTAAGCGACGCTTGAGGTGGTTTAAGGAGCAACTCTACAGGACAGTGGATGAATGAAAACGAGTGATTTGGAGTGAGGGATCACGTTATACACGATGGCAATCCCATGGGAAGATTTGTGTTGAACGATAGCCTAGAGAAGCTTACCTACCATCATTTGCAGTGCTAGTAGTGAGTTAAGAAAAACGTGGTGTCACTGTATTGGGATATTTTTCATGGTTATGGTGTGGTCCCCTCATTGCGCGTGACAGAGAGTTAAATAAGTAAGGATATGAACACAATTTAGATCATTGTGTACTGTGTACAGCAGACGAACAGTTCAGAGACGGTTAATGTATCAGACTCAGTATGTACCCTGTCATCAAGCAGCATGTGTTGGTAAATGTTTTGTGGACAATAATTTTCCTGACACGGACTAGAGTCCCCATAGTCTGGAACTGAATCGAGTGGCACACCTTTGGGGCGAATTACAACGTCTTTGCTGCAGTTCCCAGTGTCCAACGTCACTACATTCTCTGATTTTGGTTCTTGAGCAAGAATGAGGTGCTATTCCACTACAGACATTTAGACGCCTCATTGGAAGACTCCCAAGCAGAGTTCAATCTGTCATAAAAGTCTAGGGTGGAAACACGAACAAACGTCCGCGTGCCCCTGATCAGATATTGTACAATACTAAAACTTGGAATTAATCGTCCAATTCAGAAAATAATAGAAATAAGACAAAATCTGCTTTTCGGGCTTCAGTGTCGGCAAAACCCCTGAAAATATCACAAATTTCAATATGGATATCGTGTTCAGTGATAATCAAAGATAAACTACTTTGTCTGCCTTCCGACAGGTCGACCTGAGGTAACTTTTTATTACCTTAAATTTATAACAAGTTTTTCACTTTGAGCTACGCTGACCGATTATATTTGGTAAATCTTAAGTGCTCTACATACGTTCGGAAATACTTTAGTAAAATTTTTGTAAAAAGAAATTTGTATGCCTAACAGTGTTGTAGTATCATGAAGGAAGGTACGTAAAGACTCTAATTGATTAACGAGATAGTTTCGAACAACACAAATGTATAAGCCACTGCCCAGTTTGATCTGTAAATTTGAACAGAGCCTTTTCAGTCCTTCTTGAGCTAATTTTCTCGAGTTATATAGTTTTGTGTAGAAACGAGATACCAATGTGGATTTGATTTAAACGTTAGAAGTTTTCTTCTTCTTCTTCTTTTGCTCGAGCCTTTGTCTCGCATGGCCATAGGGTCGGCATGGTATTAGCGAATTTTGATGTGGCTTGTTCAAGAGGTGGCCGGATGCCCTAACTGACACCATCCCGGAATGATGATGATGTTGATGATGATGAAATGATGAAGACAACACAAACACCATCTCCAACCCGGCCGGGAATCGAACCCGTAACCCCTTCATCCAGAGGCAGCAACGCTGGTAACTAGATCACGAGCGGCGGACCTGCGAAATTTTCATCAAACTTTGTTATTGCAGTGTCGAACATGGAAGTGTAAAAGTTACTTTTCACATATGTTTCTGACTCTGCAGAAAAGACTAGATTATACGGCGTATAGTGAGATATTTACCTATTCCGTGCGCCGGCCGCGGTGGTCTCGCGGTTAAGGCGCTCAGTCCGGAACCGCGCGACTGCTACGGTCGCAGGTTCGAATCCTGCCCCAGGTATGGATGTGTGTGATGTCCTTAGGTTAGTTAGGTTTAAGTAGTTCTGAGTTCTAGGGGACTGATGACCACAGATGTTAAGTCCCATAGTGCTCAGAGCCATTTGAACATTTTTGAACCTATTCCGTGTCTCAAACACAGCAGATGGCACCTTATGTAAACCACCTGCCGAACAAGGGGAATCCACTATAGGTCACTCTCTGACACACCCGAAACTTCGCTGCTGAAAGAAGGGTGGTCATAAAGGGTCACCTATTTGGACATTGGTGCCGAAACTCACGAGTTTTCCAGAAAATGAGTGCGAAACTTTCCCTGCCACATAATCAGTCCAATGTCGGGGTGTGAAAGCGAGAGAGTCTGTAGCGTAGTGGCTAAGAGCACATCTTCCAGTGTTTGCGCCTCGAGTTCAAATCCAATCTTACGGTGTTTTTTTCTTTACTGTCATGAAAATATGTGACATCAATATTATTTCTTACATCGTGCTGTAGAACATATTTATTGAGACATGAAATAAGCATTTCCAATATTACATGAAAATAGGTTTTATCACCACAAACTTTATATTATCTTATGTTGTTGTTGTGGCCTTCAGTCTTGAGACTGGTTTAATGCTGCTCTCCTTGCTACTCTATTCTGTGCAAGCTTCTTCGTCTCCCAGTACTTACTACAACCTACATCCTTCTGAATCTGCTTAATGCATTCATATCTTCGTCACCCTGTACGATTTTTACTCTCCACGCAGCCCCCCAATGCTAAATTTGTGATCCCTTGATGCCTCAGTACATGCCCTACCAACCGGTCCCTTCTTCTTGTCAAGTTGTGCCACAGACTCCTCTTCACCCCTATTCTATTCAATACCTCCTCATTAGTTACGTGATCTACCCATCTAATCTTCAGCATTCTTCTGTAGCACCACATTTCCAAAGCTTCTATTCCCTTCCGGTCCCAACTATTTATCGTCCATGTTTCACTTCCATACATGGCAACACCCCATACAAATACTTTCAGAAACGACTTCCTGACACTTAATTCTATACTCGGTGTTAAAAAATTTCTCTTCTTCTGAAACGCTTTCCTTGCCATTGCCAGTCTACATTTTCTATCCTCTCTACATCGACCATCATCAGTTATTTTGCTCCCCAAATAGCTAAACTCATTTACTAATTTAGGCGTCTCATTTCCTAATCTAATTCCCTCAGCATCACCCGACTACATCCCATAATCCTCGTTTTGCTTTTGTTGATGTTCATTTTATATCCTCCTTTCAAGACACGGTCCATTCCGTTCAACTGCTCTTCCAAGTCCTTTGCTGTCTCCGTCAGAATTACAATGACATCGGCGAACCTCAAAGTTTTTATTTCTTCTCCATGGATTTTAATTCCTACTCCAAAATTTTCTTTTGTTTTCTTTACCGCTTGCTCAATATACAGATTGACCCTCGACTCTTATAACTGCCATCTGGTTTCTGTACAAATTGTAAACAGCCTTTCGCTCCCTGTATTTTACCCCTGCCAGCTTCAGGATTTGAAAGAGAGTATTCCAGTTAACATTGTCAAATGTAATTTCCACATTTGTCGACACCTGCTTTCTTTGGGATTTTAATTGTTATTTTCTTCTTGAAATCTGAGGGTATTTCGCCTGTCTCATACATCTTGCTCACCAGATGGTAGAGATTTGTCAGGGCTAGCTGTCCCAAGGCTGTCAGTAGTTCTAATGGAATGTTGTCTGCTACCGGGGCCTTGTTTAGACTCAGGTCTTTCAGCGCTCTGTCAAACTCTTAACGCAGTATCGTATCTCCCATTTCATCTTCATCTAATTCCTCTTCCATTCCCATAATATTGTCCACAAGTGCATCGCCCTTGTATGGACCCTCTATATACTCCTTCCACCTTTCTGCTTTCCCTTCTTTCCTTAGAACTGGGTTTCCATCTGAACTCTTGATATTCATACAAATGGTTCTCTTTTCTCCAAAGGTCTGTTTAATTTTCCTGTAGGCAGTACCTATCTTACCCCTAGTGATATACGTCTCTACATCCTTACATTTGTCCTCTAGCTATCCCTCCGTAGCCCTTATGCATTTCCTGTCGATCACATTTTTGTGACGTTAGTATTCCTTTTTGCCTGCTTCATTTACTGCATTTCTATATTTTCTCCTTTCATCACTTAAATTCAATATTTCTTCTGTTACCCAATGACTTCTACCAGCCCTCGTCTTTTTACCTACTTGATCGTCTGCTGCCTTCACTACTTCATCCCTCAGAGCTACCCATTCTTCTTCTACTGTATTTCTTTCCCCCATTCCTGTCAATTGTTCCCTTATGCTCTCCCTGAAAGTCTCAACGCACTCCTATCTTATATCATCATCAATAACTGTAAATGAAGAATATACAAATATTAGTATATCAGTTTTTCCTTTGATTTCTTACTTCTAAACTTCAAGACAAAAAATGAATTCTCTGGGAGATATATATCATAAAGATACTCAAGCGTAAACGTGTTAATTCACATATGCCACACTAAAATCTTACCGGTTTCCAATCCGTGCCATTTCGAATAAAACATTCGCGCTTTTTGTAGCTGTCTCTGTCACCGTCATCAGGAGATGAAATCACTGACTGATGGGGCTGTGCGGACACTTGCGAGTCAGTTGCGGAGAAAATGCGCGGAACAGCAGCGACGTGTAGAAGTTACCAGGAGTTAAAGGACAACTTCGTAAATATCTACTACTCCAAGCAGACGCAAGAGCGCATAAAATTCCAGATGACTTTTGGCAAATATTCCGAGAGTTCGGGCCACAAAAGCCCAGTCAAGTTCCTTGATGCAATGATTGACAAGAACCAGTATCTTGACGTATAAAGCTCTAAAAATGAAATCACTCGTCGTTGTTACACCAAACTTCCGTCAACTTATCAACAAGTATTAGACGGCAGACTTAATGTGCAGCTGAGTACTTCTCCTAACACTCTTTACGAATTAGAGTGCGCATTCCGAGCAGAGAATATCAGAGAACGCGGAGGAAAGTCTGACGGATGCGTAGAAGGCCCTATGTCGCGTCCACTTTATAACCATTACAAGAATAGAAATGGAAACGTACAGAATGGAACGCCTTACATAAACCATTCTCGGTGGAGAAATTTCGGGAGCAATGAAGTTCAATATGGAAGAGGCTGGATTGGGAACGGCAGTTATTATGTACTACGCAACCGAGGCTGAAATGGAAGGTGGAATGAAGGCTGTGGACCACAAAACAACGGATGGCGAAACCAAGGATCCGGTTTCATTGACATTAGACGATGGGCGTGCATGAACAACGGAGGAAAAGGAAGGGGATGTCAGGCTGAGGAAATTCAGATTCGGGGACCGAACACATAACGAGGGGCTCGAAGAAACTTCAACCAACGTCTACGACTAGTTGAATAGGCAGAAGAGGCACAAAATGCATCTGAAACAGAATGCGGACCCAGACTCACTAATCTTATTGGGCACGACGATCTAGAAGAAAAATTGCTGGAAGATTCTTATTCTGTACAAGGTAGTGTAATGATCAGTGATAGCCGAACGTAAGCATAGTAACAGTTGTAAAGATAACAATCAATTCTTAAATATTTTGTAATTCCACCATATTAATTAGCATACGGACCTCTCCCATTAGTGCTAGTCGTAAGAGCTAGGCATTGTTAGAATTTCACTGTACAAGTATTTCTTCGTAACATGTATCAAGTTTATATATGTATAGTTGGTCATCCAAGGGCTGACTAATTACAATTGTTGAGAGTAGAAAAGTGCCGATTTCATGACGCAAACTTCGTTGTTTATTTGAATCCTATTTTGCGCAAGTTACTATTGTCCCATAGTAGTTTTGCAGCTTGCACGGAACAACAGAATCAGGTGTCACAACAACGATAGAATTTTTATGTCTTCCAGTTCGAAACAAGTGCAGGAGTATTGGAAATGCAATTCTTCTCGTAACATCTTGGAGTTTAGCTACAATCATATTTCTTCTGTTTATTGTATGTGCATTGCAGTAAACTCCCTTGGACGATCCGATACATAATTCGTAATATAGTATGTGAGAGTGGCGTCCGTGAGATTAGCTTGCGAGACCCGTGGAGGTATTTTGCTGGATGGTCGTGTATTGTCCACGCGAGAGGCGTGTTGACTTTCTTGTGTGTTTCGCTGTGGTTCGTGACCTTTGCCCAGTGCAATGTGGGCTGATTATTGTCATTGCCAGTGGCGCTACGTATTTGCGGTGTGTTTTTTGTCTATGGATGTCGCCTTTGATGCGATGTTTATTGCGGTTGTTGTTCACTGTGGTTACTCGCTTGTGGTTTTCGCGTGTGGTTTTCCGCACTATTGTGCTATGATATTCGTGTGGGATTTCATGAGCAGTTCGCGAGCGCCGACTGGTAGATCTTGGGCGATATCTGGTACTATGTGGCATGAGCACGGAATGTGCGAATCACTTTGGTATTGTTTTGCAGAGTGACAGAGGCAAGCCATTAATTTGTGAGAAAGAGAAGAGGAGAAGATATGTAGTTTTGCTGTCAAATGTTGACAATACTTTGTGAATTTTTATGTTTACATCAGGAGCTGGAGTGGAAAATTTGTACACCAACCAGAGAAAATTTTGTGTCAGGTTCAGCAAAAAGAGAATTTCGCAGCGGCCGTTTTTGGACAGATTGCTGACTGGTGACGTCGGCACTTACCGAGATTCACACGATACACCATCGTTAGTGCCACCATATCGGAAAAAAAGGGTTATGGATAGTCTAGTAGTTTGTAATCTTTTATAGTAGTGAGGTTGCATGAATAAGATGTAGACCTAGATGGAATGAGGATGACTGAAGTGAATGCGTCTTCAGCTTAGTACTTTGGGTAATTGAAATGTTGTGGGAATGTGTCTTCGGCTTAGTACTTTGGGCGCATGAAAGGCTGTGAGAATGTAACACTACACTATCATACATTACAACACCTCACCACTACTTAAGATTATGAAGTTTTTAGACACAGAAAGTTGATCATTTAAAATTATTGGTGTAATAAAATCAAATAAGAATTGAGGAATAGAATAAAATGTCATTTTTGTCAAAAGAACGCTGTAAACAATTTATTTTTTTGTATTCCTTGAGTAATCACGTAAGACAAACCTTCACATTTTCATTATAATTCTATGTGTAATTATGCTGTAAAAATATTTGTAAAAACACAGTACTAAGTCTCCATGTAAGCATTGTGTAGCCTATGGGAGCTGAGTTGATGGCGACATGTCAGGCAGTTCGCAACAGCGGAAACACACTATTACATCAGCTCTGATAGATATACCTTATCCGGCATCGTTCAGACCTCCGATATCGGTGGGCAAAATCTCGCCTTCACTTCTACACGTACCCTAATTTTTTGTGGATTATAGTTATGTTCATACGGAAGTATCTTCCATGAGAAGACCCACAGCTAAGATCTGTCGCTGCCTGATGAGTCACCACGGCCGCAACGTCATGGGAATCAAACATCCAACGGAGAGCTCGGCAGCGAATCTGGCGCGCAGTGCTTACGCCACAGCTGTCAACGGCAGGGTGATCCACTTGGTGTGCCACCATTAACCATAAATTTGTCACATGGAACCCGTTGTATGTCATTCATACGGTTACGTCTCCCGGTTGCATTACCTGTGGTTTGTTGGCCACGAAAGAACATAGTTTAGTGTGCGGCGCGGTGAGGGACGTTTGGACGCGGACGCTCCGTATACCGACATTTCTTCGGTGCACAACCGACGCAGAATTCAAGTCAGATGCACATTTTTTTTTTACTGGACAAGACATTCCTTCCCAAACACGCCCATGCAGTAAACTGGATCATTGGACATGCGACGCGATACATGTTTTTGCGAGATGTACTGTCTGAGATGGATTATTTGATATATCTACAGGAACTACATGTACCTATGTACTGTCATACCAAATACAAAATTTATTTTGCCAACTGTCTCAAAAGTGTAATTCACAATAGACATTACACTAGGGAGTCCCAGGAATGAGACGACTAGTGAAAGGGAACGTTTAAAAACGATTATCTACACGGTATGTACATGTTGACATACTGGACATTGAGAAGACGACTGGCCGCTGCTGGTGGTGCCATATATGATTAGATAATGTTCGCGAGTCTTACAAACGATGGTACAAGGTTATAGCGACACACATACTGTTCCGATAAATCTTCGACACCCAACATGGTAATGCCACCCCATAGGCGGGAATAATTAAGTATACCAGGCTGGACGCAAGATTTAATTACGGATCACCGCATGCTGCTGTTAAAGTGATGCAAATGATTGTCTTCTTTTGACTGCCGCCCTTGACGAGAGTTGTCACTTGGCTTTCCGTTTCATTGTATTAAAAAAATAAAATAAGGCAATATAAATAATATAGGGACAAAAAATTAAATAAAAAGAATAGCGACTTTTTAAAAAAATCTGCCAAGGCGACCATGTGAGAAATGAAAAATCCAGTTTCGAGTCCACATCTGGCATAATTTTTGTACTTTACCCATTGATGTCATTCAATTACTGATAGCCGCTAACGTATTTATTATCCCTTGGATCATAATCTAAAAGTTAATTTTGTATTATGTGCGACATATATTTACAGACGAAAGTACTGGAGATGCTTAAATGGTCATGTAACGCCTTATCATGATTTTGCAGAAGAGATAACAAATCTAAGATATTGCCACAGTTAGCTGAGTCCCGTATTTTGTTGTGAGCTCTTAGTGCTAACCCACGAGTTCCATTAAACGTTAAGCTCTCTAATGCTCTGCTTCATTCGAATTTCTTTTTCTCTTAAGGAATTTCTTATGTTTCTGAATTGACGTTTTATACATCGAATCAATTTGAACAAGCGAGGTACAGCAATTACAGTAAGGTGTGTCAAGTGATGCAGCTGGAGATCCGGGCTACGAGCCCAGGAACTAAGCCGGGTGGCCCTAACATGATGTAAACATGCAGAGAGGTCGGCAAGGTGAGTAACATGACAGAGACAGTAGGGTTCACTGGGGTGGGTAGGAAGAGGGATATTTGAGAGCCGGTTCGTAAACCTGGCCTATCGAAATGGACCCTAAGCTATTCTATATCGAGGGGTGACGTAGAAACAGGAAAACGGCCTGGTCTGTCACTGTGTCTGCAGTTTTCGAAACCGAGGGTGTGGAGGGAGTACGGACCATTTGACGCTGGCTCTCGCCGTTGGTTGAATGGGATGCAAAAAAGAAAACAGGCTCGTCACTGGCGAGGGATACGCTGACGGGAAAAGTAAGACATGGTTAGCGGCAAGACTCGGTTCGGTTACTCGTAGCTCATACTAACATGGTGCGGAAACTGGGACTCATTACCACTGGTATCTGTCCCTCATACCACACCGAAGTTATGTAGTACTCAAAGTGTTTGGAACCGGGTTGTTGCAATTAACGTGCAGCTATTCACAGATGTCCAGCGTAAGTTGTAAATATCTTATGGCGGCGAAACTTGGTAGATATTCTGATGCGTGAATGTCGAACTAATTTACGCTAGAAAATATATATACTAAGTGTAGCCACTAGATGAAAATCTGATGCTGTGAATGCAAGAAATGTTTCCATATGTAATGGATTAGGAACGGGACGTGGCAGAGGAGGAAAAACGAGAGAGAAAGGCAAAATATTGAATTTATTATAAACATTCGCTTACACAGTTTGTTCAATACGAGCACTGGAGTCGTCAACATGCTGCGTCCGTAAAACTACGTGGTCATAAGTTGCTCGCAGCTCTTCTGGTGAAATCTGAACAACCTTAGACTGTATATCGGTCTTCAGGTAAGGTGGAAGGTTCAAATGGTTCAAATGGCTCTGAGCAATATGGGACTTAACTTCCGTGGTCATCAGTCCCCTAGAACTTAGAACTACTCAAACCTAACTAACCTAAGGACATCACACACATCCATGCCCGAGGCACGATTCGAACCTGCGACCGTAGCAGTCCCGCGGTTCTAAGGTGGAAGGCAAACGTGTTACTGGTAAAAGCATTCTTTTGGATATCCCCAGAACCAAAAGTCACATGGATGCACATCAGGTGATCTTGCACTTAATGCATTGGGGAAACTTCTGCAAATAAAACGTTCGTGGACAAATGCATTAAGCAAATCCCTCACTCGTCTATCAATATTAGGTGTTGCTACGTCTTCCATGAAAACAATGGTTTCTGTAAATTGCGCTCTTTCAAAGCACGAATCACATGCTGCACAAGGCAGTCTCGATAACACGCAGACGTCAAGGTAAGACTGACACCCCTCTGGGTGTATTCTCATCAAGAAACAACGGACCGAGAATAAAGGTGCTTGTAAGACCACACTACAAAGTCACGTAGGGCGAGTTCAAAGCTTCTTCGAGCACAACACGTGGAATGGCTGCATTTCTGGCGGACAGTGCATACGCCATTGCTGTCAACGGCAGCGCGATCTACTTGGTATATCCTCATCATCCATAAAATTGTCACATGGAACCAGTCGTACGCCATTCATATGGTTGATTCCCTACTTTGCATAACCTGTGGTTTGTTGGACACGGAAATTCTTTGTGAGCTCTCCACCCGCAAAATACATAACTCGACCTTTATGTTCTGTTCTGACGTGTAAAAGCTTTTTTTTCTTGTTTAGATATTGGTGTTTCATAATACACTGAAGTCGTATCCACACCTTTATTATGTAGACGCAAACAGTAACAGTTCACTTAGACACTATTACTCTTTTGTGACTTCATTTCAATTCTTTCTGAGTAATTCATCTATGATCTTCTAGTGTTTAGTTCAACAGTGCAAATAATTGTGGATTTGATGAAAATGTCTGACTTTTTTTGTGAGAGCCATTTTATCTTTACCTGTTGACATCTGTGAGTAATTCTGGTAGTTTATGAGCTGCAGCTGTAAGAGTGAGAAGGTAGGTAATGCTATGCAGACACACATCTCACGTAACCATTCCAGTGTGCAGTGTAGCCTGCATATTCTGTCCTCATCCGATGAAAAGCTGTGATGTTATCGGCATGTTGCTGAGACGACAGTGATAAAAATGAATATTGTTTATGGCATACTGCCAATGTTTCCTATGTTGTAGATCGGGTGTCAACTGGACATGCGGAATAGTTTTGTTTGAACAATATTCTGCAGCTCTTGTGTTGTGCATGTGTCATTCATACGGACAAAATGAAATACTGTACTGTCGTATCTCAGGATAATTTATAGCCAGCAGAGATTAATTCAAAGTGCGTTAAGTTTCACGAGAAGTCTGTTGGTCCATTCGCTAGGGTTAAAAATGATTTCAAACAGTGTCCATACTTCTCTAGAAGACAATCCATGTGAAGAACATTCCTGACCCAGATCATAGGTGAAAACATTGTTAAAATATTTGAAATGGTATTGGAGTGCTGTCAATTAACGCTTTATAATCATATAAATAGAAAGAGTACATGAAGTTACAAATGTAACTGTAAAAGAGAGTTCTGCAGAGTGAATGCTGTAACATTGTTACAGAAAGGTAATTGTTTCGAAAAGTTCGGGCATGTTAGTAAATAGGAGATCTAATATATTGCCGCGTTAGTCAGTTCTAGAACCAAAGAGTCGATTTTTTTTTTTGTGGTTTCAGAGCAAACGCACACCATTTCACTGGTAAAAGTTCTGGTCGCATCACTCTTCCCTTCTATAACTGTATGTGAGACTGTGGTTGGATCGTGCTGGTCTCCAGTATTAGAAACCCCTGGCCAATTGCAGTAAGTGTTGCGATTTTGGACTAATGAAAATTTAGAAATTTGTTACAGAAGTCTCTTCGCTTATGTACTTCGATTTGATTAACCGGTGGCGTTAATTGTCTCTAAAACTGGGGGCAGGATTTTGTCATTCTCACCGAATAGATACGTGATTTTCCATCAATGAGAGGGAAGAGACATATGCATACGTAAGCCCTTCCTCCAGCTATCAAGATAGTTCTGCACCAGTCAGAGTTTCATCCTGGAAGTTTGATTATGAACACAAGGCTGCATCCTTCCGGAAAAGTGTCGTTCTTTAGTTTTACAGTCTGCTAGTTTCGCCAGAACAGTTTTAATCTGCCAGGAAGTTTCATATCAGCGCACACTCCGCTGCAGAGTGAAAATCTCATTCTGGAAACATCCCCCAGGCTGTGGCCAAGCCATGTCTCCGCAGTATCCTTTCTTTCAGGAGTGCTATTTCTGCAAGGTTCGCAGGAGAGCTTCTGTAAAGTTTGGAAGGTAAGAGACGAGGTACTGGCAGAAGTAAATCTGTGAGGGACGGGCGTGAGTCGTGCTTCGGTAGCTCAGATGGTAGAGCACTTGCCCGCGAAAGGCAAAGGTCCCGAGTTCGAGTGTCGGTCGGGCACACAGTTTTAATCTGCCAGGAAGTTTCAACATTCGACCAGATTCGACATTTTTGAGGTACTTGTTAACAGGCTTCGAGCACTGACAATCTTCCCTTTGTCGAAGTCGCTTATCTAAATGGATATCCATCTCCAGCCCATGTCCTACCTGAAGCGATACTCCGTCCGTGTTGGCTACTCTTACAAACTTTTGACTCCGCGTCAAGCGGCACCCAACGTCCTTGTCAGCTATGGTCGTAATATTTTGGCTGTTCTGCGTATCTGTCTCCTTTATAAATGACCGTTTGCGATGTACACCACGCTATACGCCCATTGAATTCAGTTTCCTTCATAGTTTTCCTTTTGGTAACTGCTTCACATGCACCTAAATTCCCTGACTGCAACAACTGTGTTTCTTTTGCAAGCGATTGTCTTGCATGAGGCGTGACACTCACCTCTGGCTCATGCCGGTTAAGATCTCTTCGAGACCACTGATCTTAACACCTCTTACGTGACGGGCAGTGGTGCAGCACGATTCCTTATAGACACAATGTACGATTTTGTGAGAAAAGGAAAAGCTTAGTTTGACACGATAGATGCTTTCAAATCTGTACTGATTTGTAGAATGAAACTTTCTGTCCAAGGAAATATATCATACTCGAACTTAGAATAAGAAGAAAAATTCTGCAGCAAAACGATCTTAAGGATATTGGTCTGTAATATTGTGGGACCGTTCTTTTACCCTTCTCTCACACAAGGAGCCCATATTAAAATATGCCTCATTTGGCACAGCTATTAATTTCTCCAACTTCGACCCTGATGGTACATGGCAAGAAATTTTGGCCTTTGTAGAGGAGAGCCGAGAGCTCTTTCAAGTGAATCATACAGGAATGGAACTATACACCACTTACTATCCACTTCACACTGCATGGTGGCTGGTGGACTATGTAAGTAAGATGTTCGTCAGTCTTCTGCACTTGTTACATCCATCTTATACATATCTTTAATATATACAGAATTATTGTTTCTACCTTGGTCACTTTCGCAGATTCACAGCGCCAATGCTCAGTACAAAGAGAAAGTCAGACCCCAAACCACGAACACCCAAGAGGCGGGCAATGGAGCCGTTCTACAGCCACACAGAGGACAGCCTGCAGGATGGCCTCACCTCTCTTAAGAATGGACACTTTGCGAAGAGCCTGGCGGAAAATGCGAAACGTGGACCATTGCAGGAATTAAGATAGAGCATATACAGAAAAGCCACACCTTGAATAGTGTGAAACTTCTGTCTGGCAACAAGCGTTTTCGCCTGCCTTAAAGATGGTTCAAATGGTTCTGAGCACTATTGGACTCAACTTCTGAGGTCATTAGTCCCCTAGAACTTAGAACTAGTTAAACCTAACCAACCTAAGGACATCACACACATCCATGCCCGAGGAGGGATTCGAACCTGCGAACGCAGCGGTCTCGATGTTCCAGACTACAGCGCCTAGAACCGCACGGCCACTTCGGCCGGCTGCCTTAACGAGCGAGACATGTGCCGATAACTGGCGGACCCCTGCAGGCACTTGGTTGGAGCGTAGACACAGATTTCTAAAAATTCGGGCATAGAATCGTATGAAAAAAAAGAACTGCAGAAGAACCCAGCCTACTTAAAAAAATGTTATCTGGACAGTAAGGAGGACGCTTATAAAATAAATGACAAACGCCAGCGGATTCTTAGACGAAGCACAACCATGAGACTGTGCGGGCCTCACAAAGAGATAGCTGCTGCAAAATAGTGCTGTGGGGCTGCTTTCGCAACAACTAAAGAATATAAAAGCATCGAAACAATGCTCGATCAACGCTGGGGATGTCAGTGCCAGTGAAAACCTGAGAAGGACATCACTCAACCAAGCATTGCCATTATCTTGCCTGACATCCACATTCCGACACCGTGATAACGCTGTTTCGGCTACGAAATCCACGGCAAACTGTCAAACGCGGACACCGTTCGGGGGCCTCGCTGCAGAGCCGCTAGACACGGAGGGGGACGGGCGATTTGCCACTACACGGCACCAAGACGCCACTCCGTACCGTCCCGACCCAGCCTCGGCAGCTGACATCCCTAGACGACGAGTAACAACGAAGAATGATGAGATGATTCATTCTCCCCTACTCCCTTTCCATAATAGAGTCATGGTCACGCCCAGTTAAATTTGCCCTGCGACTCGTAATTTTATGTAAAACAGGTACTGCAATGAATTCTAATGTTTCATGTTTTATCTATCTAAACAAACTGTTTCATTCGTACATCTGTCTCTTAATCTCACAATCTATTTCTGGTTGATTGCTCTAAAGTATTGACGTCACTTAATTACTGGCTCCTTGATGGGGCGATCTCATGGGTTATTTGCATGATATGTGATGTCATAGAGAATTTTGTGGCATTCATTGAATTTTTGCGACTAACGTCGGACGATCTCATCGGTTATTTTCATGGTAAGTGATATCGCAGAGAATCTATTAGGATTCCCTACAAGCTGTTTCATGCTGTTTTAGTCGTTGGTGTCCAATACCATACTGTTCATATTCTCGATGGTACCACAGCACGTCCGTCACATGTACGAACTACAAGAGGAGGACAGAAAGATGAGTACTTTTAAATGAAACAAAAGAACCATTCATAGTGGTTGTATAAGGTTCCTTGGGCAATAAACTTTCCAAAACGAAGAGTTTGGGACATCCGGTTATTCCAGATTAACCAGTTCAATTAAATATTTATAAGAAGGCTATTTTAAAATACCTTGTAAATAAATCTACTCTGTACTTCAAACTGATAATTAATCTGCATTACTGAGCAGCTTGTACCATCAGAATGAGAAATGTCATTGATATCAACGACATATCTTTACCAGACAAATTACCTTTCTAGTTGTCTTCTTGGACGTATCTTCTGGGCACCTCAGGCTGTAAAGAAGCTGTTTCTGCTACAATACCAACAACTCACATCACAAGTACAACATAAATTGTTTTGTTGGTAGTTAAATGCTTCTACGATTTTCAGCCAGTTTAACAATCTAGCCACAAGAAGTTTCAAAGAGATACAGTCAGGGATCAACAGACTTATTGGTAGTAAGAGCTGGTTGTTTTTACATCAGGAACCACCCTTTTGAAAGGACCGTCTAAAGTAAATTACAGATATATCAAACAATTAAATAAGAAAATAGACAGACAGTCGACTTCGTTTTGCCGGCTAGACAGATAAATTCAATTCACAAAACGATGTAATTTCGTATAATATACTACAGGACATAGGAATCAGCAGACCCCACTTTTAGTTTCAAGTTTCGATATCTTTACATTAATGCCTTTTCTAATTCGTTGTGTCTTAAAAGCGTAAAATTCGTATATGAAAATAATATTCACCGAAGGAATTAATATATGCCAAACAATTCGGAAAATGTGGAATTAATTTTTTTGTGATCTGGTGCTTCTACAACAATGCTCTTGTAGTCTGACCACTAAAACAGTATCACTGTATTCAGTTGTCATGGAACCACGTAATTCAGTGGTTTCGTATGTATAATATCTTGAAACATTTGATAAGCTGGAAATGTGCTCACTCCAAAAACCGAAGTAACTGGACAGCTTAGTAAGACAATCCATTTACAATTGCCGTATTGCCAACGGCGTGTTTTAAATTTTATTCACTATCAGGGAATTTTCCCCAAGCCGACCTAATATTTTAAGGATAAAAAAGAACACTTGTCAGATATGAAACGAGCCCCCGTGAAAATTTGGGCTATATTGACGATAGTACGCAATTATGAACTTCTGAAAGTAGAGCTTCAAAACTTTGCGCACACGGTTGTTTGTCACTGGCTTCGCTCCACTGCAGTCCCGTAATGACCGAGTGCGAAATACTGTACCGTGGAGTGAAAAAGAAGTATGTGAAATACGTCTTTGAGACTAGCAACATGCTTCGTTTATCGTATAAAAGTGCCACGTTTCTGATCTGTAGCTGCTGCCAAACATCTGCTTCCTTTCAATATCTTTATTTTGCGATTCGAAAATGCACTGTAAATGGATTACATGAGTAGGGTGCTCGACTGTTTCTGGAAACCGTCTTAAATGGTTAATTATGTCATTTTATGCTCATAACATGCTGTCTTTCTTCTTGAATCTCAGTATTACTTAAAAAAATTTAATCAAATAATTTGAAAGCCCGCTAAAGGGCTCCATTCGAGTAATGTTATGCCTGTGACGTCACTGGCCCTCACGCTAGTCCTACTGTCATGAAGCTAATTCACAGTGATGTCTTGTTTTGGAATTTACGTTCAGGAAAATAGATTACAAATGGTATGCATAGTACCACACTATACGAATACATCCATAAGAACTCTTGGTATATCCTTTTTGAGTGTTTCAGAGAATGAAAGCATGCGTAAATTTTGGTTGCACTGTACCCGCAAGATACCACCACTTCTATGCCGAAGTTCCCTTACTTAATAAAAACGTCTTGCACTCTCAAGTTAACATTAATTTACCTCAGAGTTGCGGTTTCCCACTGTCACTAAGAAGGATAGCGTCAGTAGATGAATTTAAACTCTTAGTGAAAATCAACATCATAGATGCTACTTTGCGTAACGCTGGTAGTTCGGTTAATGAAGTGGTGGCCGGTCGACTATTTAAAGATTATATCTATTAGTCCCCTGCAACAATATTTTAACTTATTTATGAAAGAAATCGAGAGTACTTTCATATGAAAACCAAGTCACAATTACACGACTTCACCGTACCGGTCAGAAAAGGAGTATTATTGTGTTTTCCTTGGCGTTTAAATGAGCTTACGTCTGCAATAGGTGTTCGCACACATAATGTTCGAAAATATATTTTCTAGGTAATGTGACCATAAACTTTTTACTTTATTAGAAACATCTTTTCTGTTTTTTACCTTCCTAGTGTCTAGCTTGGAATCCTTACTGTTTAAGCTTATGAAGTTTTGTCATCTTACGTAGGATGAAGTTAAGCCTGCTTCAGACATGACGTTAGTTTACGCTTACAAACAGCACAGCCCCTACGTTTGTGTTATCTGCATGTTGCAGACGCTTTATATGTCTCCTCATAGAAAACCTCATCGTCCTACACCTCATTGAACAGCGAGAGTATGGTGATGTCTTCAATACTAGCAATGCTTCCCGGAAAAGTTAATTGTTCCTAAGCAAAGTAGATCCCACCATAGAGACAACTGGGAAATAAGTAAGAAGCTAAGGCTATATCTATATCTCGCATAAGACTTTAGAAAATTTATGACACTTTCAACTTTCGAAACCAAGCTTTTTGATCCATAGTCACATGTGGTACCCGTTGCGCCACAGAGCCCATGATTCCAGTTCTACCTCTGCTGTGTATCTTGTACGGCGGAAATCAACACTAAGATGTGTCAAGAGTATTTTTACTGAGCTTTGGGTCGTATTTCATGACTGATAAACGACAATATAGATATAAAATATGGACCAATTTGCAGAAGTTCTTAGTTTTGAGCGGGTTTAATAACTGAAGCAGCAGAAAAAAGAACGCCCGTCATTGCACATATCGCCGCTCTAAATCAGTAAAGCACAGACGTATCAATTCTCGTAAGGTTTTCACTATCAGTGTTCACAAAATTCGTTTCTATTGTCACTTAAATGCTGCAAATGCGTTTTGCACCACTATATAGCTAAATTAACTGCAATAAAAGTACCTTAAAAGCTAGTAACTACAGTTAACACTCCTGTCATACAAGAACCGGTATAGCTTCATTTTACTCCTAGTCTGAGACGTCACCACAGCATCAGCCAATAACAGAGCATTTTCAATGACGTGACCAAATCTTGATATTAAATGATTTTTAAGCTTTAATTAGATGAAAGTAAGAAATAGTTTACGAGGATATTGACCGAAAATGCGATTATGATCTTACAATCATATTTCTAACGTAGGAAAACAGGATATTGAAGTGTCGTCAGAGAGGAAGCGTAGGACTATTTAATTAATAACCTGGCTCTTTCGCGTTATTGTCTTTGAATTCCGAAGCTGGTGCCGTTAAAGTGAGCTACATATCCAGGAGATGCGTTGTTCTTCTACGTGACTGGTATGATTAATATGTAAATCGAAAATCATTAACATCATTTCGTAATTAGTCTTTAGTTACTTGGATTTATAAATTTTGATTTTGAGGCGTAGATTCAAATACATGGTATCAGTAGTGGAGAAATGCTATAGTAATGTAGAAAGTATACGTGCGTGAGGTTGCTATTTTACGTACTTATATTACTTAGCATTTTCGCGTAGAATAACACCATTTTTCTCGAATAAGAGTTCAAACCACTCTGGCCAGAGGTGTCCACTGCACCTTTACTGTTCCCTCCCCATAATCGTCCCAGGAATAGGAGGCCCGTGGTTGTCTTTGTCAGTCCTCTGTACAGTATTTCACCCGCCGGCGTTAGGCGGCTGTAGCGGAGCAGAACGAGTGACAAACGAACGTTGCAAGCGAAGATCTAAAGCTGTGTCTTCAGAACCTCAAAACTGCGTACTATCAGAATTATGACCCAAATTTTCGAGTGGGATTGATTCCTGAGGCTAAGTTCATGGAAGCGTTCCTTTTTCTCATTAAAATACCAGGTACGGTTAATGATGTATTCTTGCAAGGTACAGTAAAACCCTACTGAAAAGGCGATACATTGATTTCATTAAGTTTTCAGTTTTCAGTTGACCGTTTCGTTTTTGTGAAGAATATCCTTTATGGCTAACATGAAGTAACAGGAATTATTTAACAGGATATTCCTTGATAACAAACTCTACGCAACACTTACTAAAACAGAACTGCGAACATAGTTTGGTACCAACTGTTCTTATACAAGCTGAATTTTGGGTGTTCGTGCTCCTGTAAACAACAACTTAGTATTACAACGAGAAGACATAATCGTAGTAGGTTGTACGTTCTTATTTATTGGCACCGAAATGTCACTTACAGCTATGGTATTGCAACATTGTTAATTACGACTAAACGTTGTCAGAGGAGTACATCTAGTGTACTTACGCTACCAAAATCGTGTAACTTCAGTCCCAGTTGCATGTTACGTGTCTGCTCTTTTATTCCTTAGCGAGCTATTGAACAGGACATAACTGCATTTGCACCTCAAGTAGAGCTGCCGGAATGAGGAACGGCACTAACGCGGAGCCCTGCTACGTCCTCCAGTGGGCTATAATTCAGATATTCGATGGGCGTAACGAACGTCACGTGGCTTCACAGTTCACCAATGAAACATAAATGTGTGAAATGGGACGAGCAAGGGCGGTGCAATGGAATGTTGAGAGGGGGATGGGGACTGGAGGGTTGGGCATATAGCTGATAACTCCTCAGCATTTCTATTTCCCTAATACCTTCCTACCTGCCAGGCAAGGCGGCAGAAGCGATTCTTCAGAGCGAAATATGACCTGATGGACAAGACGGCCACAATCCTTTTTTTTTTTTCCTTTTGAAAAGTAAAGAAAGAGATGGGATGAGTAGACGAGCACCTGCATAGAGTGGACCTAAGAAGATTAACAAGGAAACTTACAGAATTGTAAGCCTAAATAAAAAAGAACCTAGTCAGAGGATGGAAAAAATGTGACTGTGTGTGCTGGGTTGGTTTAAGGCCCACGCGACACGAGCAGCTGCTTGAGGCGCCAAGATGAGAGGGGTGCTCAAGGCACCAATGAGCACGAACCGTATACTGTGCTATCACAATTAGTAGTGAACGCTGACACGGGTGAAAGTGGTATGAGGGAAAAGGTGGGGAGAGTTACGTTGCCAAATGATGAGTTGCTTGTGTGGAAAAACGTGCTCGAACAGGCCTCGCGTGTTTATCACGCAAATAAACGATGAACATCCAGAAATGTAAGCTAAGAAGAGCAGGAAAAGAACAAGAAATAGATAATAACCTGAAAATAACATTTTCTCTGGGTTTCTTTTAAATGTCACATGTAGCATAGACGTACAGTAATCCAATGTTAGTGAAGACCACTGTAAGTTCTCAGTTTCTTGAGATTTTAGAAATCTATTTCCAGAATTTGTGTGGAATGAACTACATTCCGCCATAAAATTTTTACTTGATTCGTGTCAAATATCCTTCAGTTCTGGAGTTCCTAAATGTCGTTTGGCATTTTCAATGAAGAATTGAGGCCTATTTGCGGCAGTCCACTGCTATGTACACCAGCTCGCCAAGTTTGTCGGCTAGTGCGCGTGGTGTCTTGCACAGTTCGCTCCAGTGCCTGGCTGGGGCGTGGAATTCATGTCTGCTTCTACGTGTCTGTAGTTTCTTCCTGGCTGCCTGTAGTCGTTGTCACGCTGTGGCTACGTTCTTTCGCGCTGCCGTGGCTTGCTGCAACCCTCGTCCTACCTCTGCAGCCACTACGGCGTGACTGGCAGTCCGCGTCTGGCGATCGCTACCCCCTCTTTCACTGATCGGCGGAGTGCCTCCACCACAGCTATGTGCGGCTTCTGCTTCTCCTACGTGCCAAAGCATGTTTTCTCACTTGACATTACGTTGACAGTGAGTGGCCGAGGAATGGGGGAGGGGTGGGACGAGATGGGGGCGGGTGTCACGTTCATATTTCTTCTCAAAGTCATCACGGACGTACCACTACCACATCCTCAATTCATGTCTTCGGTGTCTAAATGCTAAAGCCCACAACCAAAGTTCGACGAAAAGATCACACTACACTTTTCGACCGATTTCACATAATCCTACCAAGTCGTTTTCTCTGTGCCAAGCACAGCAATTGTAACACTTGGCGCAACAACCAAACAAGAACACAGTTCCACAACCGTGAAGGATAGCTAGGAGCCATTACCTAAGTCCCTGAAGAGCTCACCCAAGGCCCAACTAACCTGAACCATTAGCCAGGTATCCTGAATGTTTCAATACCGAAAGTCCTGCGACTAGATATGCAGCTCACCACTGTTGTAGGTATAACTTCGGATCATCACCCTGTGACTGGCTCCATCCAGGGGATTTTGCTCAAGTTCGTCAACATCATCTGTCACAACAAACTGGAAACTGTACAGCTACTAGCTTAATAACAATGTTCGTCCGACGATAGATGTCTCTACCATGCCGGCTACTGATGAAAACATCTCGGACCTAACCATCAAAATCAAGAGCTCATAGAAACAAACCTCGATACAAACAGCCAGTCAAGTGTATTAGCACTAGTACTTTTCGCCATTACTGCAAGATGTTAAGGCTTTTAATAATGGCGCTTGTAGAGAGTGGAAATCTACCGTAATTCAGTGGATCGCAGAGAATTAAGGCGACACTGTAGAGAACTGGATTTCCGAGCTACAGAATGTCGAACAGATGATTACGAAGACAAAATGGCAACTTACTACAGAAATCATGGAATGATTGGAGGCTCGTGAAGACGTTGCAAAACCCAACATCTCTGATAGTCAACGATATGACTCACAGGTTAACACCGAAATCTTTTCCAGTACATACGAGACACAGAACGACTTGGCAGTCTAGGAGGAGGAAGGAGTAGCACAGGCAAGACGCCAGTAGTGGGACAATAGGGGCGTGGCAACAGTCTCCATTGTTTGCCAAATGTGTTCAAGATGTCGTAACCAAGACGGCGGCTATAGAAATGGCAATGTCGCATTGATGTCATGGTGGGAAGTTCAAATTCTGGGGGAAAAATAGGTCACTTCGGCTAGCTCCACTAACCTAACCCGTTTCCCTCCCCCTCTCCACTTTAAAATGGCGGGAAGTTCAAATTCCAACAGGACAATTCTACACACCATGGCTACTGTTGTGGATTGGCAAGACAGCCCACCCACTATGAGAGGAAGCCGAAAGGCACGCGTTTTAGCTCACGCAGGCTGGCGTGAGGTCTGGAACAGGTCGCGGAAATGAGACTAACAAAAAACGTACGTAGCTGCTGGAATACTTAACTTTAATCCATAATTGGTGAACATCGCTCTTGACGGTACATGTTTTACAGCATCAATAGTAACTGGTAATGGCGCCTTGCTAGGTCGTAGCAAATGACGTAGCTGAAGGCTATGCTAACTATCGTCTCGGCAAATGAGAGCGTAATTTGTCAGATAACTATCGCTAGCAAAGTCGGCTGTACAACTGGGGCGAGTATCTCTAGACCTGCCGTGTGGCGCCGCTCGGTCTGCAATCACTGATAGTGGCGGCACGCGGATCCGATGTATACTAACGGACCGCGGCCGATTTAAAGGCTACCACCTAGCAAGTGTGGTGTCTGGCGGTGACACCACAGCTACCTCAACTAACCTTAGAAACCGACGGCTAAGTAGTTCACTAGGGATAATTTTTGAGAAAAAAAAAAAAACAGAAAAATAGTTACTGAGTATCTAGATCAGGTCCTCACAAACACGGAAAACCGCACGCGTGCAAAGCGAGGTGCAGCGAGTGCCTGCACTGTGCATCGGTTAAACTCGGCATACTTCGCCTCAACTCCGCTTGCTAGTTGAGGCCGACGGTGTGCGTTGCCGAATGTGCTGCCAGACAACTTAGACAACATTGGAATACGTAAGTGCAAGACAATTACCGGAATAATGGAACCATCTGCTCCACAAAAAAGGGAAAATTGCCGAAAGTCATTTTTAACTGGAATGGGAACTCTCCTACTTTTTGTGCGTTGTGACGACAAAGCCAAATGTTTAATCTGCGGTACACTAATTACGTGTGTCAGAAAATCGTCTACTGAAAGGCACTACAGCAAATTGAATTTAGAAAAGTATAGTGATATAACAGGGGGTGCTAGAGAGGAAGAATTACGGAAGTTGCGAACTCTTGCAGAAGAGAATTCTGTATCTACAAACGAGGTTTGTTGCAAGTACTTTAGCATGTATATTTTGGTTAAAAGTCATGCGAAACGAAATAACATTTATTTAGATTCCTTAGTTTTCGTTTTCGCAGATATTATTTCTAACATATCCTTTTTTGTCTACTTTAGGGTGAAGAAGATGAGGGGTGTTGCGAAAGGACTCTCAGAGCTAGTTACAAAGTTGCTCTACGTTTGGCAAGAGCTGGGAGTGCATTTATGGATTGGCTATTAATGAAAAAACATTATGTTGGACGTAGTAGAGACAATGAATCCCACATTAGCTCCCGCGTACAGTAGAATAACACTTTCCAGAATGACAATACATCGGAGAATCAACGACATTGCTGAGAATTTGCATCAACAACTGGCAGCAAAAACTGAAAACTTCCCAGAGTACTCCATCGCACTAGATGAGTCCACGGATATTTACGACACGGCTCAGTTAGCAATATTTTTGCGTGGCGTGGAAGAGCTCCTGGATATGATTTCGTTGAAGGACACTGTTACTGGGACGGATATTTTAGCAGCTGTAGAAATGGCAGCTGAAGGAATAGGACTCCCTTGGGAAAAGCTGTTTTCCGTAACCACAGACGGGGCACCAGCTATGTGCGGTAAAGCAAAAGGGTTTATTGGCCTACTGCGGAAAAAACTTAACATGCCGAATTTACCTTCCGTTCATTGTTTTGCACACCAAGAGGCTCTTTGTGCGAAAGTTATCGGTCTTCAAGATGTGATGAAGGTAGTGGTGCGTATCGTAAACTACATTCGTTCCCATGGACTCACTCATCGTCAATTCAAAGAAGTTTTGATTTCCTTTGAAGACGAGTATCCAGATATTCCCTACCACGCTGAGGTCCGCTGGCTGAGCAAAGGAAAAGTGATTTCCCGAATTTTTCGACTACGCCACACTGTGGTTCAGTTTTTGGAGAGCAAATGAGGTCCGGAGCCACATTTTGATGACCCTGAATGGGTATCTGATTTAGGATTTTTAGCAGACATTATGGCTCTCCTAAAAGATTTAAGTCTGAAACTCCAAAAAGAAAACAATCTCATCAACGATATTATCAGCAAAATAAACGATTTCTAGTATAAACTGAAGCTCCTCAAAAACAATCTTTCAGAGAAAAATACGCAACACTTTCCTGAACTAGGTAAGCGAGATATAAATTGTACCTTTATTAAAACAGCCTGATTTTTATAACCGCTCTAATCAAAACGGTACTATGATTTTGTTTGACAGCATCTGTGCAGGAAGGAGCGCGCTTTGAAAAATACGTCGAGGTGTTGCAATCCCCCGAAAATGCGTTTAACGACCGATTCCAGGTAATGTGCTGGTATATGACTTACAGCTAAATAAAGGAGATTGCGTTACATATGCAAGTGTAACATAATCCAAGAATACATCCTGGACTAAAAATAATTTTTAAACTATTCTGTGAGTACCAAATGAAGACAAGTAAAAATCCTACGGAATTTACTCTTCAGACAGAAAACTATACGATTACAATTGAAAGAGAGTTAATTATCGTTTAAGAATGGTAAACAAGTAAAATTATCAAAAATGTCAAATTTGCAAGCATGTGTCTGAGGATGGAAAGTAAATAGAATTACAGTAAACGTTTTCAACTAGGACTTAACAGATACGCAGTACACAGTAGATCATCTTACAATACTTTACCAGATAAGATAAAAAGATAAAAGGCATTTATTAATGTAAAAAATAATGATCTAAATATTTTCTGTCATCTATAACATCTACATTATATCCTGTAGATAAAGATGTAGAAAATTTAGTACATATAAACTTATTGGTAATGATCTTGGTGAGGAAACCTGAAAATTTCTAATTTCCAGTAGCGATTGATTATATTGTGCAAAACTAAGACTATAATTAATGCATCTACTAATTTTTATTTGTCTGATGAAAGGTATCTAGTGTAACCTTTGAAAGTTATGAAATACAAGAAGATAGTATTGTAAATCTTCTTTGTTTCAGTCATGTAAGTAATTGTCTTGAGTCAAATTAATAAACATGAAAAACAAAAACTTTTAGGTAACTCATATTTACCGCACTTCAACAGTAAAGCAAAAGTAGATAATAACACATCAAACTCATTAGTTAGCAAACGATTGAAGGGAGAAATCCCAGAAAAAAGGTTTATACGTACGTTTTAAAGATTATCAACTTACACAAAACGTTCCATTTTTTATTTATGCTGATTTTGAAAGTTTACTATTCAAGCCGACCATGACAAACGCAGCAACAGGGTGGCCAACCCAGTTACTGTTCGCACTGTGGTTGACCCCTCACCTATGGTCGAGTGGGAGGTGGAGCCGGTGCGAAGCAGTTGGCGAAAGACTTCCTAGGCGACCGCACGTAAGGCCTTCCCGATTTGTCTGACAAACAGGTTCCCGGTGCTCTCTGTGGCTGACACTGTTACTGAGCCAGATGCTGTCGCCTGTCCTGTTTCAGAGGAAACCACTCAACCTGCAAGATCCGGACAATCACGGAGGTTTGGGTTATTGGTAATTGGGAGCTCCACAGTTAGGTACGTTATGGGGCCCCTTAAAGACATGGCTGACAAGAAAGGTAAGAAAATCAATGTGCGCTCCGTGCTCATGCCGGGTGGAGTCATTCCAGATGTGGAAAGGGTCCTCCCAGATGCCACGAAGAACATAGGATGCAGCCCACTGCAGGTGGTTGCTCACGTTGGTATCAATGATGCGTGTCACTTTGGATCAGAAGAGATTCTCTCTGGTTTCGAGCAGCTAACAGAAGAGGTAAAGGCTGCCAGTCTTGCTTCCAAGATGAAAGCAGAGCTGACCATTTGCAGCATAGTCGACAGGACCGATTGCGGCCCTGAAATACAGAGCCGAGTGTAGGGTCTGGATTAGTGGCTCATACGATTCTGCGACCGTGCAGGCTGCAGATTCAACGACTTACGCCAAAGGGTGTTTGGGTATCGGCTTCCACTAAACAGGTCAGGTGTCCCCTATATGCAGTAGGCTGCTACACGGGTAGCAGGGGCTGTGTGGCGTGGACTGGGTGGTTTCTTAGGTTAGAGGGTCTCGGGAAAACACAAGAAGGGCTTTAGTCACAAAAGGTGCAGGCCGAACACAGGAAGAACGTAGATACAGGAACCATTGGTATGGCAGTTGTAAATTGTCGTAGCTGTGTTGGGAAATTACCACAGCTCCAAAAGCTAATAGAAAGCACTGATGCTCAAATCGTTATAGGCACTGACAGCTGGCTAAAGCATGATATAGGCTCAGCCAAAATTTTTGCAAAAAACCCAACGGTGTTCCGCAAGGATAGGCTAAACACGGTTGAGGGTCGCGTGTTTGTTGCTGTTAAAAGTAGTTTAACTTGTGAAATTGAAGTAGATACTCCCTGTGAGTTAGTATGGGCAGAGGTCATTGTTGGCAACCGGAATAAAATAATAACATGATCCTTTTAAAGACCTCCGAATTCAGATGATACAGCTGCTCAAAGGTTCAAAGAAAAGTTGAATTTGATTTCAAACACGTACCCAACTCATACCTTAATAGTTGGTGGTGACTTTAATTTACCCTCGATATGCTGGCAAAAATACATGTTTAATTCCGGAGGTACGCATAAAATACCATCCACAATTGTGTTAAACGCATTGTCTGAAAACTATTTCGAGCAGTTAGTTCACGAGCCTACGCGAATAGTAAACGGTTGCGAAAACACACTTGACCTCTGACTGAGTTAATAACGAGCATCAAAACCGAAACAGGGATTAGTGAGCGCAGGGTTGTCGTAGCGAGATTGAATATTGTAATCACCAAATCCTCTAAAAATAAGCGAAAAGTAAACCTATTCAAAGAAGCAGATAGAAATTCACTTCATGCCTTCGTGAGAGACAATCTCCACTCATTCCTAATTAATAATATAGGTATAGACCAGATGTGGCTTGAATTCAAGGAAATAGTATCGGCAGCAATTGAGAGATTTGTACGAAATAAGTTAACAAAGGACGGAGCTGATCCACTTTCGTACACATAACGGGTTAGAACACTGTTGCAGGAACAACGAAACAAATATGCCAAATTTAAACAGACGAAAAATTCCCTAGATTGGCGCTCTTTTACAGAAGCTCCAAAATTTTCGCAGACTTCAATGTGAGATGCTTATAACAGTCTCCACAACGAAACTTTATCTCGAAACATCGCATAGATCCAAAGATTTTCTGGTCGTATGTGAAGTATTTGGCAGCAAGAAAAAATCTATGCCTTCTGTGCGAGATAGCAATGGAGATACTGTCTAATACAGTGCTGCCAAATCAGAGTTACTAAACACAGCCTTCCGAAATACCTTCACAAAAGGAGACGAAGTAAATATTCCAGAATTCGAATCGAGTACAGCTGCCAACACGAGTAACGTAGAAGTAAATACCCTCGGAGTAGTTTAAAATGGCTCTGAGCACTATGGGACTTAACATCTGCAGTCATCAGCCCCCTAGAACTTAGAACTACTTAAACCTAACTAAGCTAAGGACATCACACACATCCATGCCCGAAGCAAGATTGGAACCTGCGACCGTAGCGGTCACGCGGTTGCAGACTGAGGCGCCTAGAACCGCTCGGCCTCAGCGGCCGTCCTCGGAGTAGTGAAGCAGCTTAAATCACTTAATAAAATCAAGTCTTCTGGTCCAGACTGTATACCAATTAGGTTCCTTTTGAAGTATGATGATGCATTAGCTCCATACTTAAAAATCATCACAAACGTTCGCTCGACGAAAGATCCCTACCCAAGCATTGGAAAGTTGCACAGGTCACACCAATATTCAAGAAAGGTAGTAGCAGTAATCCACTAAATTACAGGAACATATCGTTAACGTCGATATGCAGCAGGATTTTGGAACATATATTGTGTTCAAACATTATGAATTACCTCGAAGAAAACTGTCTTTTGACACACAGTCAACTTGGGTTTAGAAAACATCGTTCCAGTGAAACACAACTAGCTCTTTATTCACATAAAGTGTTGAGTGCTATTGACAAGGGATTTCGGATCGATTCCGTTTTTCTGGTTTTCCGGAATGCTTTTGACACTCTACCGCACAAATGGCTTGTAGTGAAATTGCGTGCTTATGGAATATCGTCTCAGTTATGTGACTGGAATTGTGATTTCCTGTCAGAGAGGTCACAGTTCGTAGTAACTGACGGATAGTCATCGAGTAAAATACAAGTGATTTCTGGCGTTCCCCAAGGTAGTGTTATAGGCCCTATGCTGTTCCTTACCTATATAAACGATTTCGAAGACCATCTGAGCACCCGTCTTAAGTTGTTTGCAGATGACGTTATCGTTTATCGACTAACAAAGTCATCGGAAGATCATAACCAATTGCAAACGATTTAGAAATGATATCTGAATGGAGCAAAATTTAGCAGTTGACCCTAAATTACGAAAAGTGTAAGGTCATCCACGTGAGTGCTAAAAGGAATTCGTTAAACTTCGGTTACACGATAAATTAGTCTAATCTAAAAGCCGTAAATTCAACTAAATACCTAAGTATTACAATTATGAACAACTGAAATGGGAAGGAACACACAGAAAATGTTGCGGGGAAGGCTAAGCAAAGACTGACTTTTATTGGCAGGACACTTAGAAAATGTAACAGATCTACTAAGGAGACTGCCTACACTACGCTTGTACGTATTCTTTTAGAATACTGCTGTGCAGTGAGGGATCCTTACCAGATAGGACTGACGGTGTACATCGAAAAAGTTCAAAGAAGGGCAGCACGTTTTGTATTATCGCGAAATATGGGAGAGAGTGTCAGAGAAATGTTACAGGTTTTGGGCTGGACATAATAAAAAAAAGGCATTTTTCGTTGCAACGGAAACTTCTCACGAAATTCCAATCACCAGCTACCTCCTAAGAATGCTAAAATAATCTATTGACACCGACTTACATAGGGAGAAACTATCAGCATGGTAAAATAAGGGAAATCAGAGCTCGTATGGAAAGATATTGGTGTTCGTTCTTTCGACGCGCTATACGAGATTACAATAATAGACAACTGTCAAGGTGTTCCGATGAACCCTCTGCCAGGTACATAAATGTGATTTGCAGATTATCCATGTAGCTTTAGATGTAGATGCAGATAAATGTCAAGCAAAACCACAAAATTCATACAGAATGAAATATCAAACACGGTATGTCACGGACAGAGATTTGCAGATCACAGCAGCCGAGTCAGCTACAGGTCGTGAGCGAAGTCAGATTAGAATCACCTTCAGCTCCCTGGGTCCGCAGCCTCTAGTTCGCGCATGTATTACGCTCGTAATACCTGAATTGTATTATGTTGATTGCTGTGTAATCCTGTTAATGTTTGTTAATGAGTCAATTATATTCAAGAAAAATAGTTGTTATTAGTTAGCGCGATCACTATGGTCGCAGGTTCGAATCCTGCCTCGGGCATGGATGTGTGTGATGTCCTTAGGTTCGTTAGATTTAAGTAGTTCTTAGTTCTAGGGTACTGATGACCTCAGATGTTAAGTCCCATAGTGCTCAGAGCCATTTGAACCATTTGTTATTAGTTATGTTCCTGGAGTGCAGTAACAGGACAAAGTTAAGTAAAAGTTATTTGCTAAAGTATTCCTGTACTAATTACTATAGCCGGCCGGTGTGGCCGTGCGGTTCTAGGCGCTTCCGTCTGGAACCGCGTGACCGCTACGGTCGCAGGTTCGAATCCTGCCTCGGGCGTGAATGTGTGTGATGTCCTTACGTTAGTTAGGTTTAAGTAGTTCTCAGTTCTAGGGCACTGATGACCACAGATATTAAGTCCCATAGTGCCCAAAGCCATTTGAGCCAATTATCATAGAATGTTCCAGATTCCTACAGCCACCCCACTAATGCTAGCCTATATCATCCAACTGCAAATCCCAGGGGTACCGATCGAAAAGCATCCTGCATTTGTGTGAGGTCATGACATGCTGCCATCGACCTTCACATCATTGGCGACGTGGATGAAATTGAGAAGACGCTTCAGTACAGTGGGAACTGTTACGGAAACTGTGGAACATTCTTTGTGATTTATATGAATATTGTCTTTTTGGGGACTGCAGTGTATTTCTATGTTCGTCTATGTTCCCCCAGAGCGTCGCCCCTTTTTGCCTTGCCTGGTGTGAATGACTGACTGAATGTGCATTTTCCTTTGCTTCTTCATTTATTGTGGAAATGGCTTCGCCAAACGACGAGCAGACTACGCTAGCAGATCTTGTTCATGTACAGACACAGCAGACAAATACCTTACTGCAGGCACTGGGGTCCTTGCTACAATAACTATTTATCGTTCCGCCACAACAACCGCCGCCTGCTGCTGTTCCGCCTCCGCAGCCACAGCAGCCAGTGCCGCAATTTCGCCCGTTCGACGCCACCGTTCAATCGTTGAGAGAATACAAGGCTCAACTGCAGCACCACCCTCACGCATTCAACACAACAGGTAAACGTCGTCTCCACTATTTCTTATCAGGAGTGGGAGTAGCAACCTACAGAGTGTTGTGTAACTTATATCCACGAACCTCTCTAGCCACAACAGGTAAACGTCTCCCCACTATTTCTTATCTGGAGTGGGAGTAGCAACCTACAGAGTGTTGTGTAACTTATATCCACGAACCTCTCTAGACGACTTAACGTTCCAAGAAGTTATAGCAAAACTGGAGAAATATTTCGAAGACACTATCAATGTGGTCACACAGAGATTTAAATTTTTTCCGAACCTCCCGTAATCAGTTTCAATCGAACAGGGAGTGGGTAGGGGAACTGCATAGACTGTCGCATGAATGCAATTTTTCTTGCTCGTGTGGAATTTCCTATGCAGATAGCATGGTTTGAGATGCAATAGCCCAGAATATTGTGGATTCCACAATCAGGGAAAAAATTAGAAATTATCAAATGCCTCCCTAGAACAAGTGATAGACATTCTTGAAAGACAGGACACATTACATTTTTCGGCAAAATCCTGTGAATCGCTGCCCGTAGTCTGTGGCTTTAGTTCGCCGGCTGCTCGCGGTGCGCCCAGACCTACACGTGGCCAAGTTTCTGCACATGCTGCTCGCGCATCGGTCCCAGGCCGCCAGAGTAAACAACCCTCGTCCGCTGTGCGGTCATGTCCTAATTGCAACCGGAAGCATTTGAGTCAATCCTGGCCCTCCAGGAACGCTACTTGCTATTTTGGTAATCAAAAAGGACACGTCCAGTCTGTATGTTTGAAACGCGAACGTTCTAATCAACTTTCCGTTTCCCGGAACAGTAACTCCCGGAACGGTTCTCTCATGTTAAAACCCAATTTAAAGGGGCTGTACCAACGGACGTTAGTGTCGTTTCTGCTCTACAAGTGAACTTTGCCTTACCGAATTGTGACTCGCCCGGAGTCGACTCTGAACTTTCTCAGTTGCGCACGCAACGCAAACCGCCCACGTGGCGCAAGCCTCGGTCGCGACGCGCTCGTTTTGCTCAGCAGGATGTTGAAGTGAATGTAGCCACGACCTCTGACATTTTTTCACGACGTCAGAACAACCATTTCAGCATCACAGTGGGCTTCACCCCTTGGTATCTTAAAGAAAACCTTCCGGAAAGGTGAGCCTGTGTGTGAATTAAAGGGCCACAATCAACCCACAAACTGTTATAGCAACATTTCCATTGCCTCGCCCGGAAGACTTGTTTGATCGCTTGGGACCCGGAAAATTTTTTCCCAGATAGAAAAATGGTTCAAATGGCTCTGATCACTATGGGACTTAACTTCTGAGGTCATCAGTCCCCTACAACTTAGAACTGCTTAAACCTAAGTAACCTAAGGATAACACACACATCCATGCCCGAGGCAGGATTCGAACCTGCGACCATAGCGGTCGCGCGGTTCCAGACTGTAGCGCCTAGAACCGCTCGGCCACCCCGGCCGGCACCTAGATAGATTTGAAGGATGCCTATCCTCAACTACCACTTGATGGAGAAACCCAAAAGTTCTTGGATGTGAATACTCACCTCAGGTTGTGCAAACACAAACTGCTTCCTTTCGGATGTACTTCTGCCCAGCCATATATCAAAGTTATTTACAAACCCTTTGTATATCTGTACCCTCTTGTCTTAACGATTTAGGTGACATTGTCGTATCTGGAGTGATACCGACGGATCATTCCGACGGACCATTTATAAGTCTTGTGTGATCTCTTTCAAGTGCTTCGGGACAGTGGACTGAATATAAACAGAGACAAATGCCCCTTCTTCGCTAGTGAACTGACTTACCTTGGACATGTACTCGATTCTCAGGGCATACACCCATCACCGGAACATTTGCAAGCCATCGCCGATTTTTCAGCTCCTACGACGGTAAAGGAACTGCAAGTGATGTTAGGCAAGATCAATTACTAGCACCGCTTTATATCCCATGCCTCTTCTCTTGCAGCTCCTCTTCATCGTCTTCGACCGAAAAACGTTACGTTTGGTCATCAGAATGTGTCAAGGCTTTCCAGAAGCTGAAATCAGCGTTGTTATCTAATACTTGTTTAACACCCTTTCATCCTCAGAAACTATTAGTTTTCATGGTTGATGCTTCTCATTTTGGGATTGGGGCGGTTCTTGCCAATAAAATCGGTTCCTGCGATCGTCCAATTGCTTTTGCATCTAAATACCTCTCATCTGCTCAGAAAAATTATTATCAGATCGAGAAGGAAGCCTTAGCTGTCATTTTTGGTGTGATAAAATTCCATGATTTCTTGTATGGTCGCAAGTTTATTCTCCTCCTCTACCATAAACCATTGACTTCGTTGTTTCACCCATTGAAGCCCGTATCTCCACGTACGGTGCAAAAATTGATTCCATGGTCTTCGATTCATTCGCAGTACCGTTACGACATACTCTATCGGTCTACTACTCAGCACGGTAACACTGACGCGTTATCTCGTCTTCCCAATTCTGAAGACAGAACTTTCGATAAATCTGAATAAGCTTGTATGTTTATTGATTTACAAAATGATGATTTGGTCGCAGGTTTTCCACTCGCCTACAGTCGCGTAGCGGCGGCTGCTGCTGCCGATTCTTCTCTTACACTTGTTTTACAATACATCGCTACTCAGTGGCCTTATTGTAGTTCAAGGATTTCTGATCCTGTTGCTCGCCGTTTCTTTGCACACAGACAGTTCTTTTGGTTCAAAAAAATGGCTCTGAGCACTATGGGACTTAATATCTGAGGTCATCAGTCCCCTAGAACTTAGAGCTAATTAAACCTAACTAACCCAAGTACATCACGCACATCCATGCCCGAGGCAGGATTCGAACCGGAGACCGTAGCAAAAGCGCGGTTCCGGCCCTTTGCTCCGCACGGAGAATGATCACTCTCGTGTTGTCGTTCCACGTACTTTGCTATCCGTTGTGTTCCGATTTCTACATCGAGGCCATTGGGAACTTGTTCGGACGAAACAGTTAGTTCGCCGTCATTGTACCTGGTTTGATATAGATTCTGATATTAACAGACTTTGTTCTTCTTGCACGGCGTGTGCTGCCAATCAATCTGCACCGCCGTTGACATTTTCTTTAGGCCCCGTGCTACCGCACATTGGCGACGCTTGAATTTGGATTTTGTTGTTCCATTTTGGAACGCACGATGGTTGATTGTCATCGATTCGTATAGCAATTTTCCCTTCGTTGTGCAGATGCCATCAACGGCTTCGTCAGCTACGATTCGTACCTTGACTTCCAATTTTGGCATTGAAGGTTTGCCTGAAGTTGTCGTTACCGACAATCGACCCCAGTTTCCCTCTTCCGAGACCGCGAGGTGTTCAGCATATCACTTCTGCTTCGTTCTCGTCTTACTCGAACGGTGCTGCTGAACGTTTTGGTCGCACATTTTAAGACGTGATGTCAGCCGCTTGACGGCGCGTTTCTGCGCGGGCCTGAACGTTGCCGGCGCGCCGTAAGGCACGGAAGCTCGCACTGGGGCGTATCGCTTCCAGTCGGGTGTGCAGCGGCAGTCCTCATTCGGGGAAGTGGCGCGTCTCTCATAGCCTCTCCTTCCCAAGTGGCTCTTTCCGCCTTCCCGTGGTGCCATATGTTGAGCTCGGCATTCTGCCTTGCGACAAAAGGGAGAGCTGCGACCCAACCCGATGCGAAAGCGAAGGGTGCGTGGCACAGGGGGAGCTGTGTCAAGGGACCGAACACCAGTCCCTCTCTGTTCGCAGGGTACAGACCATCAAGTGCTCTGCATTCCGGAGACCTCGTTTGTCGGCATGGGATCGCGGCGCGACTCGGCAAGGGTGCTTCGTCGCGCCCCTGGGCAACAGGGGCGTGTTCTGCCAAACCGAGGAGGTGGTGACATCGCCTGGGCTAGGTTAGATGGGTCCAGACCGCTGAACGACTGGGTGACCGGCCAACCACCTGAGTAGGAGTGGGTCCTTCGCCGAGAGGTGGAAGAAGCTCGGGCTAGTAAGCGACGAAGGGCGAGAGGTGCATCCGCCTCTCCGGAGTGCGTGGTGCACTTGCCGAGAAGCGTCGCGTGAAATCGACGATGACGGAGCCACCGACAAGGACCAGTGCGCTGGCAACAGCGCGCTGAACCCTGCTGTTCGAATAGTGCCCTTGGCCTTGGGGCTGTAACAGTCCCCCCCCACCCCCCCCCATGCCAGAGGAGCCGGTCCGGGCATGAGACGGGCTCCCAATCCTTTTTTCGCTTGTCGACAATATGGCTGAGACAGAGACAAGCGATTCATGTGCGCCTTCGAGGGCTTCTTTGCTTACTGTTCCCTCCCCATCAGGGGGCACGGGGCAGACCGAGGAAAGCATTAGAGAGAGGCATGCCAGGATTACCCAATACCTGGAAGCCAATGTGAAGGACCGCCAAGATAAGCCAGGCTGCGATCTTGACTTTGAAAAATGAACTCGCCTCCTGGGCTATTGCTCATGCGAAGCTCGAGGGGCGGGTCGAAGAACTACAGAAGGAGAATGAAAGGCTGCGCAAGCAGCCAACATAATCATGGGCTAGTGTAGTCGCTCAAACTGCACCTAACAGCCAAACTACAAGGGATACCATTGTTAAAGTTTCACAAAGAGCGGACACTGATGTCTTTTTGAGACCATTGCCCGGTCAAGACACTAAGAAAGTGCAAGAAATCTTCACAACAATGATCAATCCTGCAAAGGACAAAATAAAAGTAAACAAAGTGAAAGCTACAAAGAACGTAGTAATAGTCGATGTGGCAACAGAAGATGACAGGAATAAAATACCAAATAATCAGAAACTTCGCAAAGCCATAAAATGTGAACTCCCAAAAAAGAGAAATCCGCTTGAGATTATGTATGATATACCAGTCACTTTTGATTATAATGAGCTTCATGAAACAATCCGAAACCAGAACTTTGACGATATAAGTAGAGACGATTTCAAGAATTAATTCAAACTTAAATTCAAAACAGGGCCAAGAGACAAAGACGTTGTGCATCATGTGGCGGAAGTCGCTGGCCAGATATGGAAGAAACTAACCTCAATGGGTAAGATCTACATTGGCTTCCACGCCATTAATGTACGGAACTTTTTGGTGGTACCTCGCTGCCATAATTGCGGCGATCTTGATCACGTGCATAAATACTGTGAAAGGAAGTCAGCTTGCTCCAGGTGTGGAGAAGAAAATCACATCAGAAAAACTGTACAAGATCTGCAATATTTATCCCCTGCACAAGGAGAGGCAAAAAGACTTGCAATGCCTCTAGTCGCAACTGCCCAACGTACAGGATGCTCGAACAGAGGTTAATATCAAGAACTGACTATGGCTGAGTCTACTACGGCACCTAGGATGCCTAAAAGAAAATCCCCATGCAAGAGGAGAAGGGAGGCGGCAAGAGCAGCCTAGTTCAAACAGTTCCTTGCAACACTTGCAGAAGGAAGAGATGGTAGGAGGGGAATGAAGGATGCGTGTGTCCGAACGGACCCACAAGAACAAGCGGCAGCCCCCTCTCCCTATTGCTGGGGACCGCGAACGCCAGGAAATCAGGCAACTCGAGACAGGCGTCCTGCAGCGGTGGGCCGACCAGCATTCGTTCAAGGGAGTCCTGTACTGGAACCGCTGGTGCAGGTCAACACAATTACGAGCTTAAATACAGAAACAACAAATAACACCAATGTCAGTACTGACTCGAGACAACCAACAGCTGTGAGAACAGCGGTTGATCCGGTCAGAATTTACCCCTACCTTGAACATTCTCTACAATTATCCCACCTCGAGGAGCCGGCTGTCCTGACCACTGCACTGCGACATCTAGTGTGGGTAGGACATAGTTACGGGCGTAAGGTCACCTTCTCGGCCATGGAGCCTGTTGACAGGGTACAAATAAAGACCATGAATCTTCCCACCGACTTCGGCGCCCTGCATGACCTAGTAAAAAAGGTGTTTGAGAGAAGAAATGAAACCTTCAACTTAAACGAAATATACAATCAGTCTGTCCTATCCAGTGGGAGAATAGCTTACGACTGGACGAAAACCTTCCCAGAATCATACGTACACACATATTTCCCATGACTACAGAAATACAGATAGCGCAGCTAAACGCACATAACAGTAGGCTGGTCATGCAGGAGCTTCGGATGGTGGTGGAGGAGAGGAGCCTTGATGTGCTCTGTTTGCAGGAGCCATACTCTCTTGCGGGGAATGTAGCCTTCGCTGCCATGAGTTGGCAAGTAGTAAGCTTCGGGGATGACCCGAAAGCCACCATCATAATAACTAACAAGGCACTGCGGGTAACAGTGCTCTCACATCTTTCGGACGACCATTGCAATGTCATTGAACTTCAGTCACCAATTGGCGTCATATACCTAATAAATATGTACTTTCAGTACGGTACAGACATTGACGTTTACCTCGACCAACTCACACAGGTGGCAACGGTGCTGAGGGGCAGAAAGGCAGTTGTGGTGGTTGACGTGAACGCCAAATCGCCCCTGTGGCACAGTGGCACCCGAGATGAAAGAGGAGGCAAGCTGGAAGAGACTATCATGTCTCTACAACTTCTCATTGCCAATAGACCAGGAAATACCCCCACCTACACAGGAGGGGAAGGAGATGGAACCAACATTGACATTACGATGATGACAGCCAACATCGCTGCCAATGTACAAAATTGGATTGTTACTGACGGAGACACAACCAGCAATCCCAATTTGATCACATTTACAATCTGAGATCGGGAGTGCCACTGGGACATAGGGTGGGAAGTACAACTAAACTACAACAGGACCAACTGGGAGCGCCTTGCAAGAGAGTTTGACCCTCCGACGTGGCCAGAAGATGACGATGATATCAATAAACATGACGAAGATCTGGTGGGCGCTCTTACCAGGGCGGTAAAGACTGCTGTACCAACCAGGAGGAAAGCCGTTGCGGCTTCTCCATCACCATGGTCTGCGGAGCTACGGCAGATGTGTCAGTCTGTCAGGAGGGCGAGGAGGTATTACCAGCGAAGTGTCGTCTGGGAAGAAAAACAAAGATGGCTACAAACATACAGGGAAGCCAAAGAGCAGTTTCAGAAGGAACTGCGAGCAGTCAGGTTGGAAAATTGGAAAAAATACGTGCACAGCCAATTGGCTATGGATCCCTGGGGCACTCCTTACAAAATAGTAAGGGAAAAAATCAGGTCGCCAATGGTGCTCTCCACTATCAGGGACGGAAACCGGATGACTGGGTCTTGGCAGGAAACTGCTGAGGTCCTCCTCCACTTACTCCTCCCTGATGATAAAGTGGAAGAGGACACAGAAGAACAACGCCTAATGAAGTAGGCTATGCAGGCAGACTACCAGAATAACACCATGGTGTACCATTTCTCAGAAGAGGAAGTGGCAGCACACATAAAATCACTAAAGAAAGGAAAGGCCCCGGGACCAGACGGCATAATCGCGGAGGTGGTGCAATACCTCGCTCCTCAACTGGTGACACCTTTAGCAAGAACTTACAATGAGGCCCTGCGCCTCAGAAGATTCCCCACAATCTGGAAACAGGCCAACGTCGTAATTATCCAAAAAGGGCAGGACAAAGACCCTAAAGAAACAAAGTCCTATAGACCTATCTGTCTGTTGGACCTGTTGGGCAAATTGCTGGAGAGGTTATTAGCTGATAGACTGACGGCACACCGGGTGCTGTGCGGGATGAGTGACAGACAATTCGGTTTTCGGCAGGGCCTGTGGTGGCCTTCGCTCTTCTCCTGCCTGCGGGAGAAGGAGTGTCCAGGGCCGCTATACGGCTGTCTTAGGAGCTATTGTATGGAAAGAGAGGTCTGGCTATCGTCCCCTAGCGGGCGAATTGGTAAGAAAGTCACGAAGGGGTGTCCACAGGGCTCTGTCCTGTGGCCACTCTTTTGGGATATAAATATGGAGCCTCTTATGGAGAGCTTGGTGAACAGTGTGGATGTGCTAGAGGTGATAGCTTACGCTGACGACCTCCTTCTGCTGGTTGGAGGCCGAAGTCGCGAAGATCTTGAACCCAAAATCAATAGAACACTACCAATTCTCACACAGTGGTGCCAGAACACGAGAATGACAATTGCGCCTAACAAGTCGACATATCATTTACTGAAAGGCCAATTGGCCAGGAATCCAACGGTAAGAATCGAGGGCTCACCGGTGATTCGGCGTCGTGAGGCCCAGTATCTAGGAGTAATAATTGATGAAAGGTGGAACTTTGCCAAACATATTGAAACAGCTACACAAAAATCACTAGAAGCCCTAAATAGTTTAATCATGATAGGACACAGCAAATTTCATCTCCACCAGAACTCATAAAGCTGTACCATAACACCATTCTTGTTTCCATTGTGGGTTACGGATCCGGAGTGCGGGCACACAGACTCACGAGGGTCATGCCCGATATGTCTGTGAGGAGGGTGCAACGCAACATGCTTCTACGCTCCACTGGAGCATACAGAACATCTCCGGGAGGGGCACTACTAACACCCATGGGGGTGTGTCCCCTGGACATCAAAATCCGGGAACAGGCAGCCTGGTATTGGGTCAAAAGGGGAGATGTAGAAAAGACTGAGAGCATCTTGGGAGTGTGGGTGGGGGACAAGTTTGCAATGAAGAGGAGAGGAGAAGAGTTATGGCAAGAACACTGGGACGCAGAGGCAACAGGCCGAATTACTTACCAGCTGCTCCCAAACATCAAAGAACGTCTCCAACTTTCGCATTTCCAACCAAGTAAGGGACTGTTGCACTTCCTCACAGGTCGTATCCGGCATATCCTTGCCGATTCGGGAAAAAGGATACCCCCTCACGTAACTGCGGAGCCGAACGGGGTACTCCGGATCACGTGATCTATGAGTGCCCTGTCTTCGATGACGTAGCCACTGATCTAAGAAACCAGCTACCTAACAACGACACATATCAGCAAATCAGAGACCCTACCACATTCAATATAATAAACCGCCTTGCCAGCGAGGTATCAGCAAAGGTCCTGCGAGAATATCTAAGGGAAAATATATGAACTACCAGACATGACATGACTTAAGGCGACCCATCCCATTCCGCCGGGGCGTGGACTGGTCAATCGCCTTGACGGTAGGAATCCGCCACGCTCTGGAACAGGGGGAGGGAGCGCTAACACCCAAATTTGACAACTGCTCACAGATAGTGACTTAGTAGTTATCTAACCTTTACGTAGATAGTAGAAAGAAGACCCCAAACAGAACCTACAGCGATCTTCTAAATAGCCAGCTCAGTGCCAGGGGCATGCTCACTGGGATTAGCTCAGTGGGCACGGCCACATAGTAGGTTTATATGCAACAACTGGCACGCCTGTAACGCTGCAGGAAGTAGCCCCTAGATTAGTTAGTTAAGCCTAGACACTGGATCTTACCCATTGAGAAACTAACTCATTATTTCCTGTAGCAAGTAAGCTTACTGATACCTAGAAATAGAAGTAAAAATGCTACTAATACTAATAAAATGTAATGTAGATTGAAGACCCACTAATGTATAAGGTGGTGGGTTATGAAGCATGAAATAATTGGATAGAATAAAAGAATTTTTTTTCTGAAAAAAAAGTGTAAGTAGCGCGAGTCGCTATCTCGGGAAGCCGCCCTACCACTGTTTTTGGCCTCTTACGAGTCACAGCCACGCTCCGGTTCGTCACTTGCTGAATTGTTACACTGTCTTCCGCATCGGACATTGATGAATTTGCTACATCCACCGAACCCTGTGTCAGCGACATGGCCGATTCCCAAGTTTTTGCCCGACGACTTGTATCTTTTCGCAACTATCGCGGCACTCGCCGCTGGTTACAAGGTCGGGTTCTTCGCCGCCTTGGCAACGCCTTATACAGTGTTTCTGGCCCATCTGGAGAGGAGCGCCAGCATCAGAAACAGATGCGCCTTGCACGCCGAGGAGTCTCTGCCGTTCGTGGTATGATTTCAGAACCCGTGCCGCGAGTCGACGCGCCTGCGCGGTGCCGCAGTGCCATGCCGGAGCCGCCCGTAGTTCAGTCATCTCAACGGCGGCCGGATGATTCCTTGGGCCCATCGCGGGCCCAGAAAGTGACTCCATGGTAGCCTCCAACCCCACTGTACGACATGGCCAGATGGATTGTGATCAATATTTGCCAGTAGGGTGCCCGGCCCAATGGAGGTCGGCTAGGTGGAACCTCCTATCGTAGTAGACGTGCACGCAGTCCATGTTGACGTGCATCCTGGAGGCGGTTTTCTGGCGTTTCCGTGCTATCCTCGATCCGAATGGAGGGGTGCGGGTGGACGAGATTCACCTGAAGTTCGAATCCCCACTCCCTCATCCACGTCAGCATTGGGTCCTTCCTCCCAGCGGGCGTAAGCACTACTACACGTCTGTTCGTAAATTTGCGGGGGAGGAATGTGGTGTCAACGTTAGACACCACCCTAGAGGTTGCGATAATCGATATCAGTCCAGCACTTGCAGTCTCTGGACGGAGACTTGCAGATCGCACTGGCGGAGTCAGCTACAAGTCATGAGCGAAGTCAGATTAGAATAGCCTTCAGCTCCCTAAGTTCGCTGTCTCTAGTTTGCGCATGTATTATACACGTAATACCAGAACTTTGTTACCTTACTTCTTGTATAATGCAGTCAATGTTTGTTAACGAGTCATTTGTATTGAAGAAAGATAGTTGTTATTAGTTATGTTCGTGGAGTGCAGTAGCAGGACAAAGTTAAGTTAAAGTTATTTACTAAAGTATTCCAGTACTAATTATTATAGATTTTTCCACATTTTCCACCACCCCACTCGTGCTAGCCTCTATGATCCCACTGAAAATCCCAGGAGTACCGATCGACAAGCATTCAGCATCTGTGTGAGGTAATGACATGCTGCCATCGACATTCACATCACATCTTTAAAAAAAACTGTCTCTAGGAACGAAAATTAATAGAAATACATAGAGTTTTAACATGTAACCAGTCTGATTGGAAAAATATGTAGATTTGAGTACTGAAATGAGAACTAAAGCCAAAAATGATTCTGAAAATGTTTTCCAAAAGTTAATCAATAATTCAATATTTGGTAAGATAATGGAACATATCAGTAACAGAGTGAATATAAAATTAGTATCGGATGGAAGAAATGTGATAAATTTATACCACAACCGAACTTTCAAGGAAGAACTGTTCTTATTGAAAATCTTGTTGCTAATCGTATAAATAAAACTAAAATCACAATTAATAAACACATCTACTCATATGTTACAGTGAGTATACTTATTTATCTAGAGAAATGATGTATGATCTTCACTATAGAATAAAGAAACCAAAATATGGGGAAAATATTGAGTTGTGTTATCAAGATACAGACAGTTACAGCTACAATATATAAACTGAAGTTTTGTATGAAGACATTACATCGATGAATGATTACTTTGATACAAGTTACTTATCATCAGATAATATTTATGGTATCCTATAAGTAAACAATAAGGTTTTAGGAAAGATGAAAGATATATTCAATAGGTCAATAATCGAAGAGTTTTGTGGATTAAGGGCTAAAATGAATGCTTACAATGTTGGTGATAAAACAGGAAAGACATCAAAAGATGTTTAGAAGTATGTTGTTAAAAATAGAGTAAGTGTAGGAGACTTCTAAAGATAGTTTATTCACCAACAGAGAACAACGCAGGACAATTAATATGAAAGAAAGTGAAAAACATGAAATCTTAACAGTCAAGATAAACAAGAAAGCAATGAGCGCTCATGATGATAGAGGTTGTGTTTTGGAAAAAAAAGGTACATTACTATATGAACATTAAACATTGTAAGAAATCTCATAAATATTATCCTATATAAATGGAAATATTTCTCAAAAAGCTCATTACTTTTAACAATATTAAATTGTTTAAAAAGATTAGTGATTTACAAATGTTATCAGTTGTGAACATTTACCGACCAGAGATGAAGAAACAACATAATTAAAACTCCATAACGAATTTTAATTACTTTACCGAATAGATATTTCAAAATAAATATCAACCAGAATCTTAAAATTTTTGAAATTTGAAATGTAAAGGAATGAAAAAAATTAAAAATAATGAACTGCAAGATTGGGAATAAACTCTTTATTTTTAGAAATTTTCTTCCTCTTCAATTTTATAATCTTTAAAATGTAAACAGCAAGGAGTATAATCAGTGTATGGACTAAAAAATATTGAAGGATATTTTAAAGATAAGTATCAAACTGATGGATATCGTAATATACGTAAATAATACGTCAAGAAATAGCAAAAATTTAAAGATACAAATATATGTAGTAGAATGGTAAACAAACATTGTCTCAAAAACTTTTTGAAGGAACTGCTTATAAAACCTTATGGCTGCTCAAGGAGAAAGAATCAGAAAATTTTTGTAGAAACAGTTGTATTCCTTACTTCATTAAATCTAAGTTTTGTTTCCTTACATTCATTTTTTCTTAAGAAAGACAATATTTTTATGAGAAGTGAACGTAATAAGAAAAACTATTCTTCCTCTTGATTTTCTATGTATTTCATAATGAAATATAAGATTTTTTATTGAAAATAAGTGAGTTAAGTATCAAATTTAGATGATAGTAGCACGTATCAGCAGGTTCTATGTAACTTCAGCAAAGAAAACGCGTGAGGGAGTGGAAGAATCCTGAGCAACGGTCTTCCCAACAAGTTTCTATGGTGGTTCGACATGGGGACATTAAGTACCTCAAACTTCAAGCCGATTGTAACGCTAGAAAACTGCTGCCTCCGCCTAACCCTAGGGGCAGTGAGATGGGTGATGTTTCATGAGGTTCATGACAAACAAACGACTCTGGACTCGGATCACTTTCTCCATTCATAGACTCATCAACAGAATAGAGGCTTTACATCCCAAGTTCCATCATCTGGATCACACAAGCGTTGTCAGCTCTGAACACTGGCACTGAGTTCGAGTGACTTACTCTATCATATAATTTCCGCTATGACATGACACCTAAACATGAACTAATATAGTATCAAGGCTCAAGGACAAACAGTCCTTATGATAAGTAAGTAAAGGAATGCTGCTTAGAAATATGTTGTTAAAAATAGAGTAAGTGTATAAGACTACTTAAGATAGTTTATTCAACAATAGAGAACAACACAGGACAATTAATATGACTGAAAGTGAAAAACATGAAATCTGAACAGTCGAGATAAACAAGAAAGCAATGAGCACTCATGTTGATCGAAGTCCACACACAAAGTCGGTTGCACATCAAGACACCACAAAAATTAAAAAGGCAACATGCTGTAATCAACACATCCAGATGTTGCTGTGTTGATGGTTTCCTCTCGTTGTTTCTGCTGCTTGCTGGCAGTCGTCTTCTTCTGGCCAGCTGATCCTATTGCATCTCCACGAAGGATCGGCACCACCTGCAGCTGGTCAGCACATTTCTCATGAACAGGATTTCTGTTGCCGATTTTGGGCAGGTGCCTGTACATCTAGCAATTGAAACATGTTGGATAGTTGTCGGATTTTGATGACATTAGTTCGGACAGCAGAGCTGTGTCCAGAACATCTTTCAGCCGGAATATATTTGCGTTCTTCTTTTGCCACCATGGCCCCACGAATAACCAAACTGGCGCCTTATTCTGACTAGACCTTTGTCTCAGAGAGATGTCGACATAGAAGCCTAATATTCTCTTTTTGTTAATTATGGTTGTGGTGTCCACCATCCAAGGGACTCTTCGGATGACCGATTTCCACATTCCCTTCCACTTTGGTTCGGCCTATGCGTCCTTGATGACGTAGGCTGCTGATGTTTATGTGTTCGCCTTCTAGTCGTCTTCGTTATGGAAGGGGTGCGGCAGCGCTCTGCCACAAATGCTGCTCTTTAGCCTGTAGCCGTACTTCGAGTTCTGGGCGATCTCTCACCTCGTCGCCTCCCACGGCCCCTTTCCATTGTCATGAATGACACGGGTGAAAGTGAATGGGTCTTCTGGACATGCCTGCTGGGCAACTGGTCGACCCCTCGTGACCGTTTCCCAGCAGTTCTGTTCTGCTTTCTCCCCTCCGTCCACGGCTTTTTCTTGATTGCCATCACCGCGACCTGCGGCATATCGGTATTGTATTGCTACAGCTTGCTGTAGGCTCGGCTTCCTGCTTTCCAAATTGTCACCCTCTTATCCGAGCGCTCTCCTTGGCCATCTCAGAATTTTCGCTACATTTTCCTGTGTAAGACTCTCCTCACTATCTTCCTCTTTTGTCCGTGACAATGAGGTCCTCAGTCAGAGGGCTCACTGATCAGAATGGCAATTTGTAGAGCATGTTTACCTTAGCTATTGTGTTTCCTTTTTCCAAGTACCAAATAATTTTGAAACAACTCCTTCAACCTATCAGATATTTTCGCTGGTACAAAAAGTTATTTAACGTAAATTACTCCATTAATTTGTGTTCTTATTTACAGAGAGTGCAGGTCATTTTTCAGTCTAGTTATTGTAAAACCAAAATCATTTTTCGGTTTCAGATATCTGACCTCTCCTGTGGATGAAAACTCAATGGAAAAGCTATCCAACTTGTATTGAACATTATTATAGTGTCACGAAAACTACAGAAAATTATGAAATAAAGGATAAGGAGACGCAAAATACAAAATCCACAATGATAGATTGAGTCATTGTGGCGAAAACAGGTTAACTTCTAATATAAACAGGAGACGACCTTTCCTCAAACCAAATTTAACAGAAAAATTTTCTCCACAATAACCCTTGACCTTGACATCACGTTCTGTTCCGTTGTCAGCCTGTGTAAATGCTGAAATTTGAAATACACTGTGGAATATTCCGTTCCCTTACGTCAGATGCCTATTAATCTTTATTCTTCTATCTTTCTCGGGCCTGTGTCCTGCTCCAACGCGGGGTCGGCTTTGTTAAAACAGATTTGGCAGTGTTAATGGCAGAGGGTGGCTGGATGCCCTTCCTGCCTCCACCCCGAATGCCCCTAGACAGAAGTACTGTACCCCAGCAGTCTGCATCTAGTGCAAGTCATGAAACAGTGTGAACGTTTTCAAATGTCTGCGAGTCTTGTAACTGAGGCAGAACTTGGGGACCAGGCCGGTATTCACCTAGCGGGATGTGGAAAACCTACTAAAAACCACATCCACGCTCTCCGGCATACCGGCCCTCGTCGTTAATCCGCCAGGCAGAATCGATCCGTGGCCGGCGCGCCTACCCGAGTCCAGGAAGCAGCGCATTAGCGCTCTCGGCTGCCCTGGCAGGTTATGTCAATTGATCTTTATATGGATTTTAATTTCGAGATTCCGGAAGACAGTCATTATGAAATTGAAGAGACATTTTACTAACTGATTCATTTTATGCACTTATGTCAGTGAGTACTTTCCACCATCGCTTTCTGACGTTAGTCAGAGGACATTCACAGCAACGTGGAACCCATTACTGTGACTGTTTACAAGACGTAGTTCATATAAAACATAATAGAAGCATCAGACGATTATTTTCTGTTTGTTTTGGTCCACGATAATAATACACAAGAGAGGAGTTGCTTTGTGGGCCTACCTAACAGCATTTGTGTTTTGTATAGCACTTTTACCTAGTTGATGTTATTTGCGATGTCGAACATACATCACATGAAATGCTGTAGAATCTCATTCATCAGACATGTGAAATAATATATCAGCTCACTTACGAAAAGTTAAGATCTGTATTTGAGCATATAGCAGACGTCCATTGTGAAGTTTCCAATATTTATATATTCTGTAAAGGTCACGGAGACAAACTAATATTCACCATTTCGAATTGGTTCAAATGGTTCAGAGCACTATGGGACTTAACATCTATGGTCATCAGTCCCCTAGAACTTAGAACTACTTAAACCTAACTAACCTAAGGACATTACATTACACCCAGTCATCACGAGGCTATTCACCATTAGAAGCATGTAAGCAATCATCCGTCGAAGGCTCCAACTGTTCGGCAAAATACCTATTTTCATCAGTCTGAGTGATATTCACGACAAATATGTAACTGCAACAGGTGACAGTGACCGCCCACGACTACGAAATATCTGAGGAGTCACTCGTTGCAGGCGGCCAAAATTGTTTTTCAACACGTTTGCTCAGTCTGAGGGGAACGTACATTATGTCGACAATACTTTTTATTATTATTTAGTAAGGAAGTCATCGATACATGTTTCAGAAATACGAAGGATATTCTCAAAGTTCTCGGTTTGAAAAAGGGAATCACAAGGTTGAAATGTAAAGTTTCATTATTATTCAACATATTTACCTTGTAAATCGATAAGCACAGCGTGACTAGAGAAGTGAAGCACCCAGAAGTGGAGAAGAAAACGAAATGAAACTTCACTGTGTGACAGTAACTAACACTTACTGCTAGTGTTGTTACTCTACCTAAACATGTGGCAGTACCTAACACTTGCTGCTAGTCTTGTTACTCTACCTAAACATCTGAAACGAGAAAAAACAGTTACAAATTTGCTTGATAAAAGAATAACTCTATGTAGTCGTAGCGTCGAGCGGCCCACTTCAGCTTTCGTGCCCCAAAGCCAGTTAGCTGCAAATAATAACCTGTAGCTGTAATTCTGCAGTCAAATAATGTATGCATTGGCTAGAGTTGCTATTTAATAAAATATAGAGAACTACCAAATAAAAGTTAAATTGATAGTTTAATAATAAGGGTATAATTCGGGAGTGTGTAACTGATGTAGGCGGCAAACAATTACGTTGGATAAACTTATTCATGAAAGGACAGTTCAAATAAATGGGAAATGGTCCGACAATATTCAATGAAAATGAAAATGGAAAGCTTCCTCATCAAACAAAGAAAAGTTACATTCAGAGTGTTGCAAGACTAGTAGGAAAATCCTCAAACTAAATTGTCATCAAAGATACGCAAAAACTTTGTCATTTTTCGATCACAATACAGGAACCAATCACCAGCTGAAATCAGCTTAGAGCTCCGATTCACAAATTTACACCTACGATACAAGGAATAGTAACGCATACCCTGCATATCCTGAGTTCTGTAATACAAGCGGAAAAGTTAGAGTCCTACACTGGAGTACATTCAGACCTCTTCAAACATAAAGTCTCATTAGAAGTTGAAGTATGGTGGCGGCCGTTCATCGCCCAGAATCTGTCATACACTCCACGAAAATTAACATGCTAACATAGCCAGAACGAACTTCCAAGTGCCCAGAATAGGTCACTTTAGCTCTACACTCGTAAAGTCCAAGTTTTCGTAGTGTTCTGTTACTACCTGCATCTCCATTGGTTGAAGGTCTTCAGACATTATTTGACTTAACATCATTACTACCAACACTAAACTAACATATTTCAACAATAGTTAAAGGGATATTATATGTGTCCCGTCACACTGAAACCAGCTATAATAAATATAAATAGAGGTCTGTCGTCCACAAATAAATAAGCCAGGAGTTTAGTGTGAGTTGGCTCATGATAAATCTCAACAGATTGTAATTAAATATTTTTAAACTGTTATTTAGCGCTTTTGGCACTCCTATTTGAAGGTTCTGTCAGCTGACACATATGATTCACCACTTCTTAGGTCACGGGGTTTTTGAATTTCCAGTTGTAATTAATATTTATTGAAGTTATGGCCAAAACAGTAACTGTTTATTAAATAAATACAGAAGTATGACAAAACTTTAGGCATTCACGCTGCGTTCATTTGCTGTGTAACTGTGGAGTATAAGATGTTCTGCCTACTAGTGTTCAGTCATACAACGATTGCAGGTCCCCACATACCAGCTCTACACGGCCAAATCACTCCCCTTCATAACACATTACGTTACAACAGTTTTAAAGCATCTTTTTTGTCATTTAAGACTTTACAAAATCGAGTCAAATTTTTTTAAAAAATTCTGTTTGAACCCACTTATCAGAATAATTTGGCATCCCTTTAACGTAGATGCATGCCTAATCAGATGAGTTCAAATATCAGTTGGTGAGAACTGAAGGTTCGAGTGTGGCAAGACCACACGAGACAATCGACCCAGGTAGTCAACAAAGCACTCTGCAGGCTGGTGGTGGCTCCATAATGGTAAGAGCTTCTTTACTGGGAATGGTCTGTGTCCTCTGCTCCAGCTGAACTGATCATTGATTGGAAATGGTTACGTTCGGTTACTAGGAGACTATTTTCTGCCATTCATGGACTTCATGTTTCCAAACAATGATGCAATCTTATGGATGACAATGCGCCATATAGAGACAATTTTACTCAGTTTTTCGTTACGGGTCTTCCAACGAGGTATTGAGCCTATGCTGTGTGGCGTTGTTGCACTACGTCAGGGAAAAGGAGGTCCGACATGATATTAGGTGATATCCCATGACCTTAGTCACATCAGCGTATATTGTCCATATTACCCAGCATAGTGAAGTGGTAATGCGGCCTTATTAGGAAATAACTTGGTTACGTGTCTTAGTACAGTGACGCTCCGGTTAAAGTCGTGCACGTTACTACACTGCAGTGCTGAGTGGAAGGTGAGTTGAATAAATATCTAGGCGGAAAGCGTGACGGTTTGCGGTTAACGTGATTAAATTTGTTGACAATGAGAAAGAAATTGGAAATTTGTGGTAAGGCATTATGAGACCAAAATGTTGAGGTCATCGGTCCCTAACCTTGCACACTACTTAACCTAACTTAAACGAACATACGCTAAGGACAACACATACAGCCATGTTCGAGGGTGGACGCGAAAATCCGACGGGGGGAAATGAGAAAGGGAAAGGATTTATCAAGGCAGCTGAGCAGGCGACGGATCGTGCAGCCAGAATACTGAAGTCGACTAACAGTACGTTTTGCTCAAACAGGTTATGTAGCACAGAACCGAACTTCAAGGCAGGCAACGAAACACTTAGAAAAATGTTTTAAAAGACCCCAAAATAAGCGTGTAGTTATCTGTGAAGGAGTAGGCATAGTTGCACATACCACATTATATTTTTACGGAAGAATGAAGCAACACTATCCGTGCCGAAATAATTTCTTTACTGAAAAAATAAAACTAATTGGCTACAACCGTGTTGTCCTTTATAGCTGGTTGATTTGTAAACTGTTGTACCTTCTTTCCTTCTTTCTCGTACTGGCAAACTTTCTCGTCCACAGTCATTTTCTAGCGACAGGACATTCTGTACCACCCGTGTGGTTCACAAGTACCGAGATAAAACCCGCAAGGTTCTCTGGCTATCCAGGTGTGATGTTCGAATATAGTGATTTCTGATTCTGTATTTTGTATACGATGACGAAAACGCCAAGACTAAGTATTAGAAATAAAATAAATACTGTTAACTGAATAGAAATAATGAATAAAGTCAGTTTGATACATATAAGAGAAATATTTAAGGACTGGAAGAGATTCGACCCTATATCCCCTTGCTTGTCACGAATTATTTTAATCTATACGAGATGCCAACCCTCTGGTTAGTAATTTTAATGCTGTAGTACATAAGGCCAAATTATTTTCTTACTTGCAATGTCTTTATTCATTCTGATATTTTCATCTACTGTACAGTCATGCTGAAAAGTATCCAAACGACCTGAATTGCATTCCACCTGATTCGAATGCAACCCACATGGCGCAGCTGTCTAGCAGGTCCTCTAATCGTCACTCGGTATAGTCGTTTGTCTATTGAAAATGGTTCCAACAAGTCACCACTAGAAAACACTGATCTGTATCGCAATAGCTCAAGATGTAAAGTAATACCAAGGTACTACAAATATCAGGGAACATCTTATCACTGATAAGACGATTCTTAAGGCTTGTAAGCTCACATTTATTACAATAAATGACATGCATGAAATGTTACCACTCTCATTATTACGTCAGATAGGTAATTTACGTAGTAAGTTCGTCGTATTCATGATTTCCTCTTCAGAATAACATATCGTACTCATTATTTAACACAAAATGACGTTCAAAATTTAAGTTATTCCCGAGAAGCTATGTATGAACTTCAAATGACACGACGAACCGTACAGTTTTGCAAATGGATTCAAACCCAGGTCATGCAGGCTAAGCAAAGACTTCGTGACTGACGGAAACAAACAGACATTCCTGACTAGGCATACTGAGAGTGATATACCTCGATTTTAGACAGTATCCATCAGCAAACATCATCTTTAAATAAAATAACGTAAACATTTTTAACGGACGCGAATTCCTACCCAGCATCTATTGTCCTTGTTAACGAACTACGAGAAATGTTAAATATTGCTTCTTCACATGTAACTTACTTGAAATGCCGTGAGGTAAAGCTTTGTGTTGGATAAGGATCAAACCCAGAACCAAACTGGATTATCATCGAAGCACAATAAAGTGTGACGTATCGGATTTCCTCGGCAATACCTAGATGTTTTAACTTTCCCAGGATTCCAAACTGGCACCTATCGCTGTTATATTCTAGAGAAAACCAACGTTAAATATGGGTTTGTTACACCGGCAGCGACACGTGAGCATGTTTCACCTAGAAATAATATGACGAAGAGTTCAGTGCTGACTGGGAATCGAACCCCACACATATCGTTGTTGACTGCACACAAACAGACGTCAGCTACTGAATTTTTCTCCACCAGCAGCTCGGAATAACATCCTTGATTTACAATTATTTCGCAAACAGTTCTGTGTCTCACTGGGCCTGGAAAACGTCAGATATCGTTAGTGTTGACAACGTATGAAAATACATTAAAAATCTAAATTATTACCCACCAGCAGATAGGTGTTCTCATGCTAGAGCTTGATAATACATAGTGAAAGCTTTAGTGTCGGGTTAGGATACGAACCCTTTCACGCGCAATATGTGGAGATGTTGAGGAATCTGCAGTTTTGAACAAACAACAAATTGCAGTCGACCTGTATTGTCACGAAGGGATCAAATTCCGCGTTAAGGGCGGTCTGAGTTGCATTCCCATTGCATTCAATTTTATCGACGTACAGGTGCTCAAATAGAAGATGGAATAAGTGTCCTGTGACCCTACATAGCGTTTGTTTCGTCACTACAAATAAATAAGTAGAATGAGAAAGGTTACTGTTGATAGAGTTTCTACGTGTCGCGACTACTGATTTTATTGAGGGTCAATCTGACGTCCACTTGGTAGAGACGGAATATCATGTTTAACATGAATGTCAGACCACAGTGCCATTATACCTTCTTCACTTGGCGTACCCAGAGGAGAACAGAATCTGTCTCATCTTATCAAAAATCATGAGCAGAAGTTGCAATTGAACCCAGTCCATAAGTATATGAACCTAGCATAAATATAAGAGACATCCAAATATTCTTCCCTAGCTTTAATTTTTCTATCAAAAAAATGTCGCGCCACACTGGATGAGAATTCTGACTCACAGGCTCCCTGTAGTGGTTTGCAGCATGTTCAGTACATTCATTTACTTGGTTGACTGAATCGCCATGAATTAGCTGCCTCGTCTAGCCAGTGCATACATTCTACGCTATTTTGAAATCACCGAAATAAAATCACGTGACTGACACCTACACAAAAGTGATAACAGTGCAGGATGCAGAAATTTAAATATGAAGTGCTACTTTCGACTCTATTGCGCTATCTGTTTGTTAAAAACGTCGTGCAGTGCAAAAGAAAAGCTGTAACTGTCTGTCCCTCAGAAGTCTAGATCCGGCCATATGCTTTATTTCACATTACTGTGCAATGCGGAAGTTTTGGAAGTGTTGTAGCTATGTGTCATCGTATCGGTAAGCGTCGTGCACTGTTGATAAGACGTCGCGAGTTTGGGGACATTCACTGCTACATATCTTAAAACGCCATACAGCTGTCTGCTAAAGTTATCGATCTAATGGAACTTTGAACATAATTCCCTTCACTTCTCAACCCAAAATAGTCGCATGTGGAATAAGGCCTAACTTCTGAGACATTTTGTTCTTTTCAGGTTTAATAGATGGCCAGGTTGCAGATGCATCTCGAAACTTTTGTATTATGCATGGAGAGAGCGAATCGTGCCAAAATATGTCAGAAAAGTGTTTTCTACATTAGCTGTCGTGTGGCAGTGGCATTTTAATCTTCATCAAACCGTGCTGGACAACTTTCACTCAGAACAAGTTTTCTACATGCATGTAATCAATAAACTGCATGTGCATTGTCAGACTGTTATATATAACATCAGAGAATTCGCATATATCGTTGATGATTTATTTCTCTCTAACAACACTAAAAGAAACCGTAAGATATTGTGCACTGTATTATAAGAATTGAAATAAAACTACCCATGATAACCTTATGACGAAAGTCTGTTTCAATAAAACTGAGTATCTGCACACAAGCGTGCCTCTATCGGCGCGAATTAGTAAAATACTAATCAATTAGATTTCGATTGGGTCTGTGTTTGAATGGTATGCTGTGTCATACTCAAGTGGTATGCAAATGTGGCATTTCATAAAGAATGTTATGTATTCCTAGAAACCCAAAATTTGCTTGTCAGCAGCGGAAAGAGGCGTTACCTGTTGTGCAGCATTGTAAGATTTTCACCATTGCACTATGAGCCGAAAGTATTTTCTTGCGATTTCCTTATTGATGTGTGATGTGACTGCTTGTAGCTCTTTTACAGAAGGGATATAAACGTTACAGTCAGTAAGACTGGAACCGGAAATCATTACACACACTTTCTCACAAGTTATCACGTTCCCACAGAGCTAGGGAAGAGGCATGCGGCTAGGTTTTCTCTTTACAAGACCAGTAGTGTCTAGAACTCGTAAACCGCTATTTAAAGGACGACATTAAATGCGATTTTCACGTGCAACGACTTTCCTGGGCTGAAAACCGTAAATTTACCATCTTTTGTTACAGCTCAAGCGTTAATAATGACTCAGATAAATCAATGGAAATGACATGAAAAATCAAGTGAACTTTGAGGCTTAAGTCCATCCACACCAGGAAGTAACTGGTCGATTACAGAGTTGCCAAATATATCTTGCCTTGTTGCCAAATCTCAGTTACATTACCAGCAGAAAGAAGACGAACCGATGTGATCCTACAATGGGCTGGGAAGTGACCATAGCTGACGTCTCGGAGACGCGGCTGCTACGGCCTGGAAAACGTAATCCGTCTGATTCACATTTCTGTAACTGGGTTTAGGGACTGGAGCGTAGTTACTAACAATACTCAGAACTGACAGCAAACTAAGCTTCATAAATCAGTAACTATCATAGTTGCTTATTATATATCTTTCGTAAGTGTACTCAAAACTAAGAAAATCATTGACGATCGTTTTCATGCCTCGCCGATAGTCGGGCACAACAGACAAATAAAAATAAAAAAAGACTGTGTGTGTGTGTGTGTGTCAGAGAGAGAGAGAGAGAGAGAGAGACAGAGAGAGAGAGAGAGAGAGACAGAAAGACAGAGAGAGATAAGAGAGAGAGAGTGAGGGAGAGAGATAAAAATATAAAAGAATGAGAGATAGAGTAAAAAATTGTTGCAAAGAAACTGGATCATGGTATGTAAAGAAATCTTTCATTAAAATGACACGTTCCACATCATTACGAAATGCCGTATTCATGATCTATGGAACAAGTATTAATCTAATCTAATCTAATCATATCATATTGCTGACTAGTCATGAAGAGGCAAGATTAACCAAAATTTTCGTCAATATCAGTAACCACATCTAAACTTGAAAACAAAAGACGACAGTTTTTCTAATAAACCGGGACTCCTGTAAAGACACATTCGTCCCTGTTAACTAACCACGAAAGATGTGTTTTATGCCTCCATTCAGGAGGAACGAAGTGTTCATGCATTTAAAGATGAAGCGCAAGATGTGAAGTTCTGTGACGGAGATACGAACCCAACACGCAATCTGCATATTAACTAAGTAAAATCAAATGTTGCATATCGGTTTCTCTTACCAGCTGCTAGATATTTGAATCTAAAATAAGGATAGAAATTTTTGTGCCTGAGCGACAATCGAACCGCACTCCCACCGTCCTTCCTTATCATCCACGAACATAGCTTAAATAACACTTGCTTACTCACCAACAGTAAGATGTGTGCGTGTTGGACCATAAATAGCGACACCTATTGCGATTGTTGGCAACACATGAACGGACACTAGCAGACTGGTATGCATGTGATTGGGCTTGAAATGAAATTATTAATATTTTTGTACTGGATCAGGATTCGGAACCACATACTTACCTTTGGAGGAGACCTAGAGAAGATAGCAGTCATGAGAAAAGGAACGAAACGATTGAACTATACTGTTCCGAGAGATTCAGATCCTCGAAAGATGAGCTACGAAATCGTAGCACAGTCCAGCACCAAATTTTTCAGCGTCTCTAGTTCGATCAAGTATAAGAAAATTATGAGCCCTGTTCCTTTAAATGGGTATCGTTTTATCCAATAAAATAAAATTTCTGTTTACCATAACTTCCGCTATGTCATTTCCCAACGCAAACCGGCTCTGCCCAGTTGGTAATGAAGGAACGTGATGTTTAATGCCGATTCTGGATTATAACGTCTTTCTCTTGATGTTACCAGGGGTAAAGTAAATCTGTTTGTGCCTCTTAAAAGTAAATGCCTGAACCCACGCATTGCACCTGTGGTAGTTCGTTCGACCAGACCATTGTGGCCACATTTCCCTGCCCCAGGAGTGTGCTGTAACAGATGATGTGCTTTGCTTACAAAATTAGTCACGGTGGAAAAAACCCTAGTCCATTATATGGTTAAGTAGAAGCAAGCTTCTGAACAGGAGAAACTCATTCACAGACGTTATCGTGCCTTGCCGCTACTCAAGCACAACAAACAAATAAAAAAAAAAAAAGAATGTGTGTGTGTGTGTGTGTGTGTGTGTGTGTGTGTGTGTGTAAGTGTGTGTGTGTGACAGTGACAGAGAGAGAGAGAGAGAGAGAGAGAGAGAGAGAGAGAGAGAGAGAGATAAATGTCAAAAAGAATGAGAGAGAGAGACAGTAAAAAATTGTAATGAAATTTAATCATGGTATGTAAAGAAATCATTCATTAAAATGACACGTTCCACATAATTACGAAATATTGTATTCTATAAAACAAGAATTAATTTAATGTAATCTAATCTAATCATGTCATATTGATGTCTAGCCATGGACAATCATGAATTACCCAAATTTTTCCTGATACCAGTAACCAAATCTAGACTTGAAAATAAAAGACGACAATTTTTGTAATAATCTGGGACTTCTATCAAGACCCTTTCATCCATGTTAACTAACCACGAAAGATGTTGATACACGTCTATTCTGAAGTAACAAAGTGTGCATCCATTTAAAGATGAAGTACATGATGTGAAGTTCTGTGACGGAGATACGAACACAACACGTAATCGGATTGTTAACCAAGTAAAATTTAATGTTTGTTATCGGCTTTTCTTACCAGCTGGTAGGTGTTGGAATCTAAAATACGGATACAAACTTTTGTGCCTAAGCGACTTTCAAAATGCACACCTACCGTGAATCCACGAAAGGAACGTGATGTTTAATGCCGATTCTGGATTATAACGTCTTTCTCTTGATGTTACTAGGGGTAAAGTAAATTTGTTTGTGCCTCTTAAGAGAATATGCCTGAACCCACGCATTGCACCTGTGGTAGTTCGTTCCACCAGACCATTGTGGCCACATTTCCCAGCCCCAGGAGTGTGCTGTAACGGATGATGTGCTTAACTTACAAAATTAGTCACGGTGGAAAAAATGCGAGTCTATTAAATGGTTAAGTAGACGCAATCTTCTGACGTGGAGATTATGCTATTCTCATGTCAGCAGTATGTAAAGACTCTTCTAGGCATCATAGCCTCGATGTGAAGCCATTTCGAAATATTCACAAATTCAGCAAATTTCTTAGTTCGAGAAAATCCACTGTGAAGTGCGAAGTTACCGGATAATTCGATTCTTACCGTCATTGTTACTACCATTTTCTTCATACCGTTGCTGCAACACATGTGCTAGAAGATCATTTAATGCCTTTTGGTCATTTTAGAAGTAGTTGCCCAAGAAGAGTTTCTTTCCGTGTCTACGGAGTCCATTTCATGTTAATATAAACATCAGCAGTTACTCGCAGATTTCATTAAAACTAAAGTAATTGATGAAGACGTTACTTTATAACAAAAACGCTCTGCCTTTCTTAATTTACTTGCGCCTAGAAATGGCTGTCGAACACTGCCAAACCAAATGCCAAGGGATCTTACTGCCTTCCGTTATTCGTCGCTGTCAGTTCTTCCACATGATTTGGTCGACGTGACCTATTTCAAGTTGTGTATGGCAGAGAATGTTTTAGAAAATAAATTGTTTTCCTTGCAATAAACACAAAGATTTTTATTGTAAACTATCGAAGTCCTAAAATTTCGCATTATTAATTCAAATTTAATATTCACTTCTATAAAGTAGGAAAATATTTCACAGTTGCAAAACCCGCATCCGACTCATTGACCTCATACTTAGTCGCTGATCATAAATACTAGCTCCGAAAGACACCAGTTTAAGAAACCTAATGTAGCGAAGACTGGTTGCCTTTGCCCTCTTTCACCGGAAAATATGCAATTCACTCATTGGGCTCCAATAGTACACTGTAACAGTAATTTCTGTGTGTATGCAATGCATGCGGATTGTGGAATTTAGTGGTGCTCTCTCTCTTCCACTTCTGTATACAATATGCCTGACCTAAACGGCCCCTTTATTATTACAGGCCCCGGGCAGTGCAACATCATACTGCCAAACAGTATTGTGCTTATATTGACAGCCTCACTGTTCGCATTAGCTAATTTTGTAATCATTTAAAGAAAACAACATGACCCTCCAGTGGCAGACGTTTCGTTCCCTTTTTCCTTTTGTGAAATTTGTCTGTAACCTTTTTTCCTTCCAACGAGCGAAATGCGTCACAGTACAGCCAGTAAATGATTCACCAACCACGATTTAGTGCCGTTAAGACAATTTCTTTAAACTTTGTAGTAGCTGAAGGAATTTAGTTTCTTCTTAAATCGTCTCATGCAGCAACGTTCACAAATATCACTAATAGGGAAAGCTCTTTATCCAGGTACGAATGTTGTAAAACAAACTTCCCACAGATTATGTTAGGTCGATCTTTTCGTCTGATAGCACTGCATAATTATTTTGTCTAAGAGGTATCACAAGTAGTGTTCCTGTAGCTGTGGAAATCATTGGTTGAAAACGAATTTAGCACCAATGGGTACAGTACTGCCAAATATTCCAAATGATTATTAATGTAAGTCTGAGTTCATCCACAAACAAAAGCGTATTTATAATACTGTAGCTAGACTGTGCATCCTTCTCTTCTTTGAGTGGGCACTGGAAGACATTTACACACACGTATACAGTACTATGAATACTTCGAACGCGGTAGCTAACGTTGCTCTCAAAAGTAATTTTAGTAGACGGGAGGATACAGAGAAACAATCAGACTCATGGGTGTGGACAGAAACTTAAGTGCAGATGCGGGTACTGTGCAGATCTACGCTTTTTCATCTTCAGATCTACACAAATAATGTATACAAATCAGCGTATGCATTGCTTTCATAGTGTTTCCCTCTTGTTTAGTCTTCTAATGATGGAGTGGATCAACACCCATGATTCTGATTGTTTCTTTGTATCCGTCCATCTACTATCTTTGTGTGTTACAGCTCGGTGTTCAAGAAGCAATAAATTATACCTGCTCCCACGAGGTATCAGAACGAGGTCACAAGAAGGCTAACGAATTATAATCAACATACACTGAGACACTAATTTGTCCGTCGCCATGGTGTTAAGTCGGTAGAAATGGTTGGGTATTATTGCCTGCATCACTGGCATCCCATTGCCGTCATCTCTTTCGTTTGTGTATTGCGCATGGTGCAAGAAATATTTGTGTTTTGTTTGCTTCTGAGACGGGTTTCAGCCCACTGAATGCGAGCAAGGTCACGAATAGAGTGTCAATAATTGGAATTACGCAATAATACACTTAAAATGTGTATTTTTGCATTATGTATCTCGATGAAAATAACTGTAAATAGATTATACGCCTACTTGCTTACTACTCGCGCTTCTCGATGCTTTCCTCAGAAAATAAAAAGTAAAATAAAGAGAGGGAGAGAGACAGAGAGAGAAAACAGAAATGTATTTCTAATATTAGCTCGGTGACGTCATGTTCGTCTCGTGATGTAAAGCTAGGATAGTTGATAGGTAGTATCTCGTTGTACTAGCGATATGTATGGCTACAGGGGTCTTTCTTTTCTCTCCGCAAACAACCAGAACAGAATTCAGTAACAAAGAGGTAAGAAGACTTATGCAGTGCGACAACTAAACACTCAGTCTTCCTTGGTTACTTTGTTAGTCCTTAACAATTGTCTGTAATGCAGTAAGCCGGCCGCGGTGGTCTCGCGGTTCTAGGCGCGCAGTCCGGAACCGTGCGACTGCTACGGTCGCAGGTTCGAATCCTGCCTCGGGCATGGATGTGTGTGATGTCCTTAGGTTAGTTAGGTTTAAGTAGTTCTAAGTTCTAGTGGACTGATGACCACAGCTGTTAAGTCCCATAGTGCTCAGAGCCATTTTTTTGTAATGCAGTAAACATCTTTGATTGCTGATTTTTTATTACTACCATTGTCATTGTTATCCGTCACCTCACAACAGATTTCCTATCACTCACTGCTGCTGATGCCCTATACGAATGGATCAGGATGAATGGAATGTGGGACGTATCGTCACGGAGAATATATACATTTCTCTCGGCGTCTTATGTTCAGTATAATATGATAATCTGTCTTATAGAAGACGACAACGGGATTCCGGTGATACAGGAAATAATATCCAACTATTTCTGTCAACTTAACACCATAAAGACAGACAAATTAGCGTCTCGGTGTATTTTGATTATCATTCGTTAGCCTTCTTGCAACGTCGTTCTAATACCTCGTGGGAGCAGGCATAATATTTTCCTTTTTGAACACCGAGCAATAAGACACAAAGATAGTAGGTGGAAGGATAGAAAGAAACAATCAGACTCATGGGTGGGGATCCACTTCATCATTAGAAGACTAAACAAGAGGGAAATATTACGAAAGTAATGAATACGCTGATTAGTATACATTAATTGTATGGATCGGAAGAATAAAAATCGCTGATCTACATTTTACTGTCTGTCTTAACGGGCAAGATTTTTAGTTTCTTCTCTTCTGAATTTTCAAATGAATTGATTACTACATGGCAAAGAATAATTAGTTAACTGTGTTTCTTACAGCTTCCATTCGCACCAACATTTTTCTACATTCTCGTTCAATTCATGATATTCTACGTGTATGATCGCAAGACTGCACATAGATTCAATAGATTTCGAGGTGCATAGTGTTATCTTACTTTTTGTGACAGGTGGGCAAAGTTTACTTCCAAAATCTTTTTATTGTACATAAATCACCTTTTGTCACAAAGTAACAAGGTAAGTGTTTCATTTGTATATATTTTGTGGGAAACTGTAATCGTTGTGGAAGATTATACACCTGAATGTCTGACACAACTGGTAGGAGAAAAAGCTACATATTAACCAAACCACACGCATCCTCTCCGTATCCTGCTATGACATGAGCATGGGATTCTCCGCACATACCGCTACAGAGCTGTTCCTAGCACAGCTGAGAATTGGAAACACCGTCACAGACATTTGGCAACACTGTGGCAGTGCAAACACTTCCACGTATGGCACTGAATTGTCTTGCTAAATTCGCCTGATATTCCCTTTCCATTTGAATGACTCGTGCTATATAATCCTCATGTAAACTAAGACACTGAGACTGAAAATTCAATTATTTGGCTAAAGAAATGCTGTTCTTCACATAAGTGACAACTTTTATTATCTTTCAAGATGTGTTATGAGGCTGAGCGACGAATACCATGATGAGAGTGGAGTGCTCGCAGCAGTGTGTCCGTAGCCCTGTGGTACAGCCCAAGTCTCGTGTCGCAACGGCTCAATGAATCGTCAGTTCTAACCGTAGTAGGGGTCAGCGTGTGCAAGCTTTTTATCTGATTTATTTTATGGAGCTACAAATTTCCAGAAAAAATTCTGTAACGAAATCGGAAGAAAAACCTTTACACTTCAAGTCCTCTTGGTAGCTCGACCCAGTAAGTACTGTTAATGGTAATACATCTCGGCTTTCTGACTACCACGCTGCTTCACAAACAAGCGTCTCTGAAGAAATTCGAATCGACCGTTAACGATGCGAATTTCAATATTGTTCTTCAGATAAGACTCACATGCAAGGTGATAAGTATGAAGGAAATGAACCTCTTGTTTACTGTAGGGCTCTATGCTAAATTTCCACAGTAGAAGTTAGGAACTCTCTACAGACATTTACCAACAGCGGCACTAGCGACTTACTTATCCTCTGGGTAGCTTCAAATATGGGCAATTTTGTCACCTTAAATCCAATTGAATATTTTCAATATCACTTCTGGAGAACGTTCACTTCTCCATTAATTAATGTATAGACCTCAGAACAAGCAATATGACTGAGTCGCTATGTAGCAGGTTCTTAAAGGTATTGACACTATGTTTTGCCTCCATTTACCATATGGAATCAAAGAAAGGAGCCAAACACATTACACTGCATTTACTCTCTGCGCCTTGACTAACACATATGAATCCATGAATATAATAATTATTAAAAGAATCTCCTGTGAAAGAAAAAAAAACTGAATATGACACTTTAATTATAGCGCAAGGGATCACAATGAAATTAAATCTGTGCCACATAGATGTATTGCATACTAGTGTAATAAAATACTCACCAAATAAAAACGGTGTTGTGCCTCCGTTGCAATAGAGTGTGAAACACAAATTGTAGACAGATTGTATGGGTCACCACTCAACAATATTAAAGCATCTTACATCGTCGAGAGTGAGGAGTGGAGGAGACGTTGCCGGCAGAAGGCATTGCAGTACCTCAGCCCCTGACAATGTTTAAAGATATCGTCTTAACGGCACTAAATCGTGGTTTTATATCGTTTACTGGCTGTACACTGCTGCATTTCGCTGGTTGGAAGGAAAAAAGGTTACAAATTTCACACATGTAAAAGGGGACGAAACGTCTCCCACTGGAAGATCAAGTTGTTTTATTTAAATGTTTACAAAATCAGCTAATACGAACAGTGAGGCTGTCAGTATAAGCACAATACTGTTTGGCAGTATGATGTTGCACTGCCCGGGGCCTGTAATGATAAAGGGCCCGTTTAGGTCAGGCATATTGTATACAGAAGTGGAAGAGAGAGCACCACTAAATTCCACAATCAGCATCCACTGCATCACACAGAAATTACTGTTACAGTGTACTATTGGAGCCCAATGAGTGAATTACATATTTTCCGGTGAAAAAGAGCAAAGGCAAACAGTCTTCGATACATTACGTTACTTAAATTGGTGTCACTCTGAGCTAGAATTTATGATCAGCGACTAAGTATGAGGTCAATGAGTCGGATGCGGGTTTTGCAACTGTGAAATACTTTCCTACTTTATAGAAGTGAATATTAAATATCAACTAATAATGCGAAAATTTTGAACTTGGATAGCTTACAATGAAAATCTTTCTGTTTATTGCAAAGGAAAGCAATTTATTTTCTAAAACATTCTCTGCCATACACAACTTGAAATAGGTCACGTCGACCAAATCATGTGGAAGAACTGACAGCGACGTATAACGGAAGGCAGTAAGATCCCTTGGTTTTTGATTTGGCAGTATTCGACAGCCATTTCTAGGCGCAAGTAAATTAAGAAAGGCAGAGCGTTTTGGTTATAAAGTAACGTCTTCATCAATTACTTTAGTTTTAATGAAATCTGCGAGTAATTGCTGATGTTTATTTTAACATGAAAAGGACTCCGTAGACACGGAAAGAAACTCTTCTTGGGCAACTACTTCTATAATGACCAAAAGGCATTAAATGATCTTCAAGCACATGTGTTCCAGCAAAGGCATGAAGAAAATGGTAGTAACAATGACGGTAAGAATCGAATTATCCGGTAACTTCGCACTTCACAGTGGATTTTCTCGAACTAAGAAATTTGCTGAATTTGTGA